>NC_081560.1:11423523-11611032 GCF_022355385.1 Mustela nigripes | reverse complement strand
AAAAAAAAAAAAAAAAAAAAAAAAAAAGGCTCAGCTCTGCGGGAAGGAAGCTGTTCTGACAGCCAACCAAGGCATCTAGATCCTCTTCATCCCTGGCACACAGGATCTGAGACCTGGACAGGCAGAGTCAACTACTGAACTAATCAAAGTTGGACTCTGGGCTCCATGTGCCTCTAATGACCTCCCTACATCTCATTTGTGCTCCCAATGCAACATGGGTTAGAGGAAACATCATGGGGACTTAAAATCAAATGGACCTGGGTTCAAATCACAGCTCTACTCCTTGCTGGTTTAGGAAACCCTGATCTTCAGTTTTCTCATCTGTAAGATTAAGAGAAGGATTAGAATACCTCCAAACGCTTGAAAGATGCATGTTGCCTGGTGCAGGCAACACTTACAAGCGTTGGCTGGTTTTTGGACTCGAGGGAGAGCCTGCGCCTGCCACAGCCTGGGAGATTTACAGTGGGACGGGATGGAGGGTGGGGGCTGAAGGAATGACACATGAGAAGCACTGCCAAGCCATCAGTTCATAATAGCTGAGGATGAAGATTGGCTAAGCAGCTGGTAGAACCTCATTTGTGTTGAAATGAGCCATGAGACCCCACGATGCCTGGAGGACAGCCAACGCGGGCCCGCCAACCTCCTCTTTCCTCTTCCTTTGCCATGCCATGTCCTCTGAAGGATTCATTTTCAAAAAAATTATTCTCTTTGGGTTGGCTGTTGGAGTACTTTAAGGTGAGTACCTAGGAAAGGAAGTAGTAGAAGTGACCTAACAGGGAGAAGGAACCTGAGGCAAATCAGGCATCTGGGACCCAACACCATTTCATCGGTGTCTAATGACATAATATCTTTGTTATTATTGCCAATGCCTCAGTAACACAGTTCAAAGTTAGTGTTGGGGTTCTAGTTTCTAACAGAGTATCAGGTGCAACACTGTATTTGTGAGAGACTATTGTGGTTTTTTTATCCTTTCCATGTTTAATGAATACTTTTATAATATTTAAATAATGGTAAATCAAGTGCTAAACCTAGGGTGCATTCTGTGAACATTTAGAACATGTGAAAAATTGCTATCGCCAACTAGTTGTTCACTCTCAGTTTTCAAAAGTCCTTTGAGGGAACCCAATATCAAAGGTATGCATGTCAGGTTTGGAGGGAGTGAGTCCGAGGGGGACACATGCCCACAGGCGCACACACACAGCCTCTTTTCTCCTTTCCTTTCCCTTTCTGTTCTCCTTCATGCCTGCCCCTGGAATTTTTATTGAGCGAGTGAAGGGAGGGAGGCAGGGGGTGGCCACAGATAGATACAGGGTGAAGGGAGCGTTCTTGTTGATGAGATCACGTCATCTCTCCGTTTGGCTGGCAGGCTTTCACACCAGCTAGAGATGTGTGGGTCCTGCCCAGCCCATGGGAGCTGACGTAACTCGTTGCCTGCATTGGCTCAGTGTCATCACCACGCATGGAGAGCGACGTGGTCTTCCTCCCTAGAGACGGCACAACAGACTGGAGGGCGAACAGACATGTCAGCCAGATCAGGGAAGCCAGCTGGCTCCTGACTCTCTCATGATTGTCACAATTCAGTAGCTTGGAGCAACTTCCATATGGCTCATGCCTTAGGAAAATAGCTCCTCACTCTCCATCCCCATCTGTAATATCGCTTATTCATTCAATTCATTCAAGTCATTCATATACTGAAATGTGGATGAGAATATGATTCCTCTACTCTGTTACAGCTGAGAGAGGAACCAGACGGATCTCTGGCCCGGATGAGGAGGTGTCGGCCAGACAAGCTGAACTGAAGGCTGGCTTGAACCATGCTCTGCTGTCTCCTTGCCCTTCTGGGCAATTTTCTTAGGTGGGTGCCCGCCTCTCTGGCAAGCCTCCCCTCAAATCCTTTTGTTACCATTTTGGGTTTCTCTCTCCCCACTAGATTCTTAATGAATCACTACTGACAGGAGAAAGCTTTATACATGAAGAGACTGACAATAAATTTAACTCTTCTCTTTTTAGTTTTAATACTGAAATCTGTGCCTAAATGATGGATTTGGAAAAAGACACTTGCAGGGTCGATCTATTCCTCTATGAGTGAGCTAAAAATTACTTTGACTAGGGGAAAGAGAGAAGAGTCAGCCAAGGAGGGGTTCCTGCATTTCCCTAATCTCTCTTTCTCTGTGTCCTGGCCTCTCCACACTGATCAGGAAAAGAAATGAGAGGTGGGTGTAGAATCAGAAGCTCAGAGGTTCTTGAAGAGGAGGATTATGCTAATTTTCACGGTGAGGAGAACCAGGTTCCTGAGTCCATCCATACATCTCACTCACAACAGACCAGTATAGTAGAAATGGCTTTTGTAAGCAGAGTAGTGCGCCTTCCAAATCATCAACATCCTGATTCCCAGAACCTGTGAGCCTGTTGGTTACATAGCAAAGGGGAATTACAGCTGAAGATGGAATTAAGGTCTCTAATACATTTTGTTTAAAATAAGGACTCTATCTCGCATTATCCAGGTGTGTTCAATGTAAGCACAAGAATCCTTAACCATAGAAGGGGACAACAGAACAGAGTTGGAGAAAGGTGTGGTGCCAGAAACAGAGTCACAGAGATGCTGGATTTGAAGGCAGAAGGGGCCATGAGCCTAGGGGTGTGGATGACCTCCAGCAGCTACAAGAGGCAGAGAAATGGATTCTTTCCTAGAACTTCTAGAAGGGAACACAGCCCAGCTGACACTTTGACATCACCTTAGCAAAGTCTGTGTTAAACTTCTGAATTATAGAACCATAAGATAGTACATGTGTGTTGTTTTAAGCCTCTAAGTTTGTAGTAATTTGTTATAGCAACAATTGAGAACAAACACATGGCTCTACCATGCTTCTTGACAGAGATACCAGAAACACTCTCTAGGGACCTTCTAGGCACTCAGGATAGATTTGGAATACCCATGCTCTCATTCATGTGAAAACAGATGAAGTGAGAGAAACCATCAAGCCTGCAGAGACCTCCTGGTTGAAATATGAAAGACATAGGGTATCCCGCATAGATCAACAGGGACTGAAGGACAGACATACCAAAGAGGCAGCAGCTGTCAGTGGGGACAGAGGTGAAAAGCGTATGAATAAGAATTCTGAAGAAAAGATAAACAATGACCAAAGACAAAAATCACTCCCGGACATTGCCTGGACACCTTGTAAACTACCCCCAGAACTTAGCTACCCTCAGGAAGAAAGATAAGGAGAAAAGCACTGTCCCACAAATCTGTCTAAGAAACCCCTGAATGTACCATGTGTACCCCAACAGAATGGGAACTTAAAAAACAAAATGATCCTAATTATAGAAAATAAAATTATTTTGCCTACCCAATATCTGAAGCCACAGATTTCATATCCAACTGGCATGCATGTTAAATCCAATGGTAAGTAGGAGCTTTGGAAAACACAAAAAATAAGTAAGATGTGATACTTGCTTTCCAATAACTTATTATCCATTGAGGAAAGCAATTGGTGGGAAAATCTTTCAGATAGCAAGGCTAGAGGAGAATGGGAACTTCCACTTCCCGCCATGATGAAGAAACTGGTATCCACTTAGTCCTCTGTCTTCATTTCCTTGTAACAAAGTATGGCACCCTGTGTGGCTTAAAACAACAGAAATTTATTGTCCCACAGTTCTGGAGTCTAGAAGTCCAAAATGAAGGTGACAGCAGGGCCATGCTCCCTCTGAAACCTGGAGGGGAATCCTTCCTCATCTGTTGCATTTGTTGACTCGCTCAGTGTTTGGCACTCCTTGGTTTATAGCTACAGAACTCCAGTACTGCCTCGGTCATCACATGGTGCTCTCCTCACATGGCTGTCTTCCTGCAGGAACACCAGTCCTATCGGATTAGGAGTCCATGGGACTCCAGTATGACCTCATCCTAACCCAACTAATTAGATCTGCAAGGACCCTATGTCCAGTGAAAATACCTTTCAAAAATCTTTCAAAAGATCTTTCAAAAATCTTGGAAAAACTTTAATAATTCCTTACCAGGAGATACACACTACGAGAAATGTTAAAGATTCTCTTTCAGGCAGGAATTCTTTAAAAAGTCCAGAGGGACTTGGTAAGGCAGTTGTTGGGGAGACATGGGGGGCCATGATATAAAAAGGGGGGAAAAGCTTGGATGGATAGCACCATCCAACATCATGAACATAAATCTTTCCTCCATGGCCAGATTCAAACTGTCAACAGTTTAACAGCAAAGTCAGGATATTTCTGAATATTTAACAGTTGGGTCTTGTAAGCTGCTATAAGCCAGTTACAGAAGATTACTGATAGAATATCAATAGTAAATATGTGATAAATATAAAAATGACATTTTTAATCTTTAAAATATTTTTCAAAATAGCTGATTTTCTACTTCCAGCCAAAATGAAATGAGGGACAAAATACACAAAATAATTGTGGTTAAGATGTTAGACATCAGGCAAGGAAGGACAGGAAAAGTCAGGTGAGTTTTATAATTGCCCAAGCTGCTCCTTTGAGAGAATTTCCAGGCTGTGGCGCACAGAGGGAAACCCAGGTAGAGACCAGCAAACCCCTTGAGCTGGGAGAGGAGAGAGCTGTCCAAAGAGAATTTCAGAAATCTTTAGATCTTTAGTGTTTAGCAGAATGCTGATCAGAGCACGGATGTGAGGAAACTATCTGAGGTTGGAAAAACCACCACCCAAAAGGATTAAAGAGAACGGCGACTGGATTTCACATAGGGCCAGAAATAGTGCGTATTCTCACCAGACAGACTAAAAAACCTTAAAATTCACAGAGTATTGTGTAGAGTACTCGAAATGCTTTGCCTCAGAGGGAAAGGGTAATTATTCCTCACCTAAATGCCGGTCTGGTCCCACCTAACAAATATTTAAAGCCAGACACAAAAGGATCAGATTGTTTCCAAGGAAGTTAACTGTGCTTTAAAATAGAGCCCAAGAATATTTATAGGAGTATAAAAATCCCAACACAAAAGTAAAATTCAGTGTGTGGCATGCCCTAAAAAAAATTACGCGGTTTGCAAAAAAGCCGAAAAATACAATTCATAATGGGAGAAAAATGAATCCATCAAATCTAACCCAGAACTGACACAGATATGAGAATTACAGGACAAAGACCTTAGCACAATTATTATAAGTGTATCCCATATGTCCAAGAGGCTAGAGGAGAGATGTTAAATACAAACACAGAATATATTTCTTAAAAGCCCCAAGTTGAACTTTTAGAGAGGAAAACTACAATGTCTGAAATGGAAAAAAAAAAAAAATTGCTCTGGATTAGATCCATTCTCTATCAGACAAGGCAGGAGAAAACTATTCATGAACTCAAAAGCAGAGCATTCAAAACAAACCAGAGTGAAATCCACAGGGAAAAGGAATTTTTGAAAAATAAACAGATCATCAGTGATGTATAGGACAACTTCAAATGGCCTAATATACTTCTTGTTGGAGTCCCACAGGAGAAGGAGAGGGGTGTAAAGAAGGAAAAATATTAGAGGAAATCATGACTGAAAAATTTCCCCATTTGATAAAACTAAATCCTCAGATCCAAGAATCTTGACAAAACCCAAGCACCACACATACACTGATACATGCACACACCCCAAAGAATACCGTAATCATATTGCTCAAAACTATTGTTGGAGAGATCTTAAACGCTGCCAGAGAATAAAGACATAGTTGGTACAGCAGAATAAGATTAAGGAGGCAGAAGTTTTCTTGACGAACACAACGCAAGTGGGAAGACAGTCAAGCAACCCTTTGAGGGTAATAGAAAAATGGTGTCTATCTATAATTCTATATCAAGCGAAAAGCTTTATAGAATTTTTCTTAAATGTCAAACTTCCATTCAGGATGACAACTACCTTTTTCCTCCTCTTCCCACAACCACTCCTACTGTCCCAGACCGTTCAGGTCTTGAGGAGCGTAGCCAGCGAAACCAAACTGGATCAGCCCCTCTGGGAAGGCGGTTTCATCATCACCTCATTTTACGTAAGCGTCTTTGTTTCTGAGGTCACCCTCTCTCCCGGCCCCTTCACTGAAAGTGACTCATAAAGTAGACAAAGTAGCTCTCTATCTGGGGAGAAGTCTGTTAGTTAGAAAATAAGATTCTTCTCCCTGTCTTTACCCACAAAAATTGGTAAAATTACAAAGATTGTTGGGTTGGGTGGTGGTAAGTGTAATTTAGGGCTCAGATCTTGCCTGACAGTGATCCAATTCAACGAGGGAAAGTCCAAGCAAAAGATTAAAGTTTCATGAGGTATCAGGCCTGATTTGGGAGTCCTTGACAGAGATATAAAGGTTGAAATATTTGGAACAGATAAGATCTCCAAAGCGAAGGAAAAGAACAAAGAACAGGGTCCAAAGCCAAGAACTGATGAAGACCCACATACTTTTTGGCAAAGGAAGGGAAAAAGCTTGAAAAAGAAAGAAGGTAGTTCTAGAAATAAGAAGAGAAGTGGGGTGGCAGAAGCTGGGAGCTAAGAGGAGAGAGTGACCAGAAAGAGAGAGTGAGAATATTTTAAAGGCCATAAAAAGGTCAATAAAACCTAGAGTGAGTGAAATCACTGGTATCCTTGATGGGAGGCTTCGAGAGCTGCGGGTGTGGAGAGCTCCTGTGACAAGTCGGGGGTGGGGTGGGGAGACCAGAGGGGAGTTAAGGGGGGACAGCAGCATTGAGGCAAGTCTTTTTTTCCCAAGGCGATTGCAATCTGGTTTGTGTTTGAAAGGCAAGAGGAGGAAATCTGCAAAGACAGGAAAATGAAAGATGCTGAAGGGAGAAGGGAATTGAGAAACAAGGGAAGCGGGAGGCGATTCATTCTTAGGCACCAAGGGAAGGGAGCTTCTTCCTCTGAAATAAGAGAAAAGAAGTTTTTAAAAAATGTCTCATGGAGAGACCTGCAGTGAGGAGAGCCAAGAGGCTTATTGAAAGGCGTTGACTCTCACGCGTGACCAGTAAAGGCGAATTTAAAACAACAAACAAACACCTTTTCACTCATCAGATTGACAAAATTAAAAGAATCAATAATCTCTGACATTGGCGAGTGTGTGGGGAAATGCAGACTCAGTTTACACAGCTGGAATGGGAGTGGCAACAGTCTTTGTGGAGGGTAATTGGGGAATGTTTATTAAAAATGTACGTAACATGTACTGAACAATTCTCTTCTAAGAAACAATTCTGTAAAAATACATGTACATGCGGGCAGTCAATTTTGCTAGGATTTATGTTAATAGCATTGTTTATAAATGTAGGAAACGCATACCTACCCATCAGGAAACGGGAGGAAAGTAACTATCGATAACATACCATACTGGGCAGCGGTATTGTTGAATGAAATAAGGCAACTTGTGGTACCATGGAAATATTCCCAAGATACCTGCTGTTTAGTAGAAAAAAACCAAGTGGCCAAATGATATGTATAAAGCAGTACGATGTGTATCAAAACACATTCACAAACACATACACAAAGCAGTTTACGTGTACGCGTGTGTGCCCAAGCACCCTCATTCATTCCACCCGTCCTCGAGGAGTGCCTGCTAACCATTCTCACATGGCTTATTTTAGGAAAGGATGTAGAGAGAGAAAAAAGGGACTAGAAAAATGAACACCCGATTGATACTAATAGTTACTTCTGAAAAGTAAAGCAGCAAAAATGTCAAGAGAGCCTTTGTCTGATTTGCAGTGTGTGTATTTTTGGAGCTAAATGTATATATATAACAATATTGAGTACCATTGACTGACCCAAGTCTCGCTCCCCTTATCTTGAGCAGGTAACTAAATGAGTTCAGGTCATTAGGTTTGAACCCCATCTTCTTTTCTTCAGTCCATGCTGAATGCCTGTTGAGAAAAGCATCTAAAATGGTGCCGGAACCTTTCAGACTCACAGAAAGTCGGGAGACCCATCTGCAGATGTGTTCGTGAAAGAAACAAGGAATGGCATGAGTGAATGATCCAAGACAGAGAGAGAGAGTATGTGGATTGGAGATGCTGAAGGAAAAGATGCTGAGAATGAACCATCTTGTAAGATAAAGGCATATTCAGTGCTTGGCCCCAGGGGGGGTGCCATCTAAGACTTTGCAGGGTTACGTAATCTAGAGACTACGCTCCTACCTGGATGTGGAGTGGGGCGGGGGGCTCTGGAGAAAAGAGCATAGATCAGCTACTGGATCACTGTAGGATGAGATACAGGTCCGCAGAGGAACCTAAGTTGTTTCAAGAGGGGTGTGGAGTTCGAATAATGAGGAGCAGAAGAAGGGTAGGAGAAATGCCCCAAGCCCACTCAGTCCGGCCACCACCCTCCCAGCCTCTCCTGCCCTTCCCAGGTCGTGCCAGTGTCAGAGAGCTCCCAGCGGCAGAGAGAAGCAGGAGCAGCAGCATTGGAAAGAGGAGAACTAGACAGGGCAAAGGTGCCATTTCAAGAAAAAAAAGCTGAGAAAAAAGGAAACTGTACCACAGAGCAGACACGAGCTTTGTAAAGTCAATAGCTACTAAGAGGATAGAGGGTGGGGACCAAGTCACAAGGGTGGCATTGGTGGAAGTGGGTGCACTGAGCTCCCCGTGTGGCTCCTGGGATCACGGAAACCCTGGCAGGTGGCAAAAAGGATAACCATTCGGGGGAAAGTCAGAAGGAGAACCGGGGCGTCCAGTTGCTGTCACTCCTAGAGCAAGGTGTCCCAAAGACGGAAAATGAGGCTCTGGATGGGAGAAGCCAATGTACATGCACACACACTGCACACCTTCTCTCCTGCACACACCCTAAGATTCCAACGCGATGAGCCCAGGGCTGAGTCACATCAACAGCGATGATGATCTGGCCTGTCGGGGGTGTTGACTCCCGACTACAGCGAGGAGATGACAAAGCCTCGCTCGCAGCTCTGCTTAGAATCTTCCAGGGCTCGGTTTGAAGGTGGGTCCTCCATTATGATGGAGTGTCTCTCGCTGGAGCAAGTTGCAACAGAAGCAAGTGGGGAAATTTTCAGGAAAATAAAGAGTTACCGAAGAAAGCGTCTTATGACAAACGATAAGCTACATATGTAAATTGAAAAGAAATGACAGGGCACCTGGGTGGCTCAGTCATCAAGCATCTGCCTTCAGCTCAGTTCATGATCCCCGAGTCCTGGGATCCTGTCCCGCTTCAGGCTCCCTGCTCAGCGGGAAGCCTGCTTCTCCCTCTCCCACTCCCTCTGCTTGTGTTCCCTCTCTCGCTGTGTCTCTCTGTCAAATAAATAAATAAAATCTTAAAAAATATATATATATATAAAAAGAAACAAGAAATGACAAAGAAATTCCTAAAACAAGTTTTAAAATTAGTGGATTAAAGAGATAGAAGGCATGGGCAGTTTCTTTCTTCTAACAGAGAACATAGCATGGGCACCTGCTGTGTTCAGGTGCAATCTAGTTGTTTCCATGTATCATTGCCCTTAAAGTAAAGCTGCATCACCCTGTTCCATGTAACTTGCAAGGGTGTTGAGGCTTGGAGAGACTAAATCACTTGTCCAAGGTCACACAAGGCAGGCATCATCTGGGTTCGGTCTAATGCTGACCGAGTACAGAGCTCATGTGGTTAAGCTACTACACTACATTATTCCTCACCAGAGAGCGGGAACAGCAGGGATTCACGTCATGGGTGTGCAGAGGCATGCCCTAGGCCCCCTGACTATCTATCCCTGTCTATGCTTTCCCAGGCACTGCTGTTAGTGATGAAATGTTTAACAGCTCTATCCTCATAAAGACCCTATGTTTCAGGGGCTTTGATTATCAACCCCACTCTACAGATAAGAAAGCTGAGGCACAGAATAGTTACATCATTCGCCCACCATCACAAGATGAGCGAGTACTTGAGCCAAGAGGCCAACCCGAGGTCATCTGGCTCCAAAGCTCCAGTGATGACAGTCTGCCCTACTGTGTCAGTGTAAATGCTTGCTACAGGGGGAAGCTCGGAGGGGAGGCAAGAGATGAAATACTTTTAATTTTCCTCTTCCCAAGAGTGTTGAACAAACAAAAGACAAGATAGGATGGAGTTTTCTTGAGTATGCAATTGCAGCGTTAAGAATTTCAAATATTTGAAAGACAAGGGGAATTTCACAAAAATTGGGAATTTCAGGAAATGAATCTTTGAACGAAGGGTCTCCAAGAGAAGCCAAATATGTCAAAGGAAGACCGTTGTGAAGAGATCAGGAAATGTGAGAAAGAGAAAAAAGTCCCAAATGAGTTAAATCAGACTACAAAAGTACTGCTACTATCACTAATAAACCTGCAGTGAGTACTTATTTAAGGAAGCGTAAGATGCGGCTGGAAGTCAGTGAAAGATATACCCAATGCCCCAGTAGGTCCTCGGGATATGCATTTCGAGAAGAACCTTCCTCTACCTGTTTCTCTTCAGCTGGAAGTCTCCTAATGACACCATTACTTCATTTGATCACAGTAGTAAAAAAACAATAAGCATAGTAGGTAAGTGTGTTTGCAGAGCCTCCCTCATGAACATTTCTATATTCAAAGCATATTTGCTTATATTTCAAATATCTCTCTACCCATAAGGATGTGAACATTGCATTTAATATGACCCAATGATTGATGGAAGCAAGATGATCAATGAATAACCTAGGAGTTCCTGCATGGCAAGGGTATGGTCTTTGGAGGTTCAATGTTCCATCCTCCGCTAAGGGGTTGAAAGGCAGAGGGAGTTAAGGCGAAGAGAAGACCCATCACGGGTGCATAAGGTCCTTGTCAGAGATAGCGCCTCCCCCACTGCAGCTCTTGTCCACACCACCCCTCAGGTCCTTGTGAAGAAGCTGAAGCAAGTTCTGCATTGGAAGGCTGTGTCACCATGTGGGACACACACGCGCACACATGCGTGTGTGCACGTGTACACACACACACACACACACACAGAGGCACACCCTGAGAAAGAAAGGGAGAGCTGGCTTCTGCACCATTCATAATAACCCTAGGTGTGGCCACTACCTCTGGGCCTAATGAAACTATAATTAAGGAAGTGACAAACGTGACGCCGAAGCAGCTCCTATTGAGGTATTTTCACTAATAGCTGAGGTTTGTCTAGGTCGGGTGAACTCCCATATTTCTTTCAAACAATGTCCCCACGTCCGAGGAAAGTGAAGGATAAGAAGACAAAGACAAAGAAGCTGGTACAGAACAGCTGGTCTACCTAGAGGTCAAAGATTTCATTGGAATGAGAAACCGAGAAGAAAGGAATTAAAAGATATTTGTCCTGTGCCTGTGCCATACTAAGAAGTAGCACATAACTGTAAATTACCTATCTAATGTAAGAACATGAGAGTCTGTTCGAGAGACCAGAGAGAAAATAAAGAAGGTAAAGAAATTAAGTGTAGAGGGAAGGAGCTTCTGGGACTTTGGCTGTATTCTTAAGATGTGCTCAATATAGATAAATAAGTTAGTGACTTCTGACACACATACGACTAGATAAAATGTAGCCCGAGTGTGCCGAATACAGATAGAAGGGGATGGGGGGGGCGGGGAACGGGAAGGAAGGAAGGAAGGAAGGAAGGAAAAGGACAGAAGGAGAGAGAGAAGGGAAGAGAGAAGAGATGGGGGAGGGGAGGAAGGAAGCGTAAAAGCAGTAGGTACCAGTGAGGCTGCCCACAGCAGCAGAGGGCAGAGGGAAAGGCCTTAGGAGCAGCTTCCAACTCAAGGCAGGGCAGCAGACACAGGCAGGCAGGCGAAGGCCTGGGGAGTAAGAGCGGTTATGAGGATCTTATTAAAGGAGTGAACTGGGTCAACAGGGCTTACAAGAGGGCGGGCACTGGGTTTCTAATCTGGGAAATCATCGCGAAGTGTCAACTCTTCTTTCCAGGATAAATCCACTAAACAATTACTGTCATTCTGTAAAAGTAAAATCTTCTCTTTAGTTGGTTATATGGGGAACTGTTGGTTTAGGTAAGTCCACCTATGAGCCCATAGATCGTTAATTCCCATAATGGGAGGTCTCATAGTTCATGAAGGTTAATCCATTATATTTCTGGATGGAAATAAGGAGTCCTAAAGTTCTTCAGTAATTTTCATCACTTGACACCCATAGCTCGTACGTGGTGGAGCTGGGACTTGAACCCAAGCCTTCATGGACTGAGCTGGAACAGGAGTGGATGTCAACAAGAAAAGAAAAGGATTCCTCTTTTCTTTGGAAGGAATCTTTGGCTACAAAGAGGCTTATGAAGGGACCCACAAAATGTCCCAGAAGTACAGAGAGAGAGATCAGTTAGTTGGTCAGTGGTAGAAGCCAGCTTTACCCAGTTTTCTGAGAGTGAAGGTTTAACTTCCTTAAAAAGCCCTGCTTGTTAGATGACAGGAAGGAAGGAATAGAGGAAGGACATCTCCAGGAGATCTGCTTTGTTGACCACCAAACGGCTTCTCTGTGGTGCCCCACTGCTTAATGAGGCCATCAGAGCCCCAGCTGCAATCCCAAGTTTTCCAACCTTGTAAGTTCATCCCAGCAGAGAAAAGGCAGCTCAGTCTCTCATTGTCTATCCAAGTTCAAAGGTTGCTTGGCGAACTAGAATGCCAGTTTATAAATTTAAAATTTATAAACTTAAAACTAAAATTTATAAACTTTTAAAAGTTATAAAATTAAATTCATAAATTTAAAATTAAAATTCAATATAAAAGAAATGATCGCAGGTTCTGGGGACAGGCTCCTTAGCCAGCACAGAGTTTCCTTGGGAGAAAGCCTTATAGGCAGGCAGGTGATAACTGGAAGGTCACATGGGGAGTACAGGTGGCTCAAATGGTTTATTGTATCCACTCGGTTAGTCGGGTGCCTCTACTTGAACAAGAGGAATTTTCCTACATTATGGACCCCTCATTCATTCATCTGGCGTATAACTTTTATATTACCCATTCAGATCGCAGTGACATCCTCTTGTCTCTCTCCTCAGTCCATAGAAGGGCCACCCCCACACTCATATTAAACAATATCACCATTTGGGAAGGGACACCTAAGCAGAGTGTGGTGGGATAGTTTTCACAGATGAATATTTAATTTTCTCTCTTTTTTTAAAATTTTATTTATTTATTTGACAGAGAGAGATCACAAGCAGGCAGAGAGGCAGGCAGAGAGAGAGAGGAGGAAGCAGACTCCCTGCTGAGCAGAGATCCCGATGCGGGGCTCGATCCCAGGACCCTGAGATCACGACCCGAGCCGAAGGCAGCGGCTCAACCCACTGAGCCACCCAGGTGCCCCGAATATTTAATTTTCTTATCCCTTCTCTTAAATGACCCCAATACTCCCACATAATTATATTATTATTTATATAAATTCTCTATGATTTATTTCTGTACCTCCAAACAATATTCACAATTGACACATCCTTACATCTTTCTTTATCCCTTAAAAATCCATACCATCTCTTGATTCCTTACTACATACGGTTACATCATAATGTACATCATAATACCAATACACCATAATACCAATGATGTCATTGGTGTCCTCAATTTCAACTTTGTTTCTTTTCCTTCCTTCCATGAACACAACTTGTCATCTATGATTTTATTGATACAATGTCAACGTTGACACCATTTACATTCTATTCTGTAGCATGACTGAGTATTAAGTGCTTTGTCTATAATGTTGACTCTAAAAGCTGAAAAGTTAAAATAGTATTTCTATTATCATGACTTCACAAATAATTATTTTTTGAAGTCATACAGGTATAATTGCAATTATTCTCTTGTATAACTTGTTGGTTTTACTGGAATTAGAATTCTGGTTTTTTTTTTAATTAGTTGACAAATTATCATATTTTCAACTTACTTTCCCATGCTGTCTACCAGGTGAATTATTCTATCGTGGCAAAAAGTGCTAGTTGTCCCCCAGTATCTGTTCTCCACTTTTCTACTCTAATAAACCAAAATTATATTTAGTCAGGCATATAGGAGATGCCTGGGTGCCTCAGTCAGTTAATCGCCCAGTTCATGACCTCAGCTCAGGTCTTGATCTCAGACTTGTGAGTTCAAGTCCTGCATTGGGCTCCACACTGGATATGGAGTCTAATTAAAAAAAAAAAAAAAAGTGGAAATTTGGAATTAATGGCATATGGAAATTCTGAAATTGAAAAAGCACTTCTTCCAGATTTGCTTATGTGACTTAGGGATGTAAGCTCCAGTGTGGTAAGCAACTTTCACTAGAAGTCCCAAAAGGAAGTTAATACATTGATTTTGTTCTTCCTTTATTCTGCTCCTTGGTGCCTGAGTGGAATGCCCTCACTCAACTTTGGACTGTTAATGTTCTGGGGAGAACAAAGCAGATAGTTGTTCCAGGTCCTAGACAGTGTGTGGCTTCTACAACCTACCTGAATGACTGCTAGTCAGGCTTTTATGCAAAAGAGAATAAACTTCTTTCTTGCCCAAACCACTCTGCAGCCTTTTTACTAGCTCTCTGCTGCCTCACTCTGGGCTTCTTTTATGTAAATGAAAACAACAACTCTTTGTTTGTTTAAGCCATGGTGATTTAATATCTCCTACCTGCAGAAGAATGCATAACCTGATTGATATAAACTCCAAAAGGACACACTTGTTTTAGACACTTGTCTGGCTCATTTACTTCACAAGGCGATACAGTGGAAGATGCTGAGCTGATTTGGGGGCACACAAGTAGGAGGCAAAGCAGGACACACAGACTGTGTGAGTGGGTCTAGTGACATTCATTCCGAATCGAATATACTTTAGAGCTGATGGTCCATGTAAGACAATGGTTTCATTTAATTGACTGGGGTGTACTCCAGGGCAGGGAAAGCGCAGGGAGAGGGAAGATAAGAAGAAGATGAAATAAGGCTTTTAACATAAAATGTTTTGGGGCACCTGGGTGGCTCAGTGGGTTAAGCCTCTGCCTTCGGCTCAGGTCATGATCTCAGGGTCCTGGGATGAAGCCCCACATCAGGCTCTCTGCTCGGCAGGGAGCCTGCTTCCTCCTCTCTCTGCCTGCCTCTCTGCCTACTTTCGATCTCTCTCTCTCTGTCAAATAAATAAATAAAATCTTTAAAAAAGTAAAATGTTTCGTGTAGCCAATATGTGATCCCAAAGACCCCCAAATTTATAGAAAAGCTCAATGCAGAAGTATATCTGGTCAATTGTTTCATCTGTTCAACCCAAATTCTCTTTGGTGTATAAGTTCTGGACCTAACTTTCTAATAATTTTATATTTATCTTTCCATATCCGAGATTATCCCTTTAAATACCCACAGTTTATTATGCTGGTTCTCTCCTCTTTATTCTTTTCAAAACTCTGTCCCTTCCTTGCTGCCCACTGTTATCAAGACCCCCAGAGCTCTTGAGTGAACCAGAAATGTGTCCTCTCCCGGTCTCTGGGTCATATTCCTATAAAGACTCAGTGGGAGTGGGGGCGAGCAGAAAATCACTTAGCCACGGGAATGAAGCACAGGGAGGAGACAATGGCAGTCTGGTGGATAAATGGCTCACACACAGATGCT
The DNA here is from genome assembly GCF_022355385.1 of Mustela nigripes. Taxonomy (NCBI): domain Eukaryota; kingdom Metazoa; phylum Chordata; class Mammalia; order Carnivora; family Mustelidae; genus Mustela; species Mustela nigripes. The sequence continues at coordinate 11,595,559 of NC_081560.1, read as the reverse complement.
CAGATAAATCTGTAATCAAAAGGAAATCTGAATGCTTGGCCAAGGGGAAGTAAATTGCCTGAGGTCAATCCTTTGTTGGGGTCTTTGATCTTCTTCAGTGATGGGTCAGTCCTACCACCCGCCCCCAAGCTCAGATGCTGTGCACATGATTTGCTTGCTTTCCTGTGTCCTGGCTAGGCTTTGGGATTTTGATTACTCTTGCATTCAGGAAGCTTGGTTTAGAAGAACAGAGGACAATAATATACACAGCATATACACCACTTCTCTGTTTTTTCACATATATTACCTCATTTAATCCTGATAACGACCCTCAAAGACAGCCAGCTGGTTTTTTTCTTTTCTTTTTCTTTTCTTCTCTTTTCTTTTTTTAATGATTTATCATTTTTTAAAACAAAATTTACCATATATTCAGTTTGTAATTCCCAATACATAGACCATAGGTAACAGTTGAGGAAACCTATGTGCCATTACTAGTATACACATTCATAAAGACTTTTTAATGATAATGCATACAGCTAATGGGTTTATACAACAGTATGGTATTTCTGGAGGGCAATTCACTTATACATATATAAAGTCCTAAAAAAGTAAATATCCTTGAGTCATCAGCAATCCACTTCAAGGAATGTGATCTAAGAAAATTATCAGATATTTAATATCCTAGGTGCAAGAATATCCATTGCACGGTTGTTTATAATTGTCAAAAACAATACCAAGATAAGCTAAATGTTCATCCAGAGGAAGTCAGAAGATACATCATGGTACACCAAATGGACTAATTTCCGTATTTCAAAACTTGTCTTAGGAGATTATTTAATGATACAGGAAATAATTATATTGACACAGAAAACCATCTATTGCCAAGTGAAAAACATACAGCTTTTAGTTTAAGACAATAGATTGAAAAAATCATTGACCTCTCCTTATTCTAAAAAAAGAAAGAAAGAAAGAAAGCAACAAACTATTGAAGTGTAAGTTTTGGTAAAAATTCATAAAAGAAAAGAAATTAATATGACTGCTGAATACTGAAAGGAAAATGGCAAAATAAGACTTCATGCGCTTCTGAGAGATCAAAAGTAGGTATGGCCAAAGTGACACAGAAATCAGAGCGGAGAGAGGTACCCCTTAGCACAGGTAGCAGAGAAAGCAGCAAGTGAGGGTCACTTTTCAGAGCTCCTTCCATCTACAGGGACACAGAACACGAGAAAGAACCTGATACAGTTGGTTGAAGAATTACACTTTCAATGGCTTCTGGGTCAGAGTCTCCTTTCTGGCCATATGTATTTGTAGAGAACACGTCTATGACATGAAGCTGCAAAACACGTCTTTCGAAGGAAAGGAACTGTTAACTGAAAGGGGCAGTGGCTTCCAGAGAAAAGGTTGCCAGCTTGCTTATCTGAGAGCGAAGCCTGCCAGTCCACCCACCACACCCACAAGCAGAGAGCATGGGGTCAGTCTTCTCATGAAGGGAAAAAGCCACTACTTCGAAGAAAACGTGAGTCAGTTATAGGTAATAACATTTTTTTTTTCATAAACATGGTTGGAAAATTGAGTATCAGCAGACATTTGGTTTCAAAAAGAAAACAGCTTGGTCAAGAGAATGCTATCGATTTAACAAACCATTTTGTTATCCTCTTGGGACTCTGGGAAAATGACATTTCCCGGTCCCCTGGGTTGAGAGGGGGGACAGATGACTGGTTCTGAAGAGAAGAATGTGAACAGAAACATATGACACTTCCAGATTTGGTCCCAAACTCCAAATCTCCAACACAGGATCCTCCTCTCTCTTACCTTTTGTGTCATCCTGGGAAAGCCTTGGGTGCTGACGTCCTGGATGCCTGAGTCACATTTCCTCTGAGAGCCACCCCAGGGAGCTTCCTGACCAGGAAAATGTGCAATGGCCTTCATATAAAAAGGAAAGACCAAAATAATCAAACAGAATATGGACTTCGGGGAACAGAGATAGTTCAGGGAAAAGACAAGGACATTAATTTAATTTCAAGTGTCTTTTTTCTTTTTAGAAAAAACTGAGGACATATTGTGCTCATTGATTAGGAAGAGAATAAAGTCGAAACAAACAAACATCGAAGAATGAGAAAAAGTTCATGGATGTTAAAAAGTGTTGCTTGTATGAACTAGAAAAATATAGACCCCAAACAAGGAAACACCCCATACAGGTGGATAAAACGAGGGGAAAAGATAAGCAATAACAGGTAAATATTTTGACGTATTTTCATCAAGTGGTCATTATCTCAGCTTATGTGAATGACCCCCATGACCCAAGGGAAATCTTGTAGGTGCTGCGTAATAGTGACAAGCGGGACTACGCCCGAAACCCAGAGAATTCCCCGGGATGTGTTCCTCTGTCTGATATTTCTAGGTAACAAAATTGCAGCAACCCAGTGAAGCTGGGACCCCACAGATTCAGTGTCTCTGTCTCTGGGGATGAAGGTGTGAGTCATCCCGAGAAAGAACTCTGTCCTGCTAAGGTGCCAGTAGAGGTAGAGGGAAAAGTGGAATGGGTAGTGGAAGAAGGTCACGATGGCTGTCAATTCAAACCCCGTGAGCAGCTACAGAAGCCAGGACCATGGCCGACGTGTTTTGTGTTCTCTCGTGTCTTCTTACCTCCCTTCCCTGAAACATACACATTATAGGAGGAGCCCCTTGGCAGTGGCTACCACTGTAGGTTTCACCTGAGTCCAATTCAAACGTTTGTTCTATCTCCTGGCCTCTTAATACAACTCAGATAACTGCTTTCTCTAATCCTATGACACAAGCATCCGCAGATCAATCTGTTTTCTCCACGTAGTACCAGCAGGGGACGTTAGGGACACATTAACTGTTGTCTCAAACAAAACTCCAAACTTCCTAGTTGGACAGTAGAAGTTTCTGTCTTGCCTTTGTAAAGTCCTCAGCGGTTGTTTCTGATTGACAGGAATCTCCTTTCCAAGGAGTAATTCCAAGTTTGAGGAGTGGCTGTTTTTTCCCCACCTGCCTTTTTAAAACATGTAGCTTCCTAGATCCTTCTACTCATCTATATCAAGTTGGTAAAAAGAAGAGATAGATAAGCCCATCTGTCTACTAATCTTCTTGACCTGGAGGTGACCACAGGTTATCTATACGTGCAGACACTGAGGAAGACTAGTGACATGGCTTCCACTGGAATCTCTGTCTCTGTCTCTCTCTCCTTCCATCTCACCTCTCCTCACAGCTTCTAGTTCCGCTGTGTTTTTTCTGTTTCCAGATCCTCTTCCTTCTATGTCACATTCCACCTGAAAATCTCAAAGTGGCTCTCCAGGCAAACTTATATGGCGATTTTTACATTCTTTGGAAAAAGGAACAGAGGCCTTCGTTAACACACAATAGTCTTGATCTAAAAAAAAGTAAGTCAGGGTCATTGCATCCTTTCCTTTAAGATACTACCAATGCAGGGTGCCTGGGCTGCTCAGTCCTTAACCGTCTGCCTTCTGTTTAGGTCATGATCCCAGAGTCCTGGGATCCAGTGCTGCATCCATTGGGCTCCCTGCTCAGCAAGAAGCCTGCTTCTTCCTCTCCCACTCCCTTTGCTTGTGTTCCCTCTCTCACTATTTCTCTATCTGTCAAATAATAAATAAAATCTTTAAAAAAAAGATACTACTAATACTTTCTTCAGGAACCTTATTTGCTTAAGCTTTTGCATCAGTTATCAGGTTAGAAAGAAAGTTATCTCTTAGTATCTCAAATAAGACATAAATCATTATTCATGGATTTTCCCCTCAAGACTCTTGGAAAGGAGAATTGGGTCCTGCCCCAGGGAGAGTGATAATTATGATCGCGATACACCTTCTCTTTTTGGGGTAGGAGAAGGACCCAGCCTCAGGCAGCCAGCAACGGGCCACGGATGCCTCTGCATCACTTCCCAGTCACCAGTCACTGAGGACGCCCACAAGACACCGACTAGTGGAGCTGACCACTGCGTCTCCTCTGACAGCTACATTTATTGAGAAGAAAGAAAGTTCAATCCCCTTGACCGCTCTCTTCTCGTTACTGTTCTGAAATTTCCATCCAATTATTATTTGAGGAATTATTAAACACAAACCCCTAAACACTCCTCCCTTTATTATATAAAGCAGTTCAGCTCAGCCCCTACTCCTATATCCAAATTTACATATGCATGTAATACTCAGACCAAGAAAAAAAAATTGGGGGCAAGGCAGTCAACCTGACAAGTAACAAGACTGTATTGACGGGGCAGGTGGCAGCTTTCTACCCTACCTGAGCAGGCATACCGCCTTCGCCAACCCCCTAGAGCTAACCAACACATTTCCTCCAAACAAAACCAAACAACTTTCCCCAAGGAGGATATTTGAGGCAGCTGCTAAGAGGAAAAAACCAAAAACATTCTCTATCTTATGATATTAACTTCTATTGCTTGAATGTTGTCTTTCTGCCAACCAGTTTCTTAGCAGCCTTTTTTTTTTTTTTTAAATTATTCAATGGCATTTAACAGATGGAAAAACCCTAGATCACAGAGAAAGGCACACATCATAATCACACACAGACTTATCAGTCTCAACAAAAACAGTCTTAAGGCCTTAATCATTTATTTACAAAGACATGAAAATGTTTTCCTTGGGAAAAATAAGCTAAGTGACATAAGTGAACAATACACTTATCAGTAACAAAGCAGATCAAGTAGGGATAGTCACAGAGTAAAAGAACTTCAGTATAATTAATGTAAACTCCATTAATGTGAACTGCAGAAATTCCCCATTTTAAGTAGTCATCCGACTAAAATCTACCATCCTCTCCACTACCACTACTACTGAGAAAGGAAGGAAGGAAGGAAAGGAAAAAAAGAAAAAGTGGAAGGTGAGTTGCTTTGTAAATATGCTGACAGAATAAAATTTTGTCAGTCTTCTTCTGGGTGTTCAGAATCTAAGGCATTCACCAAAAAAGCTCTCCTAAAATCCTAACTTTTCTAGTCAAACAAGAAAAGAAAAAGAAGAGCAAACCTCGCTGTTTTCTGTTGTTCATCTCTTGAACTATTAACAATTGTGTGAAAAGCTATTCTGGTTGGCGGATCGGAGAATCTGTAATACTTCCTGCTCTGCTAGGTTATTTGAAACCCATTACAAGACACATAGATTCTCATAGGAAACTTCATCTGCCATGATTATTCCTCTTCAGAATGAATTACCGAAAATCAGATGACTTTTGCTTGTTCGCTACCTCGCTCAATTCCTACCAAATTCAAATGAAAGAAAATCATGGCTTTTGGAGGCCATTAGGAATAATTATCCCTTCCACAATCTATAATTTGATCAGGGATAATTATGTGATGTAACAATGGAATAATTAGACTTGTTTCTCTATATGTGTTTGTGTGTGGCCTTGTCACACCACGTTTGCTAAATTTTATTTTTATATGACTCATTAAACTTCGTCAATTTTACAAATGTCGTGGCTACAAAAGATTTAAATAATTGAAATGTATGTGATACTCAATTTTATTTTAGTGTCCTTCTTTAATACTAGGAAAATTAATCTAATACAAACTCTTATACCAAATTATCTCAACGGGCTACACACTGATGGGAGATAAGTAACCAAGCCTGACATGAAAATCATTATGGAGCCCACAGTCCTGGGGAAGAGAAAGACATTCTCAAAAATGACACAAATAAATACATATTTACAAACAAGGGTAAATATGATGAAAGAAAAGCACAGCCCCTGTAAGTATAATAGGATTTCAGAAGGTTTTCCTAAAACAGCAATCTGTGACCTGAGGTGTTTTTTTAATTATAGAAAAATATATTTAACTTAATATTTATCATTTTAAGCACAATTCAGTGGCATTAAGTACATTCGCAATCCTGTGTGATTACCACCACTATCGATATCCAAACATTTTTTTCGTCCTCCCCAACAAAAACTCTGTTTTAATAGATAGACAATAACCCCTTCTTCCTCTCTCCTCCCTCCCAGCCTCTGGCAGCCTCTATTCTATTTTTCTGTCTCTTTGAATTTGTCTATTCTAGATACCTTATAATACTAGAATTATATAGGAGGTATCCATCTGGATCTGGCTTATTTCACTACTCATTAATATTTTCAAGGTCCATCCTTATAGCATATATCATAATATGTCTCCTTTTTCTGGTTGAGTAATATTCCATTCTGGGTATATACCAATTTGGGTTTATCCACTCATCAGTAGATGCTTGGATTGTTCCTACCTCTTGGTTGTTGTGAGTAATGCTGCTGTGAACATGAGTGTACAAACAGCTAGTCCAGTGCCTGTTTTCGACTCTTTTGGAAATTTACCTAGGCAGGAAGTTGCTGTTGGTAGTTCCATGTGTAACTTTTTTAGAAAACTGACAAAATGTTTTCCACAGCTGCTGCACTATTTTATGCTCCTATCAGTGATACACAAGGGTTCCAATTTTTCCACATCCCCACCAATACTTGTTATTGTCCATTTTTTTTTTAAGATTTAATTTATTTGTTTGACAGACAGAGATCACCATTAGGCAGAGAGGCAGGTGGCGGGGCAGGAGTGGGGAGCGGATCAGACTCCCTGCTGAGCAGAGTCTGATGCGGGGGCTCAACCCCAGGACCCTAGGATCATGACCTGAGCCGAAGGCAGAGGCTTAACCCACTGAGTCACACAGGTGCCCCATTATTGTCCATTTTTAATATTCTAGCCATCCTAGTAAATGTGAAGTGGAGTCACTTCACTTGTGGTTTTGATTGGCATTTCCCTAACTGACGAGGGAGGCCGAGCATCTTTTCCTGTGCTTACTGACTGTCTATATGTCTTCTTTGGAGAACAAAGTTCTTAATTTTGAGGAAGTCCAATTTCTGTTTTTTGTTTTAATTCTTGTGCTCTTGGTGTCGTGTCTATGAAATCATTACCAAATCTGACGTCACGAAGATTTTCTCCATGTTTTCTTCCAAGATTTGTAAACTTCTACCTCTTAAGTTTAGGTCTTCGATCCTGTTTGAGTTAGGCTTTGTATCTACTGTAAGATAAGGGTCCAACGTCCATCTTTCGCGTGTAGATGTCCAGTTTTTTCCTTACCACTTGTTGAAAAGACTGTCCTTTCCTCCTTCAATGGTCTTGGCACACTTGCTGGTAATCAGTTGACTGTAGATGTGAGGATTTATTTCTGGGCAGTGAGCTAAGATTTCAAGAAGAAACAGGAGGTAACTAGATGACAAAAGAGAGAAAGCCCCTCTAGGTAGAAAGATTAGTTTGGGCAAAAGAATGCTTTTCTTCTCAAGAAACGTAAGCATTAATATGTCATTTTTCTATTCTTTTTTCACATACTACACTAAATTAATCTGGTCTATAAAATCTCCTTTGGGGGACACCTGGGTGGCTCAGTTGGTTAAGCATCTGCCTTGAGCTCAGGTCGTGATCACAGGGTCCTGGACTGAGAGCCACATCAGGCTCCTTGTTCAGCGGGGAGCCTGCTTCTCCCTCTCCCCCAGCCAGCACCACTTGTGCACATGCCCTCTCTCTCTCTATCTCTTTCTGTCTCCCTGTCTCTCTGACAAATAAATAAATAAATAAAATTCTTAAAAAATAAAAAATAAAATCTCCTTTGGGAGAAATCCTGAATTATTTACTCTACTGTGGGACCTTTAAGAGACTCATACAGGGCAGCACTAAATCCATTTTCTTTCTTCATCTTATAACCAATGTGAGTCATTAATACCCGAGTTTTTTCCTTCTATATCCAACAGGTATTCCCTTCTATATCCAACAGGTGATTCAGAAAAGCACAACTCACAAGGCCAAACATTAATTCTCATAGATAGCACAGAACAAAATTGCAAATATGAAAAACCTAATTATCTAGCAATTAGTGAAGCCCACCTTGACTGTCATAAAATTAGTAGTTACACTATTATGGAGAGCAGTGTCCACAAAGCTGCTTCTGGGCAGTAAAAAGATTATGGGAGGGAGGAAAGGGGAAATTGATATTGTCAGTAGAGATTTAATGAGAGTTAATATGGGAAATCTCTGTACTTTACACTAGTTTTACTTAACAGTTTACATGTCAAATGTCTCTATATCATTAATCTACTTCGAACGGAAGGAATGAATGTAATTCAGTTAAGGAACATACTCTATCTTCCAATATGGAAATAAACAATTTCATGTTTCGATTTAAAGTGATTAAAGTCTTTAAGCCTGTATTTTGTTTGAATTTGAATGTGACTACACCACGATTCAGAAAAAATCATCTCCCACCTTCATGCTGCTTCCTTTTGGGTTTATAATAAATAAAAGGGGAACTCATTTCTAAGTTTTATCTCTTCTCGTGATTGCTACTTTAGTTACACAATGACTCAGATGAAGCTTGAAAGTTATTGCTTATAAGAGCCTAATCAACTTTGCAGACAAGTCAGCACCATCTTCCTATCTCTCCTTGATGGTGTGGAGGGGTGGGAGACAGGGAAAGGCTGACAATTTTCTCCTTCCACTGCGTGTGCGCGCGCGCGCGTGTGTGTGTGTGTGTGCGTGTGTGCGCGTGTGTGTGTGTGCGTGTGTGCGTGCGTGTGTGTGTGCGCGTGTGTGCGTGTGCGTGTGTGCGTGTGTGCGTGTGTGCGTGTGTGTGTGTTGTGTATTTCAATTCCATGGTTTAAGCATGTCAAAATTATATATTTAATTTTAACTATTATTTTGTACTGTCACTGATCATTCCATTTTCGTTTGAGAAAAAAGGGTCAAGTTTCCCCAAATACTGTCTCATTTATATAAATATTTTTATTATTATTATTATTTTTAAGATTATTTATTTATTTATTTATTTGACAGACAGAGATCACGAGTAGGCAGAGAGGCAGGCAGAGAGAGACAGAGAAGAGAAAGCAGGCTCCCTGCTGAGCAGAGAGCCCAATGCGGGGCTCGATCCCAAGACCCTGAGATCATGACCTGAGCCAAAGGCAGAGGCTTTAACCCACTGAGCCACCCAGGCGCCCCTAAATATTTTTAGACATGAAAAGGACAACAGTTCATTTCAGTGTATTGTAAAATGTAGAAGAGACTTCCTGTTACTTGCTGCATGAAGAAATTTCACAGTGTACTTATTCCACTGACTTACCATAGAAATTGTTCTAGAATATTATGCTTATTAGGATATTGTATTACGTTTGACATCTGTCACTTTAATTATCCCTTCTATATTTTAATGCTTCCTTGTGATCTTTTATCTTTGTTTCCTTGGATGAATGAAACATATCCATCTCCTTTTAGCTTTTATCTATGATTTGGAAGGTTAACACTTTATTGTAAAGATAATCTTGCATGACTATATTAAAACATTAAAGTTCTTTTTGCCTAATTATGCCAGCAATAACTACTGACTTCCTTTGATGGACATTAAGGAAATTGACACCAATGATACCCGCATCTTTGCTATTTCCCTTTCATATTTTGCAGGCTGCTAATTTGGAGTTAAAAATCTCCTTTAAAAAAGAAAGACATTTTTTAGTATGTTTACATTGAGTATTTTACTTCTGTTGCCATAATTACCCTCAATTACTGAATTTTCCTGTTGTCATTAGTGTTTTCAGGCTTATATTTTGTTTTGTATTTTATTTTTTCTACAAGTTTAGATAGTTTCACTGATTATAACCACTTTTTCTCAATAACAACCTCCCTAATGAAGAATGAAATTGCTTATTCATCTCTTAATTATTCAGAGTACATTTGTTGTGCATCTTGCTGGAAAACAGTCTTGAATGGTAAATGTTCCAAGAATTTGCAGATCTGAGAATGACCTCAGCTTGATGTTTAAAGAGAGTAAGCCCCGGCGGGATATAATGTTTGAATCTATACCCAGTATAGATGTATGAAGCAACAGGTAACAAAGCCCATAACTACAGTTGTTTATTTTTCTCATGTAATAAAATGTGTACATATTTGCTGGGTTTGGCTCAGTCACCAATGTGGATGCTGATGCGCCAGCCATCATGTCTGTGGTAGGCAGAATAATGGGGGCGTTCCCCCAAAATATCCACATCCTAATTCCTGGAATCAGGACCTTATGTTAGTTTACATAGTGACGGGGGATTAAGTTTGCAGATAGATTTAAAGTTGCCAATCACCTGACTTTGAGGTAGAGAAGTTATCCTGGGTTATCTGGGTGGACCCACTATTAACACGAGTGGAAGAGGGAGACAGAAGAAAGTCAGCAAAAGAATTCAACCCAACAGTACCAGCTTTGGGTTTAGAGAACATCAGTTAAGGAACACAGTGGCCCCTAGAAGTTGTACTAGAAAACACAAGGGAACAGGTTCTCCCTAGAGCCTAGACAAGGAACACAGCCCTGCTAATCTTGATTTTTTTAATGTTTTATTTATTGATTTGAGAAAGAGAGAGAGAATATGAGTGGGGGTGGGGGAAGAGAGCAGAGAGACGTGGGGAAGAGGGGAAGCAGACTCCTCACTGAGCAGGAAGCCTGACGCAGGACTCGATCCCAGGACCCTGAGATCATGCTCTGAGCCAAAGGCAGACGTCTAAGAGACTGTGCCTCCCAGGCACCCCTCACCTTGACTTTTTTAAAGCCTAGTTTAGACCTATTTTGGACTTCTGACCCAACTTCAGAACCTTAAGATAATATATTTGTGTTGTTTTCAGCCACTAAGTTTTTTATGGCATTGACATCCCTATACAATGTCCAAGGGAGGATTTCAAAGTGAGGCAAAGGAGAAAGAGCCACATCAGTCAAATCTCTGTCTCTATAGAAAGCCAAAAGCTTTCTCAGAAGTGCTGCCAGCAGAATTCTATTTTCTTCTCAAGACCCAGAGTCAGGCCCGGTCTCTACCCTTAACTTAAGAAAGGCCAGAGGGGCAATTTTTAGCCACTCACCTCAACATCGGCCGGGAGCTAAGGAGAGGAGTTGGGACGGCTTTTGAGAAACTGATCAATAGCGTTTCACACTTTTCTTCTGAAAACTCTGAAGGTATTACTCCACTATCTTCTCATTAATCCATACCCCCCAGAAGAAATATGAAGGGATCTTGATTTTAACAATTATTAAATATAAATCCTGTGTATGAATGTGTAAACTTAGAAGGAATTCACTGGAAAACTTTCTCCAGAATGGCATTGATTTCTGCTTTTCAGTTTTGCTTAAAAGATCTCGAAATGTTTAGCCTGAAGATTTTTTTTTTTACTTAATTCGACTATTTAGTAAATACTTATTAAGCACTTAATATGTGCCAGATGCTAAGATAAGTTTTGTTGGTTTTGTCTTTTTTCTCTGTCTTGTGTATTTAATCTTTCCCATTCTGGAATTATTGTTATTTTAAGTTTCAAATTTCCTACCGTATTTTCCAAACCTTTTACCTTCCCTGTTATTTAAAAACTAATCAATTTAGGCCTCATATCTTGAGTCTTCCAGGTTCATGTTATGTTTCACAGTTTGTTTTTCCCAGATTTTTGTCATTTTTTTTTTTCTTTCTGCATGACTAAGATTTTATTCGGGCTATTGTGCGTTTCTTTCTTTCTTTCTCCCCCCCCCCCCACTCTCGTTTTAATCCAACATTTTAAAATAGTTTCTGTGTCTGCTTTTAATTCAGCAAGAATATAAGGTGAAAACATGTTCTTTAAACTCTTATACCATTATTCCTTTTCCACTTTTCCTCAGATTTCTTAAAAGATTTAAGTTTTGTTGTTGGTGGTGTTTACTCATTCTTGATATTGACTTTTTCCCTTTATTGGTGCGTAAAGGTCTGATGTGAGGGATTCCAGAATCCCATATAAATGGAGAAACAGAGATCTATTATCTATGACAGGGCACATCTAGCAGCCCAAGAACCAGAAGATGCTCCAGCCATATCTAGAACTGGAGGCTGGAGGCTTATCTTGCAGGAACACAGCTCACCTTTCCAATATTGGGGGATACAGGTGTTTTTAGAGAACACTATCTAGCACCAGAGTGAGAGGACAAAACTGCATTTGCCTGGAAGAGCAAATGAGGGGATCATCTGTTCCATATTTTGGATCATCACATCTCCTGTCTGGATCGGAAGGACAAAAATGCAGCAGACAAAGGAAGGGGCAGTATGGTGTGGAGCACTGATCAACCCTGTCCTGCCCATGGGGACTGCCCCAATTCCCATGAAAATGTAGAACATCTTCAACTCTGATTGTATGAGTGACTGGAGGACTTGTTATTTTTCTTCTGAGATGATGTCATAGTTATTTTAGGGAGAGGAAGCTCTTAGCATTTCCATTCACTAGAGAACTCCCTAGGAATCACCTTTGAGCATTAAAAATATGTATTAACCATGATAGTCTGGGAGGAAAATACCAGCAAAGATGCCCTATAAAAAGCTTCTGTTTTTATAGATTGCAAGAAAAGATGCACATAACTGTGATCATCTTTGCTCATTTGTGGCAGAGCCTGCTGGCTGCCTGTCCAGTGTTCCTTCTCTTCTCCCTTCTCACAAACAGAACTTGAATTTTATCTGGCGCAGCATGCATTTCCCTGTCCCTTTCAGGCAGGGGTGGTCATGCAACACAGCACTGGCCAATAACATACAAGGAGAGGGCAGTGTGTAGGGTTTCCAGAAAGGTTCTTTAAAGGGTGCTAACTTAGCCAAAGCTCTGCTCTTGGTTTTGTGGCCATCTTTTTTGGGGGGACTAAAGCTAACAGGCATTACAGCTGGAGCACTGCTGACATGTGGAGAACCAGAGAACAAAGCATCACCTGAAAGATGGAATGGTAGGAACCTAAGTCTTGTTGACCTGGGACTTTCATAGCATTCCTGGATCACTGGAATTGTTTAAACCACTGCTGTACAACTCTGCTGCCATCTCATGCAGCTGAAATCAATCTCTGAGGAGACATTCTGTTATGAGAGAAGAGCCCTCCTTTTTCTCTCTATGCACTACTTCTCAATGTCTTTTGACTCTTGCTCGGTTAAAGTAATGTCAAAGTGTAAGGCTCGCATGGGGAAACTTTGAAGATCACTCACTTTACCCAGAATATCAATCACCATTGGTTTAAAATTCAGTTGTGAAACCTGTACTGTAGGAAAACCCTAGAACATTCTAGAAGTTTCTGAACGGTGGGGGGGGGGGAGATGAAGTTGTATAAATGGACACTTGACATTTTTATTTGGCAAATATTTAGAGACCAGACACCAGCTTTAGGGACATAAGACTGCACTTAGAGGCCACAGGACCTCGAGAGAGTTCAGGGAAGTGCCTGGTACCCTGTGAGGTTGTATATCTGGAGCCTTATGTAATGTCTTGGGATAAGAGATCTGGGGGCTTAGCAAATTCCTTTACTGATTTTTACTCGAATGATAATCACAGAAATGACTTATAAAGCTCTTCGTTCATAATAACTTCAGCTTGCATTAGTCGTTCTGAAGGGAAATAAGGAAGAAGGAAGAAATGGAGCATCCTTGGGGATTGAAAGATGTTGAAGAGAAAAGCCTGAGAAGGGGCAAACACGGAAAAGGAAAAGAGGCAGAATCCAAAGCCCTGGACAAGACATCCAGTGTTGGAGCGCCTGGGTGGCTCAGTGGGTTCAGCCTCTGCCTTTAGCTCAGGTCATGATCTCAGGGTCCTGGGATCGAGTCCAGAATCAGGATCTCTGCTCAGCAGGGAGCCTGCTTCTCTCTCTCTCTCTGCCTACTTGTGATCTCTCTCTCTCTCTCTATGTAAAATAAGTAAATAAAACCTTTAAAAATTAAAAAAAAAAAAAAAAGACACTGGAGTTGTGTCCTGTGGAGTTCTTTGGGCTGCAAATTTACATTATAGATAGTTATGTCTCCGGGTAATGAATTCTGTGAGCCACAACTTTATTAGATCCTGCCCCTCAGCACAGAACAAGTTTAAATACTATTATTTTTTATTCACTTATCCTAAAACACTTCTAAGTACCCAATGTGTGCCAGGCAGTGAACAAATTATAGCAAAGATTTATGTTCAGCTTTGAAAAGGGACTCATTACTTTTCTTTTTAATAGCTATGGATGGTAGCATAACTTCACAATGCATTCTGTGCTACCCACCTACCTTTAAAACTTGATTTAACACATAGGAGATGATGATACAGGGCCTATTGTAATCACATTTTTAAACCTCTTTCCTTCCAGAGTACAACGGATCTTTCTTTGAAGACTAGAGGCCTCTTAAATGTTATCAACAACAACAACAAAATACCCATTGCATAAGCCTTGGACAACAAAAGCTTAATTTCATATTATAGGCACCTAATGGGCAGTGTAAACGGTGAGATATATCAGACAATAGAAAGGAAGAGATATTTTTACTATAATGTCAATATATGATGCATTACAAATTACCACTGGAATTTCTGGGGTTTATAAATTAACTGCTGTTTCTGTGTTGCTGATACTTTTAACGTAATTTAATCATATGCTTCTTTTAAAAAAGTTTCCAATTTACCCAAAGCTTTCTGGCAGTCATGTTGTTATTGTAACTAGGATCATGAGTTATATAATATCACATACCATGAAAATTCAGGTTTCTTCACAAAAGTGTTTCAAGGCTTTGGAGATAACTGATTTGGAAATGAAATGAAGGCAGCTCTCTACCACTGAATTTCAGAGCAAGGGGAAGAAACAAGATAGAATTAGACTCACCAGTGCAAGTGACTTATTAAAGATGCCCAAATGCAGAATCATTCAACACCATTAGGCTTATTAATTGACTGCAGATATCCAGAGTGAACAATCCCTCTTCTAAGTGGGGACTAGTTCAGTCGCCCGTTTCCATCACTCCTTCAGCCAATTCATTAAAGCCTGTTTGTTTCTCCCAGGTGCCTCCTAATGAGTTTCATTGTTTTGTTTATTGGGCTTGTTGGCTCACAGATCTCTTTCACAATTTTCCACGGTTTCTGAATGCTCCTTAAGTACCAGTTTTGATCAGCCCATTTGCAGCTAGTGCTTTACCCCGTCTTGGATAAATGAAGTAAGTGGGAAAGTAAGACGCGGCCCGGGGCAATGGGGAGGGGGAGCAAGCCCGAGGGAAGTCCACCAGATGCCTGTGTTCCTTGAAAGAACCAGCAGGTGGTAGCAGCACTTCGTGGGAAGGCCCCAGTTTCGGGCTGTAGGACCGGAACAATAGACCCCCAAACCGGTCCTCGGCTGGAGGAGAGGCTAGGAGTGGGCGGAAACATTTTTCCTCGCGGCGCCCCCTCGGTTCCTCAAACCTTCCAGGCACCCGCTGAGTACCTCCCAACGCCTCAGATCCCCGTGGGGGAGGTTCTCCCCGGGGAGCGGGCGGAGGGAGGAGGCACCCAGAAGGCCCAGACTTGCCCGGGCAATGCAAAGCCAGGCACCTACACCTGGACTTCCCCGTTCAGACCCAGGCTTCCCAGCCCTTTGGGGAGGGTGGGGTCAGAGGCCCCACCGTTGGCCAAGATCCAGGGTCACGAAGGGGCAGACGAGTTTAAGGGCAGATCGGAGACCCTTTCGTAACCCAGATGGCCCCTCCCTGCTGCTTACCCATCCCCACCCCACCCCCGTACCCTCCGAGATTTCTCAGTTTGTCTTTCCCTCCACCCCCTTCTTTTCCTTCTTTCTCTTCTTCACAGCTCACGCCCACCTTAGTTTAAACCTGAGTAGGAACTAAAACAGTGGGTTCAGTTCCTAGAGTTGAAGCAGAAAGGCAGGGGTGGGGAGAGGGCGCGGGTGTTCGGGCCGGCGACTGCGCCGCCCTGCCCTGCCCTGCCCCGCTGTCCGCGGGCATCCGCCGCCCTCCGGTGCGCTTTCCCTCCCGGGGACCCGAGCCCGCGCCCGGCCGGGGCTTTGAACGCCTCGCCCCGCCGCACGGCAGCCCGCCCCCTCCAGGACCCCCGCGCGAGCCTCCCTCCGTGCCCAGGTCCCCCACCCCGCGCGGCCGGGAGGAGGAGGCGCCCCCGCCCCGGCGCACAGGCGGGCCCAGGGCGAGCCCCGCGCCTCCACCCCGCTCTCCCCCGCGCCGGGCGCCGCACATCGCCGCCCAGGCCGGGAGGGCGGGCTCGGCTCCCCGGAAGAGGGGAGAGGGAGGGCGGCCGCAGGGGCCGGAGAGGGGCGGGCCGGGCTGGGAGGGACGCGGAGGGGGCGGGCCGGGCTGAGCTCGCCCCTGCCGCCGCTCCAGAGCGGAGCAGCAGGCGGCGGGACCCGCGACCGAGCGCGGCGACGGCGAGCGCGACGTGGGCCCCGCACGATCCGCGGGCGCTCCGCCTTCAGAGCAGCCCCCGCCGCCAGCCACCGCCCCCCGGCCGCCCCGGAGCCCCAGAGACGCGCAGCGGCGAGAGGACCCGGGCCGCGGGGAGCCGGGTCCCCGCACCCGAACGGAGAAACGGGCTGCTCGGCTCCATCGCGGGGCCTGGGGCGGGGGGGCACAGACCTGCGGAGCCTGCGGCCGGCGGAAGGTGAGCCCCGGGATGCCAGGCAGTGTGGGGGGGGTTGGGGGGGGGGCGGTGTGCTTGGGGACAGAGGCATCAAGGTTTGCAAAAGTAGAGGGGCCCTCCAGACTGGGCCTTTGCAGATCCTTGGGGGCCTCCCGGGGTAGTACTGAGTATCCTTCTCCAAGGCGACCGTGGGTTCCTGAGGGGTGCGAAACTGGCCAGCCTGGCTCCCCGACCTCTGGCCGGCCATCACTGACACCCCCATTACCCTAGCTTCTGCAATCCCCCACTGTGTCTCCAGATATTGGGGGTCCTGATATAGGGGTCCTTGCTGAGGCCGGACTCCCAGCGTTCTGTAAAGGCTTGCCCATCCTTCTGACTCCGGTGGCATCTCTCCAGTCCCACGGAGCTGGGAGGAGCAAGGAGGTTGATCCCACACCTGCCCTCAGCTCCCCCACCCCCATTACCACCCATAAGCCTTAGAGTGGAGAGGCTTGGTTCATGCTTCCCAGCCCTCATCCCCAAGTTGCAGCCAAAGCCTGCTGGTTGCTGCTGCCCCAGCTCCACTGCCCTCTCTTTACATCTGGGTACTTGGCCCTACCTGCCCTACACCCCCATCCACCAATCTTGGCCGTCTGGCATCCTCTCTCCTCCCACCCCTGGGGGAGCTGGCTGGGGCCCAGCATAGCCGATGTTGTAATGTCCCTGGCAGTGCCCATGGAGAGAAGTGGCTGGGCCTGTTCCCAATAAGTTAACCAGGGCCAGGCCCTCTCCCTGCCAGGAGAACTTGACTCAGGTTGTAGAAGGGGAGATGCTGGTTGGGTGGGAAGGAGCTGTGGCA
Source organism: Mustela nigripes (assembly GCF_022355385.1). Taxonomy (NCBI): domain Eukaryota; kingdom Metazoa; phylum Chordata; class Mammalia; order Carnivora; family Mustelidae; genus Mustela; species Mustela nigripes. The sequence goes on along the minus strand of NC_081560.1, from coordinate 11,578,346 downwards.
TTGTAGGCAGTGCTGGGAAATGTCCAGGTAATGGGTATTGCAGGATCGAGACCTGCAATTGTTGATGGTGCCATGGGGGGGGGGGGGGGGGGCACTGGGTTCTCTCAGGGCAATGGACCTTATTTTCCTTGCAGGAAGATTAGGCTGGAGGGTTTCTGTGTACCTACCAAGTGGCCCAGAGAGGAGGGCCCCTTTGGAGTCTGTTGGTTCATTCTGGGTGCAGAAAGATGGCTGGCAGTGCGTACCAGGTCCCCAGCCTGCCTAGGAGCAACAGGCAGCAGCGATCTGAGCACGGGAAGGGCAGGAACATTCCTCCTCGGGGCCAGGTTCTCCTGCAGCTCATCACCATCTCCTGAGCTGGGTCCTGCGTCCTGTGTCCCCACTGCCCACGAGGGGGAAGGGAGATGGCGGGGTTTGGGGTTTGGGGCAGCTTCGCGTTTCCCTTTATTTCTCTACTTCCCTGCTCAGCTCCCTCTCCCAGCCCAGATGTTTCTGCAGCAGCAACTCCCAGAGCAGAGAGCAGTTGACAGGCTCTGGGGGAGAGTAGGGACAGACCCAGGGTGAGGAGAAGGGCTCATGGGTGTCAGTGACCAGTATGAAGAGCACTCTGGATCTGCTCTGATGTGCATGCTCTCACCCTTACACACTCACACACACACACACACACACACACACACACCCATCCTAGCTTGCGTGCTGCTCCATACCCATCTCACCTCACACACATTCCCTTATATACTCTCACACTTGCTCCCACAGGTAGTGGTCCTGGCTCTTGGGGGCTTCTACAATCTTCCATTCACTTATCTCTCATGGCCACGGACTGACTGTCCCAACACCCTCCGTTATGCCCTTTTCCAAAGCCACGCACATCCCCGGTCAGTGCCCAGCCGGAGTGGCTCCTTCTGAGTGGCTGCTTGCCTCTCCCCGACTCTGCCTGCATCTTAAAAGCCTCCCCCAGCTCCACAGCCTGGGAGTGGGAGGCACACTCAGTCTGCATCTGCGTGCTCTGGGGGACATTCCTAGAGGCTGGAGGCCTCAAGGGACACAGGGCTCTCCTCTGCTAGGTAATCCACAAATTGGCTTCTGGAGCTGGGGCAGCAGGGGCGAGAAGCACCAGAGGACAGCCACCTCCTCGCTGTCTGCTCTGGACGCCGCCGTAGGGCTGATGGGATCCTTTTCGAGGCGGGCGGACAGAGCTCCAAGAGACTGCGACCATATCCAAGGTGGAGATTAAAGGGTAGCAGCATTAAGCTGAGCAAGGATTATCCTGGAATTTCCTGGGCGTTTAACAGCTGCAGAACAGGACGGAGGACAGGGCCCATGGTGCTGACCCCTCCCACGCTGACCCTGGGGCTGACAGGTGTGAGGGCCAGCTTTGCGGCCACGCCACACATTAACCATCGGCCCCTTTGCCCTTGGGACCTCCCTCACCCCACTGGGCCCTGCAGCCTGCTCGGCCTCTCTGAACGTTCCTGCCCAGGCTCACTCAGCAGCGATGCCCTGGTCAGGTGTCCCCAGGCCCCCTGGTCTCCCTTGGCCCTTTAGAGCCAAAGTCCTTTGCTTGACACTGAGTCAGAGAAGCGTGATGGGATCAGTGGGGCCATTCGAACCTCTTTGAAGAGAAGCTTAAAGAAAATGCAGCGATAAAAGTTATTTTGCTCATTCATCCCCCACTCCAACGCCTCTTTATCTCTGCTTTCTCCTTATAGGTGAAAATTTCTGGATTGTTTTGAAACCTAGAGCGAGAAGGGAGGGGAGGGTAAAATGTAAACATACGCTATGCTAGTCTAGGTTTTAAAAATGTTTTCCCTTTTTTGTTGTTTAGATGATAATTAATGAGATTTTGTTTTAATTGTAAAAAATAAGATATGCTCATTGTAACAAGAAAACCCACTGAAATATATGTAAGACCAAGTTAATAATCCCTCCTTGGGCTTCCTTCATTTCTCACTCCTACAGTAACCAATTTTAATGGCCAGTGCATTTTCCTGCCATATCTTCCTCCAAACTGATTTGGCTTGTATTACTTAGTTTTTTAAAAACTCGTTTTGTGGATCAAGGTACATAAACTCTTAAAAACCATCTCAGTTTGTTCACAAAGTTATCCTATTTAACATTTCAATTTGAAGACAGTTAATTTTTTAAATTCCTACAGATTTACTCATTTATTTTTAAATCTTTCATTTTTATAGATAACAGAACTCAGAAGCTATGATGTATAAGCTAAGAGTCTACACATCTTTAATCTTTGCCAGTTTCTAGAAACAAAACACAATTTTGATGCCTACGGACTGTCATATTTTTATAAACCAAAGAAATGTAGCAGGCTTGTGGATGCAGCGTCTCTACCGTAGCAAAAAGATGTAAAGTGATATATGTAGGAAAGAAGCTGAGAAAAAAAAAATGTGAAGTCATAGAATGCAATTTTTGTCATCTGAAATTTTGTCAAATCAGTCTTCTTTTCTGAGCTCCCATTTTCCATCCACATTTCAGCTGCTTCTGGTGTTATATTTTTAAAACCATATACACATCTGAAATTCGAATGTTTTCCTGTTTGAGATAAGTCTTGGGCTCTTTCATGGGTGGGTGAGAGGATTTCTAAACACTGACCGATGCCGTTGGCGAGCTGGAGAAGACAGAGTGATCCAAAGCAGGCCTGTCCCCCTCTGTGTTGCGGGAGGGGTGCACTTGGCTGCTTCCAGGACGCGCTTCCAGACTAAGCTCAGACAGATGTCCTAGTCCTCAACCATTGAAGGCACCTTTGAAAATCGAGTTCTAAGTCCTGCTTGTTCAGTATTCCAGGCATGTGGCTGGAGCTGCGTGTTCTTGTCACTTACGTTTCTGCCTTTGAAACTTGTTTCAAAAGAATCTGCGGGAGTAGGAATTAGCGGACGGCAGTTTCTTCCATATCTTAAAAAGTTTCGTCTTTCCTTGTTTTTATTCTTGCCTAAGAGGTACACCCAAGTTCTTTTTATATGTATTAAAAAAATTAAAGACTTGAATTTATCTGTTTTGTTTGATAAGCAAGAATTGACCTCACTTCCTAGTCTCACTCAACCACAGTTTTTTTTTTTTTTTTCAGTCTTCTGGATCCAAATCTAAAAGAGGTCCCTTCAAACAGCAAGGAACACTTCTGGGCTCTCTTCAAGTGCTTCCACCATTTTTAAAAAGAATATATTGGTTCTTGGTAAACCTTTTTTAACAATTACAGAAGTGGCAGTCCACATGCCATGTCTCATGTCTCCATTTAATTCTTTTCTTCCTGATGTCTCTTGAGGACAGAAGCTGAGTGGCTTTAACATGTTCCCTAATTGCTTTTGCTCTTTTCTGGATCCTCTGGAGAGAGGCCAGCTTCATGTTGTCATTAAGATGCCTGCTGAGGCTACGCATACACGCCCTGCTGCAGCCACAAGCGACCGTGTGGCTTATATTGTGGGTCATCAAAGCAGATACTCTGCCATTCCTCATCTTCTAGAATGTTCCATAGTGCACAGCTGATGGGATCTGCAGTACGTATCTTCCCTCTTGGTTTGCTGTCTCTTCAAAAAAAAAAAAAAAAATTCATTGAGATGCATCCAAAGTGTTTATTATTTCTTCTCCGTGATTATCTGTCTAGTTATAAGTTTAGGAAGACACAGTGCTTACAGTTTACTTTTTGTACAGATTCCAGAATCCATCCATGTTCTGACTGAAAGAGGCTATTTTAGAGAATATCTGCTAGGCAAATGATAGAATAGCTTTCATTGTTTAAAGGCATTTTGCTGACGTTTTCAGTTCTTGATAACAGCATTCCTAGAGACCCTGTGGCTCTGGTCAGTCTGGTCTGCCTTGGTGTGTCAAGCATGTCTCCAAATTAAGCCACTGAACGCTTGGGGGAAGCGCTGACAACACATGTTCCTTCAGGATATTTATTAAGCAGCCATTGGTGATGGGGCCATGCTTTGTTACTTCACAATATCCCTGTTCTTCTTTGAAACATTTCATCTGTGAATGATTCTAGCAGCATTCGGGACAGTACTGGCAGAGAACCTCTGTTTCTTAGGAGTCATTTGCTGTACTGAAATGCTTCCTTTTTTCTGACTTTGAGATACAATTGTTGTATAACACTGTGATAAGTTTAAGGTGTACAACCCAGTGATTTGGAAATGCTTCTTGCTTGCCTCCATGCACTGTAAGTTAAACTCTGTCTCACAAGTAGGGTTCCAGTGACGTGAAAGGTGCATTTCAGTGGCTAGTGGCCCGATGCCCATGATACCTTGGCCCACCAGCTGTCACAGCAGCGCCTTTTCATGATAACCACGTAGAGATGACCCTGAAGGCTTCGTCTTGCAACAGAGCCTGTGTTGCCAGGAAAAATTAGATTAGCAGGCATCCAACTACGATTTTCTGATTTATCAAAGTCAAATGGTATAGTAGTTTGGTTTCAACTTCATTGAGAAGTGTGCCGTTTTCAGGAGTGCTGCGGGTCATGTGGCCACAGTCATCGTGACAGAAACAGATTCCAGTTTCCAACTGCTGTTCTTTCTTTCTCTCAGTTTCACGTCTTCTTCCAACAGAAGTAAATGGAATGGGCGGCTCTTGTCCATGCCACTCACAGACTTCTGAGACTCAGTTATAAGGGGAGAGATGGGTCACCACTAATCTCTAGACCAATGAACAAAGGAAGGTCTGAGCCTGTTCGTCTTCACTGTGACCCTGGAGGCAGATGTGCCCCACAGTCGGCAGGGGTGCATGTCTATGGGGGGCCTTCTTAAGTTAACCAATGGAGAACATACTTGGCACTGTTCTGCATGGACTGCTTTCACTTGGGAAATCATTTTCATAATCAGTGCATAAGCAGTAAACCTCACTCTTTTTTCAGATTGTGCCATAATTTATTAAATATCTTACCACTGATGGACAGTTACATTCTAGTCTTTTCCCTTACAAACAATTCTGCAGCAAATATCCTTGTTTGAACATCTCTGCAAACAGACCCAAGGATGCAGTACTTGAAGGACAAACTCTTAGAGGAGAAGCTGCTAGAAAGACATCACCAGCTGTCCTTCCAAGAAGATATACCCATTTGAACTCACAAGCACCATGAATATAGAGAGCCCAGCTCTCATACCTTCTTCAACCCAGTGCATTATTAATCTCAAGAGGACACGATGGCCCTGTTGTTTCCACATTCTGTCCTTTCATTGTGAGCAGACTAGAAGAAATTTTTCATATACATACATTTATACATATACATATATTACATACATTTTCATATACATACATTATTTTTCCGTAAGCCGCAGAGGAAATGTGCCCCTTGTGGAGAGAGGACCGTTGGTCACAAAATGTAGGCATGCCAGACCTACCCTTTCTCTATGCTGGATCGCTTACCAGATGGAACCTTTATGCCTATGCTCTTCTCACTCCTGTTCGCCCATCTCCCCTTGCATCATACCCCACGGCTCTCTTCCGTGGTCCCTCTTGCTCCACTGCCTTTCCATATTGTCCAGAGTGTCCAGGTCTGATGTGGGTCAGGAGGTGTTGGGGAGGAGGGATCGTGTGTTCCCTGGGAAGGGGTATCTTCTGCTGTGCCTGGTTTAATGGAAGTATTTTCTGACTTCCAATACAGGGTGGCTCTAGGAGGAGGAGGGAGAGTAAATGAAGAGAAAGAATTGAAAGAGCTCCTTTCAGAAGAAAAGGGTATGTTCGGCGCAGAACTATCCTATGCTCTAAAGGGCGGCGGGGGCGGTGGGGGGAGCTTTAAGAAATGCTCAATGATGCGTCCCCTGCAGGATGTAGGGAGGGAGTGACCTGCCATATGGCCCTCAAAGATGGTAGACTTGGCACAAGTCAGGAGAGAGTCTGCTTCTGATAGGTGCTGGGGTGGTTTGAGAACTATCTGTGTAGCAATGTAGTTACCTGTCACCTGCCTCTTCTGGTCCTGTGTGTCTCCCTAGGAAGCAAGCTTGGCTGCAGACCCCAGTCTTAAAAAGCAGTGGCCCTGCCTGGGAGCAGGGTGGTGGCCAGGGCAATGGTGGGAGCCCCGAAGATGCCCCATGGCTGCTGAGGGGGCTGCCCGGTCAGGGAGCAGAGTGGCGGGCATGGTGTGCAGTCTCTGGGTCCTGGTGCTGGGGTCCTCAGTTCTGGCTCTGGAAGGTAAGAGGGAGGGAGACTGGAGAATCCCTGCCAATCAGCCTGGGTGGGGAATGGGAAAGATTCAGGAAAGGCAGAGAAGAGTGAAGACATCATGAAAGTGAAAGGAACGGGGAAGGTTCCAGAGAAAGGCTCCTGACGGAGACCTGTGCCCCTGCTGGTGAATTAAAAGGACCAGGGAGGGAAGTTCCTGTTTCCCTCCTGGGATGGGGTAAGGGTTAGCAGTCCCAGCTGGAGGCTTTGCTGCTGAGTGCCCTTCTTATCTCTGGGCAGAGGTTCTGCTGGACACCACTGGAGAGACATCTGAGATTGGCTGGCTCACCTACCCGCCAGGTGGGGTGAGTGTCACTCTTTCGTTCCCCACCCAGTGCTCCTCCCCCTCCCCACTGGTCATATAGGATTTGGGAAGGAAGCCCTGGGAAGAGACTAATGGAGTAAGACCCCTTCCCTCCCGGAGGAGCAGGACTTTGGGTGTACTTACCGGGTTTGCCAGCTAACGGTGGACCCCCTCTGTCCCTGCAGTGGGATGAAGTGAGCGTTCTAGACGACCAGCGACGCCTGACTCGGACCTTCGAGGCATGCCACGTGGCAGGGGCTCCTCCGGGCACTGGGCAAGACAACTGGTTGCAGACACACTTCGTGGAGCGGCGCGGAGCGCAGAGGGCACACATCCGACTGCACTTCTCCGTGCGCGCATGCGCCAGCCTGGGCGTGGCCGGGGGCACCTGCCGAGAGACCTTCACCCTTTACTACCGCCAGGCCGAGGAGCCCGATGGGCCCGACAGCGTCTCCGCCTGGCACCTCAAACGCTGGACCAAGGTGGACACCATCGCCGCGGACGAGAGCTTCCCCGCCTCCTCGGCGTGGGCGGTAGCGCACGGGGCCGGGCAGCGCGCCGGGCTGCAGCTCAACGTCAAAGAGAGGAGCTTCGGCCCCCTCACCCAGCGAGGCTTCTACGTGGCCTTCCAGGACACGGGGGCCTGCCTGGCCCTCGTGGCGGTCAAGCTCTTCGCCTACACCTGCCCCTCCGTCCTCCGCGCCTTCGCCTCCTTCCCTGAGACGCAGGCCAGTGGGGCCGGGGGCGCCTCCCTGGTGGCAGCCGTGGGCACCTGTGTGGCTCACGCGGAGCCAGAAGAGGATGGAGGCGGGGGCCAGGCGGGGGGTAGCCCTCCGAGGCTGCACTGCAATGGGGAGGGCAAGTGGATGGTAGCGGTTGGGGGCTGCCGGTGCCGGCCGGGGCACCAGCCCGCCCGCGGAGACAAGGCCTGCCAAGGTGAGATTCCGTGCCTGCGCGCTTGCCCAAGATCTTCCCACCTTCCCCCAACCTTGGGACACCTCTCCTGAATACCCCAAACTTGATGTTTGTCCCCGAAAGGTCAGGAATAAGCTATTTTAGGAAGGAACTCTCGTTTTTCTCCAGATTTATTGTCTAAAGCGCATAAATTTGGTGTCATGTGCTCATCTCAAACTTCTGGAACTTTCTGGAGACTTCCTTAGCCACTGCTAAGCATCCTAGGGCTGCAGGCCTGACAAATGATGGAGATTAAAAGGAGTTAAACTCCTGGGTTATCTTGGGATGGGTCCTTTGTCCCTATCTGCTGTCTAGTTAGGAAGGGATCATCGTCAGGGCAGGTGACCAAGGTGCAGGTAGGAGACGGCAGTGGAGACCAGCTAAGAGGAATCCTTTTGCTATAGGGTGGAGGGCGCAGAAGGCCTCTGGGCAGGAAGGCAATCAAGCCAGACACCTCTATCTGGTACTCGGCCTGCCCATAGCCCCCACTGCACCTCACTTCCTCCATCAGCGGAAATGCAGTTCTACTCCAGTGGCCATGGAAGTAATCTCTGCCTCAGGGAGGGAAAGAGGGAAGAGGGGGTGAGGGTAGGTCTCAGGGGGTCAGGAGAAACAGCCCTGGGGAATGGAAGGCTGGGGGCCTGTCCTCGTGCTTGCCTGGGGTGGGGTGGGGTGGGGTGGGGTGGGGTGGGGTGGGGTGTGGGACTCAGGAGGTGGGGGACGAAGTGAGCCTAACGTCTCTGCCCCACTCTGCCCCCTAGCCTGCCCGGAGGGGTCCTACAAGGCCTTGGCTGGGAACACACCCTGCTTACCGTGCCCCGCCCGCAGCCACGCCCCCAGTGCTGCGGCCCCTGTTTGTCCTTGCCTTGAGGGCTTCTACAGGGCCAGTTCAGACCCCCCAGAGACCCCCTGCACCGGTGAGTTCCCCCACCAGCCCCAGGGGTGGAAATGGGACTGGGGGTGGGCAGAGAAGGGGAGCTTGAGGGCAACACAGTGGAGCTGGTTCCCATTTGCAGTGACTTTTCTCCTGTTCATTTTCTCCCTCGCTCTCCGCCTTCCTGCCCTGACCCCACCCACACTTTCCGACCTCCTGCCTCTCCTGCCACCCGCCTATCTGCTTTCTGGTCCCCACCCCCATGCTCTGGGTCCCCTCCCCCCTGGGCCCCCCCCCCCCCCCCGCCTCCCTTCTTTCTCCATCATCATCCCCACCCCTCCTCCTTCACCCCGCCTCCCACCACCCTTCCTTTCTGGTCCTTCTCGCTGCCCCCACCGGCCTCCCCAGGCCCTCCGTCGGCTCCCCGGGAGCTTTGGTTCGAGGTACAAGGCTCAGTGCTCATGCTGCACTGGCGCCTGCCTCAGGAGCTGGGGGGACGAGGGGACCTGCTCTTCAATGTCGTGTGCAAGGAATGTGGAGGCCACCGGGATCCGGGCTCGGGCACCGGGGGTGCTTGTCGCCGCTGCAGGGATGAGGTGCACTTCGACCCCCGCCAGAGGGGCCTGACTGAGAGCCGAGTGTTAGTTGGGGGGGCTCCGGGCACATGTGCCCTACATCTTGGAGGTGCAGGCTGTGAACGGGGTGTCAGAGCTCAGCCCGGACCCTCCCCAAGCTGCCGCCATCAACGTCAGCACCAGCCATGCAGGTGAGCCTTCGGCTAGCTCGGCCTGATGCCGCCCCTACTCGTGCTGCTGGGCTCCTGGAAACCCTCCCACTAACCGCCCCCTCCTCCCCCAGTTCCCTCTGCAGTCCCTGCCTTGCACCAGGTAAGCCGGGCATCCAACAGCATCACGGTGTCCTGGCCACAGCCAGACCAGACCAACGGGAACATCCTGGACTATCAGCTCCGCTACTACGACCAGGTGGGAAGGTGGTTGCCCCGCAGGGCTGGTGGGAGCTCACAGTGCCCCACAGTAGGGTTAGAGATGGGGGAGATAGACTAGGACCGAGAGGTGCCAAGAAGCCTGAGGGTGTGACCAGGACTCAGGAACTGGGGCTGGGTAGCAGGGAGTGACCGGCTGTCACCTCCAGGCAGAAGATGAATCCCACTCCTTCACCCTGACCAGCGAGACCAACACGGCCACCGTGACCCAGCTGAGTCCTGGCCACATCTACGGCTTCCAAGTGCGGGCACGGACTGCCGCAGGTCACGGCCCCTATGGGGGCAAGGTCTATTTCCAAACTCTGCCTCAAGGTGAGAGGAAGCCTGGATGGAGAGGGGGAAGCAGGAGGAGTCGAGGAGAGGCCTGGCGGCCGTGTGGGACAGGAGGCTGTGAGCATAGTGTCATGGCTGACCACATGGCTTTTGGGTCTGTGGGTGGGCATGAGTGGGTGCACGGGGGGTGTGTAGGTGTGTTTGCTTGTGAGGCCTTGCCCATGCATGGTCCTGACTGGCTGCTTCCCCAGGTGAGCTGTCCACCCAGCTTCCAGAGAGACTCTCCTTGGTTATTGGGTCCATCCTGGGGGCCTTGGCCTTCCTTCTGCTGGCGGCCATTACCGTGCTTGCTGTTGTCTTCCAGAGGTGAGCCCCTCTCTGCTGTGTCCCCACACCATTCACCCCACGGCACAACCCCACGTCCTGGCAGCCCCAAAGCCCACTGCAGAAACCACCTCCAAAGCCCACCTCCCACCACCGGGCCCCTTCCCGGGGGCCCATGCGAGCCTGGAAGGAGGGATCCAGCAGCCCCCACTCCACGATCCCTGGCTGGAGAGTGGCCTACGTGGCAGGGGAGTGTCATTTCAGGACTCTGGTTTGTCCTCAGGAAGCGGCGTGGGACAGGCTACACAGAGCAACTGCAGCAGTACAGCAGTCCAGGTGTGGGGGTAGGAGGGCTGGGGGCTGAGCACAGGAGGCAAGACGAGGTTCCCCCGTGGTCCAGGGGAACTCCGCGGCCCCGCCATTGGAAGGAAGAGGGCATGTCTGGGGTGTGTGGGCAGCCAGACCTCGTACCACACCCTCCTCGTGCACCCCATTTGCCTACAGGTCTTGGGGTGAAGTATTACATCGACCCTTCCACATACGAGGACCCCTGCCAGGCCATCCGAGAGTTTACCAGGGAAGTGGATCCTGCATATATCAAGATCGAGGAGGTCATTGGGGCAGGTGTGCAGGGGCAGAGAAAGGGGACGGGAGGGGCTGGAGCCCCCACGAGCCTTCCCCAGCAGGATCCCCTCCAAACAGGGCAGGGTACCGCAAGCCCGGGGTCCTTCCTTAATAGCCTTCCACCTACACCCATTCTCCCAGGCTCCTTTGGAGAAGTACGCAGGGGCCGCCTGCAGCCCCGGGGACGGCGGGAGCAGGCCGTGGCCATCCAGGCCCTGTGGGCTGGAGGTGCGGAGAGCCTACAGATGACCTTTCTAGGCCAGGCTGCAGTGTTGGGCCAGTTCCAGCACCCCAACATCCTGCGGCTGGAGGGCGTGGTCACCAAGAGCCGGCCCCTCATGGTGCTGACGGAACTCATGGAGCTGGGCCCCCTGGACAGCTTCCTCAGGGTCAGTGTGGCCCGGGGGCGGGCGGGGCTGCCTTGGGTCCAGGGAAGTCTGCAGTTCTCAACAGTCCCGGAGACCAGAGACGCCTCCCCTAGTCTTCATCCTTCCCAAGGCCATCTTCTGATTCCCTAAGCCCCTCCTTCCTCTCCTGGTGATGTCTGGCCCCTGGCCTATGGAGGTTCCCCACCCCGCTGCTGGCAGCTAACCTCTGCCCCCTGCCCCCAGCAGCAGCGGGAGGGCCAGTTCAGCAGCCTGCAACTGGTGGCCATGCAGCGGGGAGTGGCCGCCGCCATGCAGTACCTGTCCAGCTTCGCCTTCGTGCACCGCGCGCTCTCTGCCCACAGCGTGCTGGTGAATAGCCACCTGGTGTGCAAAGTGGCTCGTCTTGGCCACAGTCCTCAGGTGAGAGCACGGTCTCAGGGGCTCAGCCTTTTCCGGAGGGTGCTGGCGGTTGAGCTGGGACCTGGGGTGCGTACCACGGGCGGCGTGCCCTGGGGTTTGGAGGAATGGGGCCCGTCTGCGCTCCATCCAGGAGCGCACCCTGAGCAGACCTCAGAACACACAGGAGCTGCTCGATAAACGTGGCCGCTGCTATAATTATTGCTATTGCTGCTTCTCACCCCACCTCTCAGGGCCCAAGTTGTATGCTTCGCTGGGCAGCCCCAGAAGTTATTGCACACGGAAAACATACCACCTCCAGTGACGTCTGGAGCTTTGGGATAGTGATGTGGGAAGTGATGAGCTATGGAGAGCGGCCCTACTGGGACATGAGTGACCAGGAGGTGAGCTCTTTACCCAGACATTGTTAATTCCCCACCCCCATCCTTCCAACCCACCAGCCTCACAGGTTTGTACATTCTTGGCTTTTCTTCTCTAACCCACTGAGATTTTAAGTTGTCTTGGCTTCCTTATTTTTAAGTTCCTTCCCCGCTCGGACTGCATGCCCCACCTGACCCCAGCCCACCCATTGACCTAACAGAATATGCCTTTCTGCCAGCAAGAGCGCCCCATTACCACGTTTCTCTACTAATCCCCAGGTGCTAAATGCAATAGAGCAGGAGTTCCGGCTTCCCCCGCCTCCAGGCTGTCCTCCTGGACTACACCTGCTTATGCTAGATACTTGGCAGAAGGACCGTACCCAGCGGCCTCATTTCGACCATCTGGTGGCTGCATTTGACAAGATGATCCGAAAACCAGACACTCTGCAGGCTGATGGGGGCCCTGGGGACAGGTCTGGAGATTGGGGCTGGAGCCCGGGACAACCAGGGAGGGTATATACAAACCAGAAAGAAAACTGAGGAGAGGGGGCTAACATAAAAGGGAGACGTTGACCTCCCCTTCCCCCACTTAGACCCTCCCAGGCCCTTCTGAACCCTGTGGCCCTGGACTTTCCTTCTCTGGACTCACCCCAGGCCTGGCTTTCGGCCATCGGACTGGAGTGCTACCGAGACAACTTCTCCAAGTTTGGTCTCTGCACCTTCAGTGATGTGGCTCAGCTCAACCTGGAGTAAGCCGGGAGAGGCGGGGTGGGGGTTCCTCGGGGCTCCAAGCCAGGGGTCCTGCCGGGGATCTTAGAGGAGCCGGCCCAGACCTGACCCACTCCTTCCCCACCACCAGAGACCTGCCCGCCCTGGGCATCACGCTGGCCGGCCACCAGAAGAAGCTGTTGCACAATATCCAGCTCCTGCAGCAGCACCTGAGGGAGCTGGGCTCGGTGGAGGTCTGAGGTTGGGCGGGCGGCTGCGAGGGGACGATGCCTATGTCCCAGCCCCAGACACAGGCCCAAGGAACGACAAGGAACACTAGAGCCCGTCTCCATCTTGGCCTCGGCAAGAGGCGTCTGCCACACTACACCCCACCCTCTGGACGCTTCACTCCCTAGTCCTCTGCCCTCCTCCGCCCTCCCCTGCATTAAAGGGAAAGAAGAAATTTTGCAAGTTGGAGGTGTGGTGAGACCTCAGTCTGCAAGGAGGGGCTGGGAAGGCCTTGGAGGAGGCGCACAGGGCCACTGCCAACAGGAGACACCACCCAGCAGAAGGCACAAGGGCACAGAGCAGGGAATGACTTTATTGGAAGGTAGAAGGTGGCAAGACTCAACCAGCTTCATTCCACCCCCAAAGTGGTACCTGTCCCCCCAACTCATGCTTTCCACAAGCCTCCCTCCCAGCTGTCTGGAGCACCCTGGGAAGGGCTCTCCCCTTCCCACCGTTAACACTGGGGTAGAGACGGCAAGCCTGTCCTTAAAGTGCTTTGCTCTGACAGTGCAGAGTACTTCCGTAAGGCCGAAGAGCCACTCAGCTTGGTGCCCCCTGGCACCAGCCCTGTGCGCGGGGTGAGGCGAGGGCCACCTCCCTCCTTGGTTTCCATTCGCCCCAGAGCTGAACGAGTAGTGGGACCTGGGGCGGTTGTTCCCAGCTGGCATTCCTCAGACTGCATTCTGCTTCCCCCACCCGGACCTGGGAGAGCAGACCTCTGGGTGTCTCAGTGTTGTCTTCGGACGCCCCAGGAAAAGGACAGCAGCCACGAGACGGAGCGCGCTCAGATCTGATACTCCCAGCCGTCCCCGTCTTCCAGAGCCCTGTTGGTCAGGCCCCTCAGTTCCCTCCTCAGGGTGCCTTGCCGGAGCCTCTCCCAGTTGGTGCTGCTGCGGGAGGTACTCCGAGACACGGAGGGGGTAGAGAGGGACAGGTGGGGGCCAAAGGGGTGGCCCAGCTGCAGTTTTTCTGAGCCTTTGTCCAAGTCATCGGAGCCCTGGGTGTGGAAGGCCTGCGCGTAGCGCCGCACTCGCTGCCGGTTGAGATCCTGTCGGTCCTCCACCCTGTGGAGAAGGAGGCTATGAGGGACAGCCAGGGATGGAAGGGCTGGTCCCAGGCCTGGCCTGTGTCCTGTGCTCACTGCCTCCTGCCATAACTGGCCTGTTCCTTCCTGTGCAGCTGGTGCGCACCCCACCCCGGCACCCCCCGCCTTAGCAGCAGGGATCCAGTGTGGGACCCTCAGGTCAACACAGGTCATTGGGCGAGGGGCCCAGGGAGCGGGCAGCCCACACGGGGACCCTGGGAGCAGGAGGTTGTCTGAGCAGAGGGGCGCCCGGCCCCGCATGGGTCACTCACCGCAGGAACCAGCGGTCCCCCAGCCCGTACTCGCGCCCACAGATGCCCGAGCGAGGCCACAGGCAGCGAGGCAGCTTCCGCTCCAGCATCACCGTGGTGGCCACCACCTGTGTGTGGGGACAGAAGGGGCCAGCAGAGGTTGGGTGCAGACTGAAAGATAGAAGGGTGTGGAGAGGAAAGGGTGCCGGGTGGAGGAAGCGATAGCTCGGAAACACAGGAGCTCATGGTCTCCAAGAAGGGGCAGACAACACCCCTGAGCTGGGGGTGGGTGGTGTCAGCTGGACTGACCCACTGCTGTGCGACAGAGTCAATGGAACATGAGCCCCGCAATTCTCTGCCCCATGACCTGACCTCCATGCTGATCCTGCAGGAGGCTGAGAGACTCCGTCCAAGGAGACAGGAAGGAAGGCAAAGCAAAGAGAAAGGGATGCTCGGGACCACAGGATATTTTGATCCTACAGACATAAAGTCCATTTAAAACTGCTAATAACTTACCGAGAAATCTAATATCAATACATTTGCATGGAAAACATATTTTCTTGAGCAAACCCCATTTAGCCAATTTAGGGCCTTTTAACTGCGTTTCCTACACAGCACAGCTAAGTGCCATTCAATTTGGGGGATGCTCATTTTTAATTCTGTTGAGAGAAATTATTTTCTAAAGTATCTTTTCAAATGATTTGATTCATTTGAATGGTCTTCTGGCTCTATCACAATGATCCTACTGAAGATTACTTCTGTTACTGTGAGAAGTTTTCATAGCATTTTTTTTTTAAAACCAGTCCAATTTTTCTGGGTCAGATTTTACAGACTAATTCACTAAATGCACTTTTAGTCTCCATTAGCTTTATTTCTTGTTGGTTGATTTCTTGTGGACTCTTCTAGAAAAGCCTGAGGTTTTAATTTTCAAGAGAACTATGAAGAATTCTTTCCGGCCATCCAAGTACTGCCACAGTAGTGCCAGTCCAGTGCTTCTGGATGCTCTGTGTTATTCTGTGTACTGTACAGTGACCGTGGAGACACGTGTCGGGTCAGAATATCCTGCTTCTATGTGAGCTCATCCCAGCCCCTGGCTGAAAGAGAACGACCTGCAAGAATCCTCCCAGCCACCAGGGGGCTCACCTGCGCCCTCCAGAGCTCATCCCGCTCATGGGCCACCCGCCAGTGAGTATCGCCCATCATGGCGATGAGGAGGTTGAGCATGAGCAGTGTGGCGATGATGGCGAAGGCAGCGTAGGTGATGCTGTACATGAAGGGCAGATCCACGTCATAGTTGGCAGGCCCGTCGATGACCGTGAGGAACAGCTCGAAGGTGCTGAACAGTGCCATGGGGTAGTCGTAGAAGTGGCCCAGCTCGTCGGGGTCCTCTGTCTGGAAGATGATATAGAAGGCTGCTCCACCCAAGGGGGATGGAGGGTTACCATGGCAACCACATACGTGACTGGACCACGACCAGCTCTTTGCTGCCCAATTCAGTCCCACTTCCCTCATCTCCACCGGGCATCCACACCCGGCCCTCTGTGGCTCCACGCTTCAGGTTCTGAGATTCCCTAATTTCCTGGATGGTTTATCCCGATCCCAGGAACCACATCTCCATAACACTCCCAGTTCTGTCTCACCCCCAAGGCGAGTTCCATCCTCAGACACTGTATCTTGCAGGCCTTGTATCTTGGCCTTCCATCGCACCTCCCCCAGGTCTATCCACAGCCATTCTGGGCTCTCTGGGCTCCTCTAACCTCTCCCCGTGAGGGTCCCATCCCACACGGGTGATTTACCTGAGGCAAAGCCCAGGATGACCACAGCCATCAGCCAGCAGAACCGCATCAGGTCACCAAAAATCATCTAAAGGAGGAGAAAAAGGAAAATACCTCCACATGGGTCCCCTGGACAGTTGTTCCTTGCAGCCTCTCACACGTCTCCCCAGGAAGCCCGACAGTTCCACCCCCCCAGGGGTTAGACACCGTGGTTGCACACCCAATCCACTTGGCTTGTTTGGGTACAGCCCCTGAACCGAGAAGGGTTTTTACATTTTTAAAGGAATGCGGAAACAAGAAGGAGGAAAAGAAAAGAATACGCAGGAGCGACCCTATGTGGCTCGCAAAGCCTGCGAATCTGTTATCTGGCCCTTTATGAAAATGTCTGCAGCAGCCGCGGCTCCAGGACCTCTCTGGAGAAAGCTTGGAGGGAGGCACCGACCTTCTGGATCATGATGGTGAACGGGCCCAACATCTGGAATCCTCGGGCGAAGTACATGACATTGCACCAGCCCAGCACCAGCGCGAAGGACATGGGCACCACCTCCCCGCTGGCGTTCATGAGCCGCATGACCATGGTTACCAGCACCATGCAGGCATAGGCGATGCTGGAGGGGGGGGACAGAGGGGAGTGTGAGAGGAGGCTGGGATTATCCTGGGACACAAGAGCAAGAGTGGCCGAGGGAGGCAAAACCCACACACTCAGATTTGGCCTTTGCAAGTTCAATACACAGGGTCACACTCATCACTGGAGAAGGCTTCTCAGTTTCCTCCAGGGATTGTCCAGGGGTCAGGATCCAGGGAGTGAGGGAAGGGCAGAGAAAGGGGGAGAGAAGGGAGACTCACATGAGGACGTGAAACGGCCCCCCAAGGATCGTCTGTCCAAAGAAGCGAGTGACCCCCACCCTGAAGATGTCTGGAATCTGGAGAGGGGCCAGGAAGACACAAAGGCACTTGTAGCCTGGGGCTCAGACTGGATCCCTGGGGAAAGCAGCCTCCTCCTAGATCCTGCCCACGCCTGACCTCTGCGAGCAGAATGATCACAGCTCCAATGACGGTCACCAGCTCCCCCACCAGGCGGATGTCATCCTCCGGGGTCACGTAGGCCTCCTGAGAGGGAAACATGGTCAGGACACTCAGGGTCTCCATACAACCACCCTGCCCCCTCCTGGGCACAAGTCAGTTTCCCTGGGTAGGGTCACCAGCCCTGTCAGATTCTTTTTTTTTTAAGAGTTCATTTATTTATTTGACAGAGAGAGAACACAAGTAGGCAAGGCGGCAGGCCGAGGGAGAGAGAGAAGCAGGCTCTCTGCTGAGCAGGAAGATTATCTGGGGGCTTGATCCCAGAACCCCAGGATCATGACCTGAGCCAAAGGCAGCTGCTTAACGGACTGAGTCACTTGGGAGTCCCATGTCTGTGCCTACATATTTGAGAGCTGGGCGCAGGGAGAAATGGGGGGTGTCCAGCAGGAATGCGATGCGGGTCTGAGAAAGGGTGGACAGCGGATCCCGCCCGGAAGCTCAGCTGCTCCTGAGGCGTCACCTGAAGCAGCTTCTGCTGTAGGAGGGTGTTGTCTCGGGGACCCGTGTGGTTATTGGTCCTGGGCTTGAGGGGGCGGTAGACGCAGCACATGGTGAAGCAGATGATGTAGATCAGGTAGATGGCGCCCAGCACGCAGAAGTACGGCCGCCCGTATCTCTTCCACTTGAGGCTCACCAGCTCCTTCACGGGTGTCTGGTCCAGGATCTGGCGAGCCTTCGGCAGAAGGAAAACAGAGCAAGCAGCTCAGAGACCGCGACTCCACCCCACCCCGGCTCTTTCCCACCCAACGACCCATACCTCCCGCTTCTTGGTGGTGACGATAAGTTCTAGCAGGGACTGCTCGTCCCCGGAGGAGTCGATCTCTGTGAGGTCATAGAGAGTGGAGGTCAGCGGCCCGTATGTCCACTGGATGTGCTTCCGCTTCTGCATCAGGTGCTGGAACATCTGGGGGGACACGGTGGTGAGTCAGAGGGTCAGCGTGAGGAGCGGCCACGGGAACCACACCTCCCGGAGGGCTGCAGCGGGCTCCTGGGCACTAACGGGCAGTCCGCGAGCCCCACGCCTCTGCTGCGTGAACCTCCTTTGGTTTCTGCTTCTCCCTCTTTCCCACCAACCCTCTCAAGATGGCAAAGAAGAGGACAGGCCAAGGGAACAGCACTTGGGGTCACCAGAGCAGATATTCTAGAGTGCCCTTCTCCAAGCTCTGGATCAGGGAAGCCTGCAGCTGAGCATTTAGCCACGGAGTTGGGAGTAAGGGACTGTGCCCTGGGGGGGGGGGGGGGCGTGGGGGGAAGGGCTTTAGAAGGAGGCCACAGGGCCCAGGGAGCGAGCGTCCCTCACCACGGTGTTGCCCTCCACGCCAGCCAGCTTGAAGGGGGTGAGGCCCTGGTGATTGGGCACGAGGTCCAGGGACTGCAGGTGGTCCCTGTGCCCATCGTAGGACAGCAGCAGGTTGTACATTTGGCAGGCAAAGGTCTTGTTGGGCTGGAGGATGAGGATGTGCAACACGGTGTTTCCTGCGGGAGACACGGGTGTCGCATGGCCATTGCACCGAAGGCCCTGCTGTTCCCCTGCTCACCCCGAGACAGGCCTGGGGGCTGTCCAGGTCCCTGCCCTCCCAGCCCCCAGCATCCCAGCTCCCCTCCTCACCCCAGCTCTTACCCAGGGAGTCCTGGGCCCGGATGTCCGCTCCATGCTCAATGAGCAGCCGCACGATCTCCTCACTGCCCACGCAGGCAGCAAAAGACAAAGGGTGCTCCCCTGCGGACACACAGGGCTCCGTGGCATGAGTGCCCAAGGGGATGGGCAGTGTCCCTGAGCGACTGCCTCCTTCCCCCCACATCTGAGCTCTGGGCTTGGTGACACTTGTCAGCAGAACCAGAGGTAGGGTTGGAGCAAGTGCCATGGGGAGAACTGGCTCTGGCCTTAAGCCCTGTAAGGCCTGACCCCTCCCAGCTTTCCCCGGGGTTAGAGCCCTCCTCAGCCTCCCTCCCTTGGCTCTTGCCCACCTCCCCACTCCCCCTTCCTCCCAGTCCTGGCCCTGCTCCCACCAAAGTAGATGAGGTTGCGGGGGCTGCGGCGGAAAGCTGTGCCTGTCGCTCTTGCAGAGACGCTGGCCCCATGGGCAAGCAGGGTTCGCACCAAGTTCACGTTCTGATTCACGATGGCTATGTGCAGTGCAGTCTGACCTGGCCAGAGAGAGCTCTCAGTCATGGGGTCTGTCCCCAGGATCCTGCGGGGGGCCCTCCCTTATCCACGCCCGGCCCTCCGCCGCGGGGGGGCGGGGGGTGTGTGGGGGGGGGGGGGGGGGGGGTCTTGGGCTGGCAGGGTCCCCAGGGAAGCCAGCTGCTCTCTTCTCTTCCTACTGTAGCCCCCTTGCATTTCGGGGGGCTGGTGCTCTCATGTCGCACAGTGAGGATGATGAGAAAAAAGGGAGATAGAGAGAAGCATGAAAACTAGGGGTCTCGGACTCCCTTTTTGGTTTCCCCAAATTACCCACCACAGAGACTGACTTGAAATATCCAGCAGGTCACCCCTTCCCTCCGTCCTGGGCCCCTTGACTCCTCACCCTCATACAGCTTGGATGTCATGGGCTCGAAGACCAGCTCAGGGGCGGCCTCCATCAGCACGATGGCTGCCTCCAGGTTGTCATAGAGGGCTGCTATGTGCAGTGCCGTCTCCCCCATGGCTCCTGGGATTGACAGAAAGAAGAGTCATGCGGCTTCTGCGGAGCAGGGGGATGGTGACAATAGGGGCGTGGCGGCCAAGGGCAGAAGGTCTGGGCTATACCGGGAACCTCATGTGTGGGTACAGGTGCTGAAGGCTCTGCCTCTTACCTCTCTGGTGCATGTCACATGCCTCATACTTGAGTAGCTTGTGGAGAGCCTGCACATTGTTTTCCTTGGCCGCTAGAAGGAGAGGAGACTCCCAGATCCTATAAGGGAAAGGAATCAGAAAGGTGGCAATGGTGAGCGTGCCCAGTTGTGCAGTAAAGGGAGATGTCTTGGCTCCTTCACGTACAAACCGTGCACCTCAGCAGTATTGACCTTGATCCAGGGAAGTGAGGCTATCGGGTGCCAAGCCTTGTCTGATCTTTCTCTCGACTAGTTAGTTACCCTCAAAGCAACTTTCCCCCATTTCCGTTTGTGGAGCATCAGAACTGGTTTCCTGTCCCCTGGGTGCTGGGACCAGAATGTGTGTGAATGTGTTATCTGCGTATCAGGTATGGAGGGGAGGAGCTTTACTTAAGTATTCACTCACCTCCTGACCTACTGACCTCTGGAGCAACCCTGTTTAGCTTCACTAAGTGCCCTGTGATTACCCCCCAAGATAAGCCTTGTTTTCATGGACTAAGGGTACAAGGAATTCCTCCCTCATGTTTGGGAAGGAAGTCAACATGCAGAGGCTAGCAGATTTCCTCCAGCGGTGTGATGCTCTCCTTTCTAGACCTTCCGGGCAAAGCCGCTTGTGGCCGGCACTTTCCTCCTGACAACAGCATCCTCAGAGCTCCATCAGAAAGCAACAGTGGACCTTTTTTTTCTGACCCTTAAGTCAGAGTATACTCTCTTCCTACTCCTGTCTGCTTCTCCCTTGTGTGAGGCAAAGAAGAAAAAAAAAAAAATCATCTTCTCTAATCATCTCTGACTCACCAGATCCTCTCTTGAGCTTTATTCCTACAATGAACTAAAAACCTAGATTATAATCACAATTTAGCCCAACTAAGACCAATGGGGCCCCCTTTCTTCAATTTCTCTCTTGGCCCAAGGTCATGGTCTTTCCATGGGAGCTAAATGAAATAACACCATTTAGCCATCGATGGCCCACTATGGGAATGGGAGCTCACACACTGACGACTAATGGCAGGAAATCGACTCCAAGAGCTGGGGTGGGGGTGGTGGAGGTGGTCAGGAGAGGAGGAATGAGCACAAGACTCACATCTCCCCAAATGTGGGCCCCAGCTCCCCACCCCCCATGCCATATGGACAGTCACCAGGTGGTGTCAATTCACCATTTAGTGCTCCGTCCCCACTCGAGTGATGCCAACCTCCTTGTCCCTGTGGACCCTCATCAATTCATGTCTCCATTCTCTGTTCTGCCCCTCATGAGCAAAATATCCCAACTACAGTTTCCCTATGCACTCTTTACCCCCGATCCATCCTTACCCATGTTGCCATGGTGCCCCCTCTAAATGGCAGTACCATCATGGCTTGGAAAATCTGCCTTCAACGCTCTCAGAGAAGGAACACAGAGGTCCTTGTTAGCCTCTGGGCACCTGCCTTTCCACTCTCTCCTCCCCCATTCACTCCTCACACCTGATGTTCTGTCCTCACTGCCCCAGAGCACCCTATTCTCCCGATGCCTCTGCCACACGCTACTTCCACCTGGAACCCAGGGCCTCCATCTCGCCCTGTTCATTGTCTGTTCTGTGACCCTAACGCCTAGGAACGTGTTTCGCGTGTGATAGACGCTCTCCCACTAGCTGCAGAACGAGTGAATTTGCAGCAGTGCCAGAAGGTAGTCTGGCCTTACTGGCTCTCCTTATCATCTCCACTGGCCATCCCCGAAGCCAACCTTAGGCAAACATATAATCTAAGTAAAAACCAGTATGCTCGGTATACAAACACAGCTGCAAAGCAAATTTTCTACACTCCCTTTACCGCCGCCGCCGTCTTTCCGACGATTTGCCCAAACCCCTTCTTTAAAAATGTTCGAGAGCCAGCTCTACCCCCAACACACACACGCGCGCGCGCGCGCACACACACACACACACACACACACCCCTCTGGCCCTTTATTTTTGCATCTTTCACCGTGTTATGATTATACTGTCTCTTCCTCTATAGTAGGGTTGCTTAAGGGCAGAAGTCAGTCTCTTCCTCATCTTTATATCTTTTCACTGCTCTCCCTCAATCAGCTTCTGCCTTTATGCTCTATTGGGACTAAAGCTAATGGCAAAATTAAAAAGGGACCCAAAGGGGCTTCTTACCCAAGTGCGCAATTCTACTCCCTGCTTCCTAACATATGAGCGGGGAGGCTAGTTGGTCGCCGGCCTATAGACACCCCTTTCGGTCCCTACACAGCTCTGAAGCCCACAAATGTCCCCCAAAGCGTCCACTACTACGTGCTCTTTTCCTTGCTGCCCTTGTGACCTGGGGAACAAGGAGTTATTGTCCATCTGAGCTTGCCGAATAAAAATTCAGGATGCTCCATTAAATTTTAATTTTAGATATACAAGCGATAACTGTTTAATAGAACTATGCCCCATGTGATATCCGGACATACTTATAACAACAGCTTATTCATCATTTATATGAAATTCAGATTTAACTCCATGTCCTGTACTTTATCTGGAAACCCCAGATAAAGTGAAGAATCACCTTATGGACCAACCCAGCAAAGTGTGTAGAGAACTGGTCTCTTCTGGGCAGCCAACTCCAGAATCCAGCAAAAAAGGGGGCAGCGTAGAAATGGTTCTGAGGGATTGGAGCAATTACTTGCAATGGCATCAGAGGGCCACAAGGGGACAGCAGAGAAAGCCCTCTGTCACGTTCTCAGCAGCCACGCTGACCCCCTCCAAAACCTGACTACTCCTGGGACCCATAAAAAAAGGTCAAGAGCAGACCCACCCAAAGACTCCCATGCCTGAGATACAAGTAGTTTAGATCTAGAGCAAAATTTATGCATCTTCAGCAGGTCTCTGCTACACACCTCCCTAGACCAAGAAGAGGAGATACTGATAAAAATATGTTCTGGTTTGAATGGTTGAATTATACTCGTTCCCTTCCAGGGGAAAATTTGATTTCATTTAGTAGAATACTTAACATTACTGCCAGACCTCTTACTCACAAATAGTGGTTTAGAGCTGTGGCTCTCAACCAGGGGTGAGCCCCTTTCCCCACCCCAAGCAATTTGGCAAAGTCTAGAGACATTTTTGGTTGTCACAACGGGCGTGGGGCAGAGGGGTGCTCACGGCCTCCGGTGGGGATGCTATTAAGAAGCATCTTATGCAGGTCGGTCTCCTCTAACAAAGAATTATTCTGTCCAGCATATCCACCCTGCCAAGGTAGGGAAACTCTGAGCTACAGGTAGAATTATTCATAAACCATCTGGGGAGTCTTCATATTAAAAGGAACGAGAAATTCTCTATGTGTGTTTTCTTACAAATCATTAAATATTTAACTAAGAGGGAAACAAAAAGGTAAAGCCTTTTGAGCACTCTACTGATTGAGTAGCAAAAGGAAATTACAGAGGAAATCTGAAATTATAGGAGTGTGGAAGCTGTTTTCAGGAAGTAGAAAGTTTTAATTTGGCCTGACCATTAATTACCAAATTGAACAGTTTAGTTTAATGTTAGACTGGTGAAAATTGTACTGCAAATCCTTACCCATTTTTTTTGACAGAACACAAATCTCTGATCCTCCCCCCTGAAGTTTCCTCTGGGCCACCCCACGAGTGTCTCTCCTTTCCTCTCTCCCTGTTCCCTGCACTCCATCCCCACCTCTCCTCCTCCTCCTTATGGATGTGTACGCGGATGTGTATATGTCTTTGTGCACATGAGCAAAGTTTTCTATTTGGTTGCTGGAAATAAGACAGAATTCAGAGTGCCTGGAAGGAGAATTCAAATCAGAATTTTAGAGCTAGGAAGTTGCTAGACATCTGGTCTATCTGTTCATGTCCCAGATGTAGAAAGAGGCCTGGAGTTCTGACGTGACCTGTCTAAACAAGTCAGAGGCAGAGCTAGGACTGGACCCTGCTCAGCCATTTCTCTGTCCCTGTTCTCTGGGTTGATGGGCTTTGGAGAGGGCCGAGAGGCCCAGGGGGCCGTGTCCACGGGCATCCCCTCCGACAAGCGTACCGTTTGGGAAGGGGAAGGCAAACGCGATGTGGGAGCTCAGTTACAAGTTCCCGGGTGGATACAGCTCTGAGAAGAGGAGGTACCCAGCCCCTCAAACTCCGGCCAACACCCTCCTGGGGTGTTGCCTTTAGACTACCGTGGTTTTTATCACAGTAAATCTCATTTCTTAAATGTGCTTTTCAGCTTCCAAAGCAGCATCTCCCTTATTATGCTCCTGACAGCCCCGTGACGCAGGCTGAATGATTCATTTTTCAGAAAAGGAAACTGAGGCAGCACAACCAAATCGCTGTGAGGAGATCTCGCAGAGTTACACGCAGAATGCTTTGCCAAGAACCTAGCCTCGGGCTCTCACCACTCAATTATGTGGTTCTTCTAGTTTTATGGCTCTTACCAACCTTTCTCAGGGGAAGGGGGTCAGCCCAGAACTGTGACCACAGATGCGGGAGAGGGCAGTCCTGTGTGGGGAGGGGGCACGCACTGGCCACTGATGGGCCACTTCCCCTCAGCTTGGGTTCTTGGCGACTAGATGAGGAAGCCAGAGCTCAGGGGGAAAGTGGTTATTTGCAGACTTGGAGTCGGGCCACCCTTTTCAGTGCTGCAGTTGGAGCTCGTGTGCTTGCAAGGATGTACCTGCGTGTGTTTACTGAGGCGCAGAGTCCTGATAGCCTGGAGAGCCCCAGAGCTTATTTTTCCAGACGCATCACTTCACATACATGTATGTACCCAAACAGAGAAGAACTTCCAGTGATCATCACAGCCTTCTCACTATCCAGAGGGAGGGAGAAGTTTCCAGCAACGGGGTCAGGTGTGAGCCTCTGGGAGCTAGCCAGCATACCCCACACCAGGCAGAACCAGATACCGCAGCATCCTCCTCTGCGCACGCATGACACCTGCTTAAACCCTTCTTGGTTAGGACACCCCCCAAGCGCACTTGTCACCCAAGGAGATGCATACTGGGGCATTTTGCCTGAGAGCACCATCATCACGTTCACTTTCTGCAAATCTAGCAGAATGCTTTATGCTCACAAAGTAGTTAATACATTATATCTCAGGAAATAAGACAATTCAAGGTCCAGGGAGAGAGAAAGAAGAAACGGGAGAAAGGTAATTTCAGCTTGGGTCCAGCAATGTGGATTTAAGCAGAGGTGGCAGTGAGACTAAAACTCAAGACACATCTGCGAGAGAGAGAAAGGGCTGCTGGGCTCCTGGCCATCCTGGAGAGACCATAAAGCCTTCCCTTCTCACTGGACTGTGGTCCACCCCCTGCCCCGGATACCCCAACCAAGAGGCCCCCCTGAGCTGTTGGCACAAATTCTGACTTCATCACTTGCTCATGCTGGGCCTGCCTTGTCCCCCAGGGGAGAGCAGGCCCTCCCTCCCGTGGGTTTGGGGTTATAGAAGGTGAGGTAGCTACTCCTTACTTTGTTTGCTGCTTTCTGCCACCAGCCTGCCTCCTTGCCTGTCAGTACTGTCCTCACCTAGACGGCCTCTATTTATCTAGTTGCTTGCAAATCTTCCCTAAGGCCACTCACTGCACAGCCTAGGATACTTCCTTTTCTGGCCATTTCCGTGTCCTTCCTGGGAGTGCCCACCGGGCAGGGAGTCAATACTCCAGGCTGGGGGCGGGGGGGGGGGCAGGCCAAGAAACTGTGGAACCAGAGAGAGATCAGGAAAGGAACCAGACAGATCCCTCCAAGCGGCAACATCAGGCCTTCCTGGACCAAGGCTCCTGAGGAGGCCCACTCAATGGTCTGGGGAAGGGATAGGGGCAGAAAAGATGAGTGGAAGCAGCCAGGCTGTGGTCCTTCACTTGGTCTTTGCCTTGCTGGCACACTGGGCAGCTCTGCCACCCCTACCAAGCCCCAGGCATTTTTGTGCTCTGTGTCTAGCTCCCCCAGCCCCAGGGTCCTGAGTGGGAAGGGAGGAGCAGAAGGAACCAGGGATGGCCTCTTCTCCAACAACAGTGCCCTTCTGTGCTGAAAGATGTCATCAGCCAGACATGCACTCAGCCCCCACTTTCCCAGGCCTGGGGGGAGAGAAGTGGGTGGCTGGTGTGAGAGTCGGGAAAGCCAGAGCTTGGAAAGGAGCACGCCCCCAGCCCAGAATCCTGGGGCAAAGGGAGAAGAAACACAGCCACTCCCAGTCAGGCTCAGGCAGGCCTCCGCTCTTGGAGATGGAGAAAGACCCTCAGATACAAAAGCCTTCAAAATCTTTGGGCTTTCTTCTATGAATTGGATGTATTATCTGCCTTGTTAGGGACCCCGGGGGAACACCAGGACAGGAGCACTTCCTGCTAGCATGCCAGCTCTTGGGTGGGGAGGCCCGGGGAGTCTTTGGAGAGGCCATCTCCTGTGGAGACAGACTCAAGCTTTCTCCTCTCCTCTCCCTCCCGGGGGGGAGTTGGGGGCAGACGTCAGAGTTTAGGGATGTTTCAGAGGCTGGAGGCAACAGGTGCAATATTCTTGGGGTTCAAACTTTAGAGCCTCTCATGTTGCTTAGCCCAAATGAGAGAGTGGGCAAGCACCCTTCTGGCCCCACACCCTTCCCCCAGTAGAGAGTCATGGACCCCAGGGCTGGGTCCCTGCTTTGTTCAGCTCTGTGACAACCCCCGCCCCTCCCCGTGCCTGGCATTCAGCAGGGCCCTGGGCAATGGCTGATGACAGTGCGCAGTGACAACCACAGTCACACTTTGTCTCCTGTGGTTACTAATGTCTGCAGTTCCTTCCTGCCCGAGTCATCCACTCCCCTATGCGTACATGTATGCGTTGCATGTTTCTGTAGGAGAGACTGCTCTAGGAGCAGGGAGTAGAGAATTCGGGCACTGTCCTGACCCACTAGCTCCCCCCAGGGTGGTGGGTCCATGATGCTATTATCTTTCCAAGGCCCAGCAAGGTAGCTGGCCTTTAGAGAAGTACAAGAAGCTTTCATAATTGAATAGGAGCTTAAAGATAGTGGGCACCTGTGTCAGGGCCAGTGCCCTCCCCGCCCACCTGGCATCCTAGGGAGCTCTAGCCCCAGAGGCCAAGACCTTTGAGACAAAATCATCTCAAGGAGCCAGGCCTGGAAGCACAGTCTGTGTCAAACGAAGACTGAGAGAGAGTGGGGGGCTGGGGGGAAGGAAGGGTAGGGGGAAAGGGAAGGAGGAAAGAAGAGGAGCTGGGAAGGGGGAAGGGGCACGTGTGGGGGTGCAGAGGAAGCACACTGAAGCTTACCTCTTCTGCTGCTGCAGGTTCTGCTCATCTCGGCTCTGAGCCCACGACTCCTGTCTCTGGAACCATCTACAGAATTTTCTCCACAGGCAGAGAATGAGCCCCTTCTCCTTGGGCAGCGGCAACCCCATAGATTGTAGGGCCGGCTCCTTGGGGGGGCTGAGGCCAAGGCCAGACCCCGACAGGACTCAGCCTTGGGGCCACATCAGCTCCCCCAAGGGCCGGCCTGCCCTCTCCCTGGAGAGGTCCCGTCTCCTAGTCTCCTACCTCCTGGGGTCCCTGCAGAGTCTCCCTGAGGCCTGAGCCAGACTGCAGAGGGCTCTGAGGTTCCTACACTTGGCAAAACTGAGACTCCCTCTGCTGGGGCTGGCTCCTCCTCAGGAGCTCCTCCCGGGAGTGAGCCCGAGCTGTGCAGACACTCCCTCCCTCCTCCCAAATTACCTGAGATTTAAAGAGACAGGCCAGCAGACCGGCCTTCCAGCTGTGGCCTGGCTTAAACCCCTTCCCCGCCTGGGTCTCTCTCCCTGCCCCCCCCCACCCCCGGCCAGTCCAGAAAGGGGAGGCCTTCAAAGATTGGAGAGGCCTCCTTTGGACTTTGGGACACCTGATGACCTTTTATAGAAAGACCTGGACAGGTCAGACTAGCCTGAGAGATTGAATGTGGGCCAGGAGGGGAAGCCAGTTGGCTGGGCCTTGGGGATTGAGGGGCCCCCTGGGGAGTGGGGAGAGCCAGAGCCAACCTCTATCCCAAGGCCTTTTCTGGGCCTTTCTCTCCTGGAGATTTAGCTTTCCTTCACTCTTTCAGTTTAATGTCTAGCCTGGCCCAGAAGAGATATATAAACATTGAAAACCCAGTGTGGGCCGACCAACTTTTTCCGTAAAGGGCCAGATAGTCCATGTGAATATATTAAGCTTGGCAAACCACATAGAGGCATACAGTCTCTGACACGCATGCTTTGTTTCGTTTTGTTTTGATAGCCGTTCAAAGATGTTTCATCCATTCTTCGCTCCGGGGCCAAGGCATAAAGTGGAGCTGTGGGCAGGACTTGGCCCCCTGGACTTCACAGACCCCCTACCCTGGAGTTCTAGAACCCTTCCCCATCACAGCATACATGTATTGGGTTACCAACTAAAATACAGGATGTCCAATTAATTTGAATTTCAGATAAACAGTGAAGAATTTTTTTTAGTATAAATATGCCTCCAATATTGCAGGTAGGTTCTCAGGCAAGCTCTGGGGGAGGTAGCCTCTATTCACCCCTTATTGGCTGGTGGGCCCTGTGGAATGTTCCATGTAAACTCACATCATACTTGTAAGGAAGGTATTGTCGCCCACATTCTACAGATTTTAAAAAAAGAAGAACAGAGCCTAAAGTGGTAAAGCAAATCACCCAAGTTCTCATAGCCAATTCGTGGCAGTGGCCAGATTCGGACCCAATCCCACAGCCCGGTGGGTGGATGGAGGCCCAGGGAGGGGCTGGGGCTTGCATAGTCACGGGGAAGAAGGATGCCCATCCTGCTCCCACCGCACAGAACTCTGACGGGAGCAAGCTATCCTGGCCAGCAACTTCAACCTTCCTGCGGGAATGGGACCAAATCTTTGGCTGATACTCAGTCCCATGGCACAGCAGGGGCCCGATGGCCTGGGGCCTGGGTGTCTGGGCGTTTAGAGTCACAGGTATTTGTGGGTCACTCCCTTGCTGCAAAGTCTGTTTTTTACTACCTGTGTCTGATTCAGAGAGCTGGAGGACACAGTGAGGAGTGTGTGTGTGTGTGGAATGTGCATGTGTGCATGAGTGTGTATGAGTAGGGGAGAGGGGGAGGTAGAGGTGCAGGGTGGGATATCTCTGTGGGCAGGGTAGAGGAGTACCCTTCCAGGTACTTCCAGGTGCCTTCTAGATTCCCTGGAACCTAGAGGGAAAGCCACACTCTCATCCCTGCCATTGGGCCCGAGGCCAGGCCCCAGAGCCCTGAGCAAACACTGTAGTTCCATAAGCTGCCTTCCCCACCCATCGAAGGGTCAGTGGGTTCGGGGGTGGGGGGAAGGCGCTGGGACCCAAACCAGGACCTTTGCGCCCATTAAACCAGCATGTGTCTGCCTGCTGACCCGCCTGCCTTCTCTTTACTGCTGGGCTCCAGGCAAAGACCCCAGTTCAGTCCCGGGTGGGAAAGGGAATAAAGCAGTGCGGTATTTGTCCTGTGGAGGAGGGAGGCTGCCGGAGGACAGTTATTCCCAACTGTCTTTTCCTTCCACCACTTCCTCCAGCTGGTGCTACCTTTGCATGGGGCACCATGACAGATGGGAAACTGAGAACAGATTCACCGGGCATGGAGGGTTGGGAGGGGTCAGGGCAAATGGTTGGATTCAAGCTTCTGCCCACAGCGTCCTGTCCGTTCTCCAACCCGACGTCACATGCTTGGACAACCGGGACGGTGGGCCTCGGGTTGGGTGATGCTGCCCACACGGGTCCTCTCACGTCTGAAAGCCACGTTCCCTGTTCCTCTCAGGGCTGGCTGGCTGTGAGGAGACAGGAGGATGCCCCAGTGCTCCTCCTGTCTTGAGGAGCCTCGCATGTCTCCCCAGCTCACGCGCAGTCCATGCTGCGCAGCACCTCCTGACGTGGGAGGTCTCGGTTGCAATCCATGATGAGTATGCAAACACGGGAGGCTACAGGCATAGGGACTGAGCGGGGCAAGAGGAAGCCTGGAACTCAGGGGAGTCTGGGCACGGCTGCTTAGGTCCTCAGGAGTCAGCAGAGGGGCAGTGGTCAACCAGGGTCTGACTGGTCCCCGGTGAGCGTCATGCTGGTGGGGCTGGAGGTGGCCGGCGAGATGATGTGGGCATCAGTTCATGCAGGACAGAAGGACAGCCCCGTGGGGGCCACAGACCCTGTGTACGGCTGACTTCTGCATTTCAGGCATGGTTTTCCAGCCTGGGCCCTACTGTGGTTTTGAAACAAGTAAACCTTCCTTGTGTGTGGGTCCGTGCCATGTATTGCAGGATGGTTAGCTGCCACTCACTGGGGGACAGTAGCATCCCCTTTCTCCAGGGGACATTTCTCCAATGTCCCCTTCAGACATTGCCAGATGTTCCCTGGGGGACAAAATCACCCTCCACTGAGAACCACTGATCTAGGGCAAAAAAGTGTGTACATTTCTTTTTTTCTGGTTTTGTCCCTCTTTGTCTGTTCTATGTCTATATTTCCCTCTGCTTTCCCTCTCTCATTGGTTCTCTTTGCAACTGTATCTGCCCCCTCGGTCTTAGACTGTGTGCTAGCATGTGTGGGGTTTGTGCGTGCGTGTGTAGTATGTGTATATGATACGGGGTGTGTGTGTGGTTATGGTGTATGATGTGCTGTGTGAGGTGTGCGTGTGCACGTGTGTGGTGTGTGTGTGTGTGTGTGGTGGTCTGTAATGCAGGATACGTGTGTATCTGCGTCCATGACTCTGAGCGATCTCTCTGCAACCCTCAGTTTCTTTCCCTTATTTAGATCTCTGCTCTTTGTTTCCTTGTCCAGCTGACTGCGTCACCCCATCCCTGCTCCCCACGCCCTTCAGGAGGGCGTTTCCTTTGCTCTGCCGGTGTGGTGTGCGGTGTGCGGTGTGCGCAGGGCTGCCTACAAAGGAAAAAACAGGTGAGAGGCTAGAAGGATGGAGCCAGCACAGGGCAGCGAGGTCAAAACCGCTGCTCACTCAGCTTGGAGTTTGTTCCAGTCACTGGGTTCACCAGCCCTGTATGCCAGCTCATAAAGCTTGCCGGGGAGCGGGTGGTGGGTCAGCAGGTGAACATGGGTGCGCATGTGCTGTACACACACACACACACACACACACACACACACACACACGCAAGCATGCATTGGGCACTGCCCAGGGACGCTGTGAAGGGTGGACTGCCGAGCCACCTGACAGGGAGCCAGGCGCACTGGGCTCTCTCCGGTGCCAGATCAGGGGCTACCTGGGGGGGGGGGCAGTTTGTGCTTGGAAAGCCTCCAAGGTCCTTTTCAGCTCAAACATCCTGTGATTCCAAACAAAGAGGAGTCACCTGAGTTCCTTCAGCTTTCATAGGTCAGGAGGTCTACATTGTGCAGAATGGTCACATACTTGCACCCAAAATGTGACCTTCATCCCCAGCCCCCTTTCCTGTCCTTGTTGCTAACTGTGGCTCTATTCTTTCGCTCTCATTTCCTGCACCCTCCAGTCTGTGCCGGCGTACCTGCGCACACCATGGGGGACGCTGTGCAGGAGCCCCAGCTTCTCTCTGTTCGCTTGAAGACATCTGGTCAAGGCCCAGAGGAACACGATTGGGGCACTGAGCTGATAGTAGAAATGGGGCCTGGGAGGAAGGGCAGAGGCTGCGGCAAACGGCACCTTGCCGCTGGTCCCACCTCCTCGGATAGGCACATACACGGTATTCGACATGTGTTTATGCATGGAATATTTATATGTAATGGACTAATGTGTCACAGCAGGATTTTAGAGCAGCTGTGCTGTGTGTGTGTGCATATGAGTCTGTGTTACTAGTCTGTAGATTTTCAAATTCACAGGTATTGGTTCTCCTGGACCCTTTGCAGAATCTTCCGGAAGAGCACAGATGTGAGATGTAGGGGAGCAGCCTTCTTGACCCATGCCCATGTCCCCTCCACTGTCAGCCATTCTCCCGTCTCCTCCCATCCCCACCAAATGGAAGACTCTTTGAGTCAGTCTTGAGAGGTCTCCCTGGGCTGGCAGCCCCTCCTTCACCTCCTCAGAACATCTTGTCTCCTCTACCCCCCATCTGGAAGGTGGAAGCTTTAGAGGGAGCCCCTCCAAGCTCTGCCCAAGGCTCCTGCTCCTTCTTCCCCAGACTCTGAGGTCTCTCCCTCCCAAACCTGGCCCCCTCTGCTCAGGCACCTGCCCCAACCTCTTTCATCCCCCCTTACCTGGAACCTAGAGGTTCCTCTCCAGCAGGAGCTACAGCCAACCACGAAAGAGGCTAAAGGGTGTGCAGCCCCCAAAGACCTTTCCAAATATGTCCAATGTGCCATGAGGCTTGTTTTTGGAAGAGGTGAAAGAGAGCAAGATGTGTAGCCAGGATGGCTGCATTCCAACCCCGTTGGACCAGAAATGACTATGGGACCCTGGCCAAGTCCCTTACCTTTGAGTTTCCCAATCTGCAAAAATAAGGACTCTTCAGTTCTCAAGTTTTCCTGTTCCCTTCCACACTCCACTCCCCCAGACAGCCCTCCTCAGCTTCTAGAAGCAGGATGGAGCTCAGAGCAACCTCCTACCCTTCAGGTGGAATGTGTCTGTCCTTGTCTCTGCATCACTGAGACAGATGCTCTGCCAAGCAGAGGAGAGAGAAGGTTGGCAGACAGGACTTGGGGCCACATGGCTTCTGATCACCCTCTAGCCTTATAAATGGCAGGATCCTGTGACCCCCAAAGTTCTAAGTGGGGAGAGGTGAAAGCTCTCTGACCAGGACAATTCCTAGAGGGCTGACATCCAGAGATGAGGCTGCAGTCATCCGCCAAGGCAGGAGGGGGCTGGGTCTCCACTCCACTCCACTGCACTGTGAGCAGTGTTCCTCACACTGGGCTCAGGGTGTGTGCAGAGGGAGCTGTGGGTCCTCTAGGCCTAGAGTAAAGAGCACTGGTTTGGGGCTCAGAAGAAAGGGTCTAGTCATTATCCCAAATTGGACCACAGTGAATATCATTCTCAATGGGGAAAAGCTGATGGCCTTCCATTTGAGATTAGGAACAGGACAAGGATGCCCACTCTCACCACTGTTGTTCAACATAGTACTAGAAGTCCGAGCAACAGCAATAAAACAACAAAAAGAAATAAAAGATATTCAAATTGTCAAAGAAGAAGTCAAACTCTCTCTCTTCGCGGATGACATGATACTTTATATGGAAAACCCAAAAGACTCCACCCCCAAACTACTAGAACTAATACAGCAATTCAGTAATGTGGCAGGGTACAAAGTCAATGTACAGAAATCAGTTGCTTTCTTATACACTAACAATGAAAATATAGAAAGGGAAATTAGAGAATCAATTCCATTTACTATAGCACCAAGAAACATAAGATACCTGGAAATAAACCTAACCAAAGAGGTAAAGGATCTGTCCTTGAGGAACTACAGAACACTCATGAAAGAAATTGAAGAAGACACAAAAAGATGGAAAAGCATGCTCATGGATCGGAAGAATACAAACTGTTAAAATGTCTATACTGTCTAGAGCAATCTATACTTTCAATGCCATCCCATCAAAATTCCACCGGCATTTTTCAAAGAGCTGGAACAAATAATCTTAAAATTTGTATGGAACCAGAAGAGACCCTGAATTGCTAAGGAAATGTTGAAAAAAAAAAAAAAAACTGGCGGTATCACGTTGCCTGATTTCAAGTTTTACTACAAAGCTGTGATCACCAAGACAGCATGGTACTGGCACAAAAACAGACTCATAGACCAGTGGAACAGAGTAGAGAGCCCAGGTATCACCCGCAATTCTATGGTCAAATAATCTTCGACAAAGCAGGAAAAAATATCCAGTGGGAAAAAGACAGTCTCTTCAATAAATGGTGCTGGGAAAATTGGGCTGTTATATATAGAAGAATGAAACTTGACCACTCTCTTATACCACACACAAAGATAAACTCAAAATGGACAAAAGACCTCAACATGAGGCAGGAATCTATCAGAATCCTAGAGGAGAACATAGGCAGTAACCTCTTCAACATTGGCCACAGCAACTTCTTTCAAGACAGGTCTCCAAAGGCAAAGGAAACAAAAGCAAATAATGAACTTTTGGGACTTCATCAAAAGCTTCTGCACAGCCAAGGAAACAGTCAACAACACAAAGAGGCAACCCATGGAATGGGAGAAGATATTCGCAAATGACACTACAGACAAAGGGCTGATATCCAAGATCTATAAAGAACTCCTCAACCCCAAAGATACAGATGTAGTGAAAAGAAGGGCCATCTGTACCCCAACGTTTATAGCAGCAATGGCCATGGTTGCCAAACTGTGGAAAGAACCAAGATGCCCTTCAATGGACGAATGGATAAGGAAGATGTGGTCTATATACACTATGGAGTATTATGCCTCCAACAGAAAAGATGAATACCCAACTTTTGTAGCAACATGGACAGAACTGGAAGAGATTATGCTGAGCAAAATAAATCAAGCAGAGAGAGTCAGTTATCATATGGTTTCACTTATTTGTGGAGCATAACAAATAGCATGGAGGACATAGGGAGATGGAGAGGAGATGGGAGCTGAGGGAAATTGGAAGGGGAGGTGAATCATGAGACTATGGACTCTGAGAAACAATCTGAGGGTTTTGAAGGGGCGGGGGGCGGGAGGTTGGGTGAGCCTGGTGCTGGGTATTAAGGAGGGCACGGATTGCATGGAGCAGTGGGTGTGGTGCAAAAACAATGAATTCTGTTATGCTGAAAAGAAATAATAATAATAATAATAATAACTCCTCAAACTCAACACTCAAAAAACAGATAATCATGTCAAAAAATTATATGGATCATTGTTATTTAAAATCCAAATCAAAAGCCTGCGTTCAAGCTGGAAGCCATAGCCTTCCCCATGGCAGCCCTCGGTGGCTGCCCTTTATCAGCGATCTGCCCCCAGATTTGTCCCCACCTGCACTTCTTATTCTTCCTCTGTCCCCACCCCAACAAACTCAGTGAAAGGGCAACAGGCCATGATAAGAACTCTTTCAAATTCTATTTATTTAGCTCAAGCACTCACGCAGACACCCCAGCACCTTCGTCATTAAAAACAAGCAAAATGCCAGCTTGTTCTGAGTCGGGGCTATTGTTCAATGTATACATACAGGCACGTGCGCCCCGGGAGGGGAAGGTGGGAACAAGCAGTCCGCTTTCTTCTGGAGCCCCCGGAGAGGACTCAAGGAGCTGCTGGGAAGGAGCAGAACGGAGGAGGCAGAAATGGGCTGGGCTTCAGGCACAGGACACTGGGAGGTAGACCTGGGTATGAGCCTGGGCCCCTCGTCCCAACGCTGGGCTTGGACGCACCGCAGCGTGGAGAAGGGGAGGCCTCCCCCCGTGGCCAGGCGGGTTCTGGGGCAGATACCTGAGCAGGGTGTGGTGGGAGGCTGAGAGCTAGCTGGAAAGGCAGAGGCTAGGGGCCCAGCAAGGACAAGGAAGGGGGTGAAGCCAAATAGAGCATTCTCCAGAAGGCTGTTGGGCAATTCTGGACCTACCTAGCTAGGCACCAAGGACCTGAGGTCATTGGTCAGGCACTACAACAATAGACGCTAGGAAATTAGGAAATACAAAGATCTTCGCTGTGGTGCCCCTCCCCCACCACCTGTGCCCACAAGGCATGGGCTTTCCCCCCCCCCCCCCCCCCCCCCCCTCCCCCCGACATGGTGCCTGCTGTGTGTGGGACCCTGTGCCCACGGCGGTGTGGCTGGTACTGGTACGTGCATGGGAGCCCTTGGTGGACACTCCTGAGAGGCATCTGCTTGCTCACAGGCCCTGGGAAATCAGCACTGCAAATCACATGCTGTGCCCTGGGGACAGTTCACGGACCTCCGGGTCTCCTCCTCATCCCTCCCCCTTCTCCTGGCCTTGCTGAGATTCCCAACTCCAAGAGCTGACTCTGAGGTGTCCCCAGTCTACAGGAAAGTCCAGGACCCATGACGCTGTCAGGGCTGGGCCTAAAGTCCTGACACACAGACCAGAGTACAGCAGACATCAGAGCACGGGGCTGCTTGTGGGAGTCTGCGCGGAAAGTGTTAGCGTGTGATTCGAGGTTGTCGAGGGGAGCTGATGCATGTTTTAAAATGCTTCCTGACATAGGTTTGCAGGAGCCACGGGCTGGTTTCATTGTTGGGTGCCTCTTTGTTCTACCCTCCGAGTCAGCCCTCGCTGCAGGCCAGGTGCAGAGTGTGGCTCCCCCTCCACCTGGGTTGGATTTGTCTATCTGTCCACACAGGTAAGCAAGGAAGCCACGGTGGGGTCAGGTCCTTCCAGGGGCCCAGAAGCCCAGATTATTGTTCTGTTCTGCGTTGGTGAAATCCGTGACCTCAGTCCTACAATCTCTCCAAGAATCAACTTCCTTATCTGTAAAATGAGGATAGAGCTCGTGCCCTATTTACTCTACAGCATTGCTCTCCCGGTTAGAGAAGATGAAGGGAGCGGAAGACTCTACGTGCCCCACAGCGTCCCATGAATGCAAGTCATCTGCTTTAACATCTTTGCTTCAGTGGGAGTATTTGAAATTGAAACATCCAAGACGTGACTCTCCAGTAGAAACTTTAGACTCTCTTGTTTTAGGGGCCCTGAATCTTGTAGGGGAAGGAGCACAGGCCTTGAGACCAAATACATTTGGGTTCAAAGTCATTCTCTGCTAATTACTAGTTGAGCTTGGGCAAATTAGGCCACCCCTCCGAGCTTCAGTCTTCCATCCACAAAATGAGCACAATCATATCACGTGACCTTAGGCAAGGAGCTGCCCCTCTCTGGGCCCTAGTGGCCTGTCCGTAAGAGGCTGACAGCAGCTGGCGGACAGCAGGCTCCTTGTGAGGAGGTAAGCCTGCGTGAGGCTCCTGGCCCACAGCAAATGCACAGTAAGAGCCTCTGCTCCTGTCCTCCATCCCTCTCTTCTGTTGCTGTTTTTGTGTCCTGAGCCCTTTCAGTAACCAGCTTACCCGCCCATGGGCCAATGCCACTCCCCCCATGGGACCAGCACAGCCCCAACCTCAGCCTGTTGCCCCCCTGCACACTGGGTTTCTGTGCCGTCCCTCCCACGGACCGCACCCCTCGTCCCTCCCAGAGACAGCTCCACCGAACTCCCTCGCTCACCGCTGAACTGAGTAGGGATGAAATAGGGTCTGTGCCATTTCCTCTAAACCAGCCCTTGGAACCATGTCAACCCTGCCCCCATGTCAGCAAGAGGCCTCACGTCATCTGGCTCAGACTCCAGCTCATTCCTTGACGCTTAACACAAAATCACGTTGTCTCTCGCCTTCCCTCTGCGCCCCTCCTCACTCTGCCAGGGCTGGTCCCGCCTCCTCGGTGCTCTAGCTCCCTTCTGCACGCCCTGTGGGAAGGACAGGACTGCATTAACATTGTCCCCTTACCTGCTGGCCTGCCCCATCGGCAGGGCCTCATAGGAAGAAGTTAAGGCTCATCATGTCTTCTTTCTCCCCATCAGCACACCTGGTGTACAGTATAGGTTGAATTGTGTTTATGAAGAATGATCTGTGCCGAAAAAACTGCAAGGAATTTAGTGGGTCCATTTTCTTTCCTAGGCCTCAGAGGCCAAGGTGGGTCAGTGAGCAAGAAGTCCAGTGTCCAGAAGGTGGCGGGGGAACAAGGGGAGGTGGCAGAGGACCCTTCGTGTGTGTGTGTGTGTGTGTGTGTGTGTGTGTGTGTGTGTGTCCTGGGAGGAGGGGGTTGTTTGTCAATCCCCAGCCCACACACAGAGAAACCGACTTCCACCCTTGGAGGACCCATTAGCTGGGGAAAGAGGAGCCTCTGGGATGAAGGGGAGGGTGTGGTGTGTGAGCCGAAGCCCCTGAGGCTGCAGCCACTCCCTTGAGCCCACCCTCCTATCCTGAGCAATACCCCCCCCACCCCGCCACCCCAGCTGTCTAGGACCCCAGGGGAGGTGGTGACCCCTGACCTAATAAGACCCAGAGGCTGCTGGGACAGAGACCACGGAGCCTGGGAGATGTCTTCTTGTCCACCAAGCTCACACAAGGAAGGAGAGAGAAGGTAAAGAGGCAGACACTTCCTCGTGCCTGGGCCAAGGAAGAACAATTTGCCACTGTCCTCTCTGGACCTGCTTTCTGTGGGGTGAGCAGGTGCTGGAGTCTGGGAGTTCTTGGGGGGAGAGACTAGCCCTCACGCGCCTAGGAGAGCTGCTCTCTGACCCAGGGTGGAGACGGTCTCTCAGGACTGGGGCAGGGGTCACCTGGAGGAGCCGCAGTCACTGATTTCTCTCTCTCTCCCTTACCTTCTTGTCTCTGAATCAGAAGGAGGAGGTGCTCCGCTAGGGCTGAGGAACAGCAGAGGGAGTGAGAGCACCGGAGAAGCAGACTAGAGGAAGACAGGTACACTGCCATGACAACTGGTAACATCAGTAAGATCTTAGGGGCCCACGTGCTGTCGTGTGCGTGCTGCTATCACTGCCACAACCCTGGCAGGTGGACAAGGCAAAAGTCATCATCTAACACCGCGGCAGAGTGGGGAAGCCCAGACTGGGTTTTACCTGCACCTGTCATCCCTAAAGGGCTCCACAGCCTGGTCAGGAAGCAGTTAGGAAAGCACGTCCAGCAGCGGGAAGAGAATGGGCCAAAGCACTGCTGGAGGGAGAGCGGCCCTTCGAGAACCATCCCGGGGAATGCGCGCATGCGCAGATCCCCTGCGATGAGAGCCCTGCCCTGCCTGGGTGAGCGGGGACCCACGCTTGGTCCCTCCAGCTGCAGCCTGGCCTTGCACAAGCCTCGCTCCCTCAGGCCCCGTGGCCATAACTGCCGCCTCCTCAGTGCCAGGGTTAACAAAGAAGTGGCACAGACAAAGGCAGGTGTGTCCAGTCCTGCCCCAGGTGGCTCCTGCTTGGCTGCACAACCCTCTCCCCCACCCCCCACCCCAGCCTAGACGGGGGGGTCAGGTTACCCAGCTTCTCATGTTGGTGTGACACCCCTCAAGGTGTTTCTTTCCTTGCACATTTCTCATTTGCCCTTCACTAGCCTTTAAGAAGGGGTTTGGCCGGGAGAAGTAAATGATTATTGACACCCCGTCAAGGCACTTTCTCAGCTGTCCACTGAGGGATCATGGGTGCATAAGGGCCTGGTGGCTGCCACAGCTTCCCCTTCCTCCAGCTCCATTTCTCTGCCTGTCTCTGCCTTGCCTTGCGCATAAGCTGGGAAGTGGGGTGGGGGTGGGGGTGGGGGGTGGACCCGCAGAGCCAGTGCTTCCTTCCCTCATCTCTCCCTTCTCCCTCCCCCCTTTCTCTGTCTCTGCGCCCCAGACTTTATCTCGCATTTCTCCAGCACAGTGCGAGGGAGGGACACTGACCTCTGTTCTTGCTTCCCAAGGCCGCAGGCAGGGCATTCCTCAAGGGCTACCCTACCATTCTTG
Organism: Mustela nigripes; assembly: GCF_022355385.1. Taxonomy (NCBI): domain Eukaryota; kingdom Metazoa; phylum Chordata; class Mammalia; order Carnivora; family Mustelidae; genus Mustela; species Mustela nigripes. Next base: position 11,539,352 of record NC_081560.1, on the reverse strand, counting down.
CCAGAACCCAGAAACGTGCCAGGAAAATACTTTGTCGACAGCTAGGAGAGGACAGATTTTTCAAGTCCAGTGATGCCCGTGGGAGCAAAACCTCCTGTGCCTTCCTGCCGCTGGTCTATGGAGGCACCCAGGAGCACGGATTTTCTTCATTCTGTATTTTGAAGTAACTGGGAGAGTGGAGACAGGAAGAGAGAATGGTATTCTTTGGGGTACCCAAAGAATTCTTGAGGCAGGAACATTGGCATTTCTTTTGCCCCATTCCCTGTCCCTGCGTATGGAGCCCCGCGAACAAGCCTGCCATCTGCCTGGGAGCACAAAACGTCTGCCAACTATTTTAACCCATTAGCACACGGTTCACAGGCTGCAACCGCTGTGCGCTGCCGCGACATCTGTGCGTGCTGCTTCTCCTTCCTCACCTGGGCTCCGGGGTGGGGGCTGGGGGGCACGTGCAGAATCTTGTATATTGCCCTGAATGCTTCTTTGAGAGGGTACCACATACCAGAGCTTCAGGAAGATCTGTGTCAGAGCTTTGCTGTTGGGGTTCTTCCCTCCTTTCCCTCTTCCTTATGATACTCCACACATCCTCCTCTTCCTCCGCCGCCGCCTCCTTCTCTCTCTCTCTCTCTCTCTCTCTCTCACACACACACAGATACACACACACACACACACACACACAGAAGTATATTTAACCTGAAAAAAATTCCCAATAATTACTAACATTTGCTTTGGTTTTTATCCTTTCCAAAGTCTTTCTACCCATACTATGTGCTTATCTTTGGTGACTACGACTGCATTCAAAGGCAGGTATTTCTTTTTTTTTTCTTTCTTTCTTTTATTTTTTTTTTTTTTTGGTACCACCTTTGACAGGTGGAAAAAACCTCAAGTATGGCCAGTGAGAGAGCTTAGGATAAAAACCGGTCAATCATTCATAGATCTAGTTAATGAATATTTATTGCACACTACATTGTACCAGGAATTATGCCAGACACTGGGAACACAGTGATGAATAAGATAGGGACAATCTCTGTCTTTGCGGAGCTTACAGTCTACTAAAGAAGACAGACATTGAAACAAGTAAGTACGATAAGGTGCGGGATGTGTGATAAAAAAAGAAAACGCAGGTAGCCTGGGAATGTAGTGCAGGTGGACTTGGACCTCGCTATAGGTCAGCACCCCCACACATGCACACAATCACCAATGTGAGACCATAAGACTGAGACAAATAAAATGACGGGAGGTCACCAAGATGGAAGGGAGAATGGGTGCAGGGAGGTAGAAAGTTCCAGAAATTGTGAGGGCCAAGAAGAAGAAGAACCCAGCACTACCCAGGAACTAAGAGAAATCCAGTTTGGTGAAATAGAGCTTGAAAGAAGAGAGGGGTAAGGAGGCTGGAGGGTTGCCTGGGGTCAGCTTGAGGAGGGCTTCTAGAAGACCGCTCTTGGGGGCAGGACTTGTGTGTGACAAAGACCCTTCTGGCCACAGTGTGGATGATGGATTGAAGACCAAGACTGCAGGCAAAGAGAGCAGTTAGGAACCTACTCCTGGAATGTAGTGGGTTCAGAGGCAGAGACAAATGGAAGATTTTATACTGGTATGGAAGGGTCTTCAAAATGTATAAAGTGAGAAAAGCAAAAACTTTTTCTAACGAGTTGTACCATTATAAGCTTTTTTAAGGGGAATATATACATACATATGCTTGGATATATACAGGGTATTTTTGGAAGGATTATTAAACTTTTATTAATGAATGTCCCTGGAGAGAATACCAGAAGGTAGAAAGTTTTTTTTTTTTTTTTTCCCCTGTATACCTTGTGTGCTTGTTGAATTCTGTGCTATGTCATGTATGATCTCATCAAAATTAATTCTTTTCAAAGCAGATGTTTTAGGGAACAGAATCTACAAGATTCAAGATTTACTGGCTTTGAGAGTTGACAGAAATATGTTTAAGATGGCGCCCAGGTTCTGACTTAGGCAACTTTGCCCATTATTTGGTAGGGAACTCTGGTGGAGGAGCAGGTTTGGTGAGGAAAAAAAGCTGTTCAGTTTGGGACATGTTGAGTTTGAGGTGTTTGTAAAATATCCAGGCTCAGCTGTCTAATAGATAGGTATCCAAGCTGTACATGCCTGAAGCTTAGGAGACAGATCTGAACCAAGATAGGGAGTGGGGAGTCATGAACATGTGCATGTTAATACAATCTACAGAAGCAGGTGAGACTGCCCAGGTGGTGAGAAAAACAGAGAGACTTGTGAACGAAAAATATTTAAGGGATTTGTAGAACAGAAGCAGCCAGCTTGGTAGGAGTGTGTGGTACTAATGTGCTGAGAGGTGGTAAGTGGTCGACTATAGTCTGAAGTCTACCAAGAGTTCAAGTAAGATTGAGACTACTCAGTGAGCTTACCCAGAGGCAGATAACAGGAGAGATCTCAGTAGCATGAAGAGGCAAGGTCAAATCACAATGGGTTGAGAACTCAGTGTGAGGTCAGTAGACAATGGAGGCTTTTCTAAGAAGTTTGGCCCTGACTCCGGTAGAGAAAAGATAGGGCAGTAGCTAAAAGGAGGGAGAAAGGTTGAGGGAGGGTGTTTGCCATTTCTTTGAAGATGGGAAAGAACAGAGCATGGTTATTTGCTGACCTCCAGAGCTAGTGGAGAGGGAGGGGATGAGATACAGAATTGAGAAGATACACAAAATAGGACAGTGATAGACACAGCAGTCTGAAGAGACAGAAGAAGAAAACTGAATCTGGAACTCAGATGGGAGTTTAGCTTCCATTGTAAGGAAAATAAGAGGAATCACAATGACTGAGCACTTTGAGAAACCTGCCGCCTGTGGCCCAGTGTGTAGGACTCTGCGCCTGTACATTCATGTGATCCCTCACTGTCCCACACTCATCTGTGCTTTGTATGAGTATCTCGAACCTGCCAGTGGTTTTACAAATCCCACTCACCTCTTTGCTATTCCAGACCACAGTCCTCCTAAAAGATATTATGGCTTTTGGGTGAAGGTGGTGATAGGGCTTGGGTGAGGTGCAAAGGACTAGAGACAAGCGGGAGGCTCTCATGAGCCTGGTACTGGGTCCCCTGAACACTATCTCCCCGTTTCCTCCCTGGAGAGGGAGGGCCCATCCTGTATTGTTGCCCCCCCACCCCCCACAACTCGGCACAGGGGCAGAGGGAGGTGGGGGTGGAGGAGGGGCTGCTACAGGAAACATAGCCAGGAGCCTGCTACCTCCATGCACAAGGGTGATTAGCTTCTAATGAGCCACCTGAGGGACAGACTGGGTACGGTCCCATAAAAGAAATGATTGAGCTGTTGAAGCACAGAAAGGCATAATTTACCACACTTACTTAAACATACACCTGCACACAAAGAAGATACTTACTTAAACATACACCTGCACACACACAAACATACACCTGCACCCAAACACTTCGGACTGGGAGCCTCAAAAAGCAAGGGTAAGACAATCAAAAACAACAACAACAACAAAAAAAACACAACACAATTCAAACATAGATGAAGGACTTGAATAGATATTTCTCAAAAAATAAATATAGAAAGGGCCTAAAAGCTTATGAAAAGATGTTCATCGTCTTTAGTCATTGGGGAAATACAAATCATAACCACAATGAGATGCCAGTTCATAGCCACTAGGATGACGACAAGAAGAAGGAGGAGGAGGAGGGGGAGGAGGAGGAGGGGGAGGAGGAGGAGGGGGAAGAGAGGGAAAGGGACAGAGAAGGAGGAGAAGGAGAAGAAGGAGAACGGTTTGAGGGGAGGAGGAGGAGAGAAAGAAGAAAAAAGTAAAACAACAAACAGTGTGGCAATTCCTCAAAAAATTAAATTATAATTACCATAAGATCCAGCAATTCCACATCTAGCAATATACCCAAAGGAACTGCAAGCAAGGACTTGAAGAGAATTATACACCAATGTGCACAGCAGTATTACTCACAATAGCCAGAAGGTGGAAACAACCTGAATGTCCACCAGCGGATGAATGAATAAATAAGATGTGGTCTATCCATACAATGAAATATTATTTGGCCTTTAAAAGGAACGAAATTCTGATGCCTGCTACAACAGGGATGAATCTTGAAAATATTACGCTCAGTGAAATAAACCAGGCACAGGAGGACTAATAACGCATGATTCTACTTCCATGAGGTACCTAGAGTAGGCAAATTCATAGACACAAAGTAGAATATTGATTATCAGGGGCTGTGCAGAGGGGATGGTGGGGAGTTCATGTTTAAGGAATGCAAGAATTCCAGTTTGGGATGACAAAATCGTCCTGCGATGGTGATACAAGTGGACTTAGTGCCATTGAATTGTATCCCTGAAAGTGGTTAAAATAGTAAATTTTATGTTATGTGTATCTTCCCACAATAACATTATTAAAAATAAGACAAGAATAAAGGACATTTCGCCTTGCAATTTTCTAGTTGGGGTTTGGTTGCTAGGTAAGGAGAAAGTCCTACAGGGATATAAGAAAAAGGGAGGGGCCACAACCTCAGTGCCAAGCCTGGCTCTGCCCATGGTAAGCTTGTGGAATCGGGCAGGCTTCACAGCTTACTATATTCTAGGCCCTGCATGAGGCAGAAAGAAAGTTGATACACATGTTAGTCTAGCATCTCTACCTCATATCTTTGACGGCCAAATCCAACTTTGCTTGAAGAGATACCTTTTTTCTCATGATATGGAACTTCTAAGAACCCAGGAGGTATGTGGGGCAACAGATGCCCATTGCCTATCTCCAGAAATGCTGATGTGAAGGGTGAGATATGGACTTTAAGAATTATTCTGTTCACCTCCTCCCCATGATTAACAGGCATGAAAATTCGGCACTGTCCTCAACTAGGCCCACCCGTTTGTCAGGCCAACAGTAACAAGGATCCTCATCATAAATGATAGATATTGTCCTCTCCATCCCCCTCACCAAGGTCCAGCCCGAGATTCACATGTCCCAGGGTGTTGCGACGAAGGATCTCCCAGCCCCGGTGGCTGCTGCTGTGAGATGTGGTCCGGGACAGGGAGGGGGTGGGTGGTGTCAGAGAGGCTCTGGCTAGGGTCCCACTTTCAGTCGCCGAAACAGAGGGCTGTTTCTCAGTAAGCTGCTCTTGTCCATCTTCCTTGTCTGAGCCCCTGAAAGCTTCCACGTAGCGAAGTACTCGCAAAGGATTTTGATCCTGGTGGTTCTCAACTCTGAGGAGGGCAAAGGGAAGGGACTCAATCGAGGTGAAGAGCAAAGGAGAGGTAGAAAGAATGCACAGAGGAAACAGGACCAAGAGGACGGGGAAGGAAAGGACCAGAGTCCCAGGATCAAATGAATGGAAGTACAGTACAATGGAGGGTAAAGTGGGATAGAGACCAAAGAGGTGAGCAGTCAGGATTTGGAAAGTAGTGGGACGTGTGTGTGTGTGTGTGTGTGTGTGTGTGTGTGTTTAGTAGTGAACATGAAAGAGAAAATGGAGAGCGTGGGAAGAACCATGGTCAGGAGCTGAAGGTCGAATATGGAGAAGGTTAGCTTCAAGGCAAAAATATACTAGAAATGGGGGTCGGGGGGAACAAAATAGAACGAGTTGGGTAGCCCATACCCACATCTGAGCGTGCACACATACACAGCCACACACACGTTACTGCCCTGATGTACTCACAACCTGGCATCAGCTATTAGCGGTCTTGTCACCCTCCTCATCAGCTTCACCCACTTCCCCTAAACAGGCTAATGCAGTCTCACTTTATAGAGTGATGACATCTCCTTTTGGTCCAATTGGGGATCTCAGTAATGAAAAGATGTGTGATAAATGTGGAACTGGTCACCCTATTCCTACAGCCTCACACTTGTTGGCACTTTACATATATACAGTGTCACTCACCGCAGGAACCAGCGGTCTCCCAGCCCATACTGGTACCCGCAGATCCCAGAGCGAGGCCACAGGAACCGAGGCAGCTTCCTCTCCAGCATCACCGTGGTAGCCACCACCTGGGAGGAGTAAGAGGTAGAAGAAACTCAGAAAGAGTCATGATGTTTCAGGGGACACTGGAGGCCACTGACATAGGTACCAAAGAAGAACCTGTCAGATGAGGATACCAGAGATTGGAGAGATGGCAGTCCTTTAGCCGTGCTCTAGCCTGTGCCAGGCATCATGCTACCTGCTTTACTCATCATCCATCATAAAAGGAGAGAGAGAATATTTTATGAGCATTTTCAATAAAACCATGATCGCTACATTACTATTCACATTCATAGAAAATGAGCCACTCCAAACTAATTTCATTTGCTTTTTCATAGGAAAGCCATAGACCAGCTATCTTGATTTAAATGAAATGATGAAATAGAATCTCTATGATGGCAGAGATGAAACAATGCTGCTAATGTTCAGGGAATTTATAGCAAATTATATACCCGTATCCTACAAAGAAAAAGAGTGGGTTAATGATTGTAAACTTGGCAGGGAAAATTCTAGTGGCATATCACATGTTCTGTCCTTTGACCAGCCCTCATTAATTACTTAGATGAAACATAGAAGACAAGCTTATCAAATATGCCTGTGACACAAAACTGGGAGGGATATATAATATGTGAGGTGACAGAAGCAATATAAAAATGATCTCATCAGACTGGAATGCTGGTCAAAAATCAAAAATGTGAAATTTAAGAGAACCAAATATAAGGTCCTACACATTTATGTTTAAGACCAAAGTATCTGTATAAGTACAGGAAAATGGCAAAGGGGCTTCACTAATTAAGTTGCATAACAAAGATACAAGAGTTCTAGTTGATCATGATCTTGATAAGGGCAAATTGTATATTTGCTAAAACACCTGGCTCAATTTGAGGTTCCATTTATAGTGTCCAAAGCAAAGAAAGGCATGACCCCTTTTTATACTGCATTCCTCCAATCTTATCAGGACCACTCTAGTTTTGAAAGGACCATGATTTTGGTTAGTTGAAGGCACCAGCAATCATTAAAGTAGACCAATTCCCCATGTCATGTTCTTCCACTTGACTTTCTTAGTTGCACCAAGTTTCCTACAACCTCAGGAATTTTAATCATTTGTTCCCTTTCCCTATAGAACTCTTCTCCTTCTTTATCTTGAAAAGGACATTTATGTGTCCTGTGGTACCATAAGTCAGCCCCTTCTTCTGGTAACAGAACCCCTTTCTCTTAGAGCATTGCCCCTTTACCACTCTGTCCATCAGTTAGGGTAGACTGGACTACACACAGGCCTGGCTAATTAGTCTATTCTCCCCTAAACTCCAGCACCACTATCACCACTCGTCAGTCATTGGCCTTAACCTCAAATTCAGGGATGTGCTTATGGAACTTAGACCGGATGGAACTAAGTTGCAGTGAGATGGAGCTTACACCGGATTCTCATGGGAAAGATGCTCTCTGAGGGGGTACATATTGTACAGCATCAGGAAGCACACAGATTGCTACAGAAAAGGGATCCTTGGAATTGTGCAGTGCAGAACATCTACTCATTCCTTTGGAAGTTTAGAGCTTCTAGAAGACATCTCACCAACATGATGGGAGAGAGTGACTTAGGAGAGTCTGGATAGAAGAACAGAACATAGAAACTAATGTCATGTGGGAAATGGAGATACAGCTCTGGCCAGATATGCCTAAAGCTGGTTTAGTACTTTAAATTTTCCAGTTATAAGGACCAACACAGACTCCTCCCAATGCCTTTTTTTTTTTTTTAAGTCTATTTGAGTTTGGTTTTCTGTCCCTGTAGCCAAGAGTTCTGAATGATACAACCCCTACCCTTCATCTCTTTCTTTTATTCTTCTTAACTGGCTAATTCTTACCCAGGTTTAGGGGCTCATCTTAAATGCTACTCCATCAGGAAAGCATTTCCTAACTTTCCCATTAGACTGCTCTGTTGCATCCTGTTCTTAGTATCTTCTACTTCTCTGTGACACTTTTCCTACTGTAATTGTACAGGGTTCCAGGAAGTCCATCATTTAATGGCCATCTTCGGAACCAGACTGTAGACTCCATGAAGACACATATGACATCTGTGTTCATGATGGTGTCCCCAGCTCCTAGACATTTACCAACATATAACAGGCTCTAAGTAATTATTATTAAGTGAATGGAAAGTCTGAGGGGATAAATGATGGTTTTATTCAAATGTCTGAATGGTGTTCATACAGAAGAGTATGTTCTGTGTTGTGTGAGAAGAAAAGGCTGAGCCCAAAGAATGGAATTGTAGAAAGATAGGTTTAAGCTCAATGCAACATGCACATTTCTAGTAACAAAGACTTTTGAAATAAGACTAAATCTCTCCTCTTCCCAACCATTATCCAAAACCATATGATAATAAGGTCCTAATCAGCAGTAAAGAATATATTAAATGACCTTTTGACTAATGAGTAATTTATCTCTGGTTAGGAGCTCAACCAGAGGACCACTAAAGATACTTCCAACTCTAAAATTGTATTATCCTCAATGATATAAAGAAAAAATCATAGAGAAACAGGGAGAAAAACAGAAGATAAGGTTCAAATTAAAAACTAGAATATATAGGGGCATCTGGCTGGCTCAATCAGTAAAGCATGAGATGCAACTCTTAATCTCAGGGTTGTGAGTTTAAGCCCCATGTTGGGTATAGAGATTGCTTAAAAAAAAAAAAAAACTTTAAAAAATAACTAAATTTAAAAAATTAAAAAACTAGAATATATAAGAAAAAGACCTATTCTAGCTTACTAGACCCAAGGTTGACTATTAGACCTGCTTTTCCCCTGTGACCAATACTTCAGCTCTTGGGTATTGAACCTACTCCTATCATACTATTTTACCCTCCTTTTGTCTCTTCCTCTACCAAATATATCTTTGTTGAGGTGACAACCCCACTGGATTATGCTGTGACTCTCCTAAGAGTCATCTACCATAACTTATCCCACTTTGATTTTTCTCTCCATACTCTTCCCCTAGTAAGACTAACACTGATAAACTCACCTGGGCCCTCCAGAGCTCGTCCCGCTCATGGGCCACCCGCCAGTGTGTGTCACCCATCATGGCGATGAATAGGTTGAGCATAAGCAGTGTGGCGATGATGGTGAAGGCAAAGTAGACAATGCCAAACATGAAGGGCAAGTTCACTTCGTAGTTGGCAGGCCCATCAATGACGGTGAGGAAAAGCTCAAAGGTGCTGAACAGTGCCATGGGATAGTCATAGAATTGCCCCAGATTGGCTGGGTCCTCTGTCTGGAAAATGACATAGAACGCTGCTCCGCCCAGGAAATGGGCATGGAGGTGGGGAAACAGGGAGTTATCACAATAAGTATGGGCCTAGTCATATCTCCACATATTTACACACTTGCAGACACACAGATAAGCCCATAAATGTACATATGTGACTGTATACATGTAAGTAATATTCTACATGTGGATCTGGCAAACCCTGAGATGTCAGATGACCAAGTTCATCACTCTGGACAATGGTAATACTCAGTCATTTAGCAAAATGTATATATAAAGTATGTGCATGTATTATATATATATATATATATATATATATATATAGTGAAAGCAGTTAGGTGACTTACTATACACACACAAAATAAGTCATCAACTGCTTTTCACATCTGAGAAAATAGAATATTTAAAAGATGATTGGTTACAAGAATGCATGGACTCTCCAACAGTTTCAAAGAATTGACATAAGAAATGACTAAAAGAAAAGCGCCTATAAAAAAAAAATCTCAGTGACCTTTAAATAACCATCCATCACTCTGAGATTCCCTGGGTGATCTTGGACCCTCATGGAGAAGGTTACCCTGCTCAGTGTGCAGCCTGCTGGATAATACTGCACATCCTGTACTACGGCATTAGAACCTTTAAAAGACTCCTGTCTGTATGAGGAACTGAAGTATAAACTAAGGGATCTCAAGAATGGAAATAGGGTCTATGGCAAAGCATCAAAAAGCAAGTACAACAACCGAGAAGAGATGGTTTGGGAGATTCTGGGTATAAGACATTAACAGAAAGCTACTCCGTCATCATGGCCTCGTTCTGTAGTCACTAAGTCATGATACCATATACTATATGCAACATATGCATACTGTGTAACTACACACACATGTTGTGAGCAGTAATTTAAGATGTGAGCAGATGGGGTGGAGAATGAGGGAGAAGGAATACAGAAGGAATACTCCAAATAGGCAGACTACCACAGTTTTACCCATTCCTAGCTCAGATCTTGGGGTATTTTTTTAGTCTACTATTTGGTGGAAATTCCTGTTAAATGGGAATTCTTAGGATAAGAATAGTGCCCTTTCTAAAAGCCATGGTCTTTTAGAATTGGGGTGGGGGGATGTCTTCAAATACTGCCTAGGACATCCTCTTGTCTTATAGATGTTTAGTTATAGACGTTAGAGACTGGATTTGAGCTGCCAGACTTACTGCTCTTCCATCCTCTTAGCACCTTTCCCTAAGAACTTTCTCCTACTTGTTCACCACGCTCACCCTCCCTCACCTCCCTCACCCAACAGACACTGGCTGTTATTTTCTGACTTTGCTCCTCTCTCTGCCCTGATGCTCCCCCTCTCCCCCAACCAGTGGCTTGGGCTGAGACTGAGACCTAGCTCATTCTTTCCTCAAACTCTCTTTACAGTTTTTTTTCTTCTGTTTTCCTCCTTCATTCTCAAACTTTCTAGAATCTCTTTTGGCACCTCCTCCTTGAATTCTTTCTTCTTCTCTCAACTTCAATCACACATAGGAAGAAAAAAGTATGTTTTGTGTTACTGAATTCTTTGTTTCTTCTTCTGAAGTATAAACATAGAGGAGTTAAATATTGTACTGTCTCTGCCCACACAGTTTTCTGAGATCCGCAACTGGCCAGTCTTTCCTGTTGAATGGCCCTCTCTTCTCCAAAGCTTTTCTTTTATCTCTTCTTTAAAGATCTCGCAGAGCAGTTAGTCAACATGAATGTTATTGGTCAGAGCACATGGTTACCCTTCTAAGCCAACCTGAGTGACCCTGATCCTATGGATATGAGTGTACTTTTTTAGTCAGTTTCTACCAGGATGGGGGGTGGCGATCAAAACAGAGTACAAATGAGCAAGAGTAAGCCAACTTTCTGAAGAACTGGACCCCATGACCTAGTAGAAGAGGGGAGAGTGCTCTTACCTGAGGCAAATCCCAGAATAACCACAGCCATTAGCCAGCAGAAACGCATGAGGTCTCCAAAAATCATCTACAGGAAATGGAAGGGAAGGGAAGGTGAAGTGGCTGTCTCTCTACAGCCATCCTGCTAGATTGGAGGCCCCCTAGCTCCACCAGATTCACTCAGAGCAGTATTTTGTTTTCCTGTTTGCTCTGACTTCCTCCCTTTGTCCAGAAATGTCCTAAGGCTAAAGCCAGAGGAAGCTTTGGGGAAAGCACTGACCTTCTGGATCATGATGCTGAAGGGACCAAGCATCTGGAATCCTCGAGCGAAATACATAACACTGCACCAGCCCAGCACCAGGGCGATGGACATAGGCACCATCTCTCCATTCATGTTGGAGAGCCGCATCACCATGGTCACCAGCACCATGCAGGCATAGATGATGCTGGGGGGGGGGGGGGGGGGAGGCAGAGAACAATGAATGAGAGAGGAAAAATTCTTGGTCTCCTCTAGCATGGTGAAAACTTGTGGTAGTACCCCCACAGGCTTAGTCCTTACACCCAAAACACACATACGAGCCTGCTGGAGAGAAATCCCTGAAGGTGAGAGTCAACTGAGCTCTAGGTCCCAGAGAGTAAATGGGAGACCTGGAACAATTCTGGCAAGGGAAAGCAGGAGACCGAAAGGAAGGGACACTTACATGATGACATGGAATGGTCCCCCGAGGATAGTCTGTCCAAAATATCGAGAAGCACCAACCCTAAAGATGTCTGGGATCTAGGAAGAGGCCAGTAAAACAAAAGGACAATGTGGACTGCAGCTCAATCTGGGACCCCAGATGGATGGCCTCAGCTTGGACCTTGATGGTACCTCACCTCTAGGAGCAAGATGATCACAGCCCCTATGACGGTCACCAACTCCCCCACCAGACGGATTTTATCCTGCTGAGTCACATAGGCCTCCTGTGGGAGTAGTACAGGGTAAGCACTTTTTGATGGATCAAGAGTCAAATCTTTTTCAGGCAAGTGGTCTAAAGCAACTGAGGTCTGTCTCAGATACAGAAAAGCTCCCATTACCACCATCACTCCTCCCAGCCCCCACTATTGTATTTGTTATTGTGGCTAACTCTGTGATCAGGGCATTAGTCTATGTATCCAAAGCTTAATATGTGTTGTACATGCTAATAACATGAACCACCCCCTAGCAAATCGCTCTAATATATATGGTGAACAGTAATTTATGATGTGTGTACCAAGGGGCTGAGATCACATTTCAGAGCATTGAGTCGAGAAAGCTAAACCAACAGGAAGAAGTATTAGTGGTTTGGGATGGTTTCAACTATGCTGAAAGTCCAGCTTTTCCAATCTCATTGTGGTGTTTGGAAGATTGACTAGGCTGTAAACATATCACAGAACTCAGATTCCAGAATGGACCCAGAACCAACAAATTTTAGCAAAACCTTGAATAAGCCACCAAAATCTCTCCGTGTCTGAGGTTTCTCATCTGTAAAATGGAAACTTGAATGCTTCACCTTCCAGTGTTATTGTGGAGATCATATTAGGTGATGTATCTGGATGTAGTTTATAAACCAGAAAGCACCATAGATATATTAATTGTAGTTTCATTATGATTTGGCAACAGAAAAAATGTCAGAAAAAAGGGTTAGAGATATTGAATGGGTTTTAGTTTTGGAAGGGTTGAAAACTTAACTTTAGTTAATTTTTATCCTTATCCCTATCCTTTATCCTAGCCTTATCCTGAGCAATGGGTATAGAAGATATAGCCCTAAGGTCAAGGTCAAAGAAGACCATCCTCTTTATGTGCATGTGATTTCACAGTGAAAGTCTTACAACATTACACATATGCAGTGATAGAATTCTACAATAATGATCCTTAACTTTTTTTGGAGTTATGAGTCCATTGGAGAGTATCATTAAGACTGTGGACACTTTTACCGGAAAAATGTGTTCATATATATGTAATCTCCCCCATGAAATTGTACAAATAACTTCAACACATTCAGGTATGCTTTACACTTCGAGGAACTCCCTTCTCTAAGGTCACCTCTCTGAGTGGTGCACCCAAGAAAAGAGTTGAGAGTCCCTGGCTCCAGTGGGAAAGTTGATGATCTAAGCTAGGAAGGATGTGATCCCTCATTAGACGAAAGGAATGCTAATCATCTCTGCTCTGCTGATAAACTGGAACCTCTAAGCATCCCTCAGCAGGATGCTTGGTGAATGGTCCAGTGAGAGGCATAGCTTTGAAATAGGAAGAGATGCTATGTGGTAGGAGGTGATCAATGATATAAAGAAGGTACCACCAGGAGCCCCATGGTTGCTCAGAAAGTGACAGCTCCAAAGCAGCCAAGAATATAGCCTTCATGGAAGAGTAGGACCAGACTTACCAGCAGAGGGTGGAAATGTTTCACGTAAATCCAAGGGCCCAAGAGAGATCAGAAAAAGAGCTGGTGTCTATGTTCCTGGTAAACAATGTGATCTAACCACCTGTGGCTAGACTTCGGTGACTTTGTTGTTGTTGTTTAAAGAATTGATATTCTCCTGACAAACTGGTCAATTTTATGTTATCATCTAATGGACAATTTTCCTTGTGCCTTGCTTCCAAGGAGGCTCCGAGGTTGCGTGTTTGTTCTGTTCTCTTTTGTTTTGTTTTTTATACTCAGGTCTAACTGAATTCCTCCACCTCTGTCCTGAAATTCAATTCATGAGCCTTGTTCTTTTTCTTTATTTTAATGTTCCTATAGCATCTCTCTTTAGTTGTAAAACATTCCAACTCCTTTTGAGGTCAGGTAGTGAGTGGGATAAATAATAAGTACATTAACTATCGAAATAAAATATCGGCATCTGTGCCAAATATGTGTCTGTACAAAAATTTTGAATTTTTTTTACAAGTTTGTATCTTGGTTAAATATGTCTGGAAAACTGCCACCAACCTTTCTTTCTTGGCTCAACTAAGTAAAAAAACTGCACAAGTTGGCACTGCACAAGTTGGCTCTGCGCATTTTGGGGGGAATCACAGCGCCCCTAGAGGACAGTGGGAGATGGGCAGTGGCTAGTCAGTCCCTCAGGAGATGAAAAGGTGAAACTCCCAACCCATGGAGAGGGTTGGGTACAGTCACCACACTCTTCTTCTGGGGCTTCCCCTCACCTCCACACCTCGGCTTGTTTAACAGATTCCTTTACAAGTAGGAGTTCTGGGGTGCCTGAGTTAGACGGTTAAGAGACAAACTTTTGGTTTTAGCTCAGGTCCTGATCTCAGGATGGGGAGATCAAGCCCCACTATGGGGCTTCTGTGCTCAGCAGGGAATCTGTTTGAGATTCTCTCTTTCCTTCTCCCTCTGTCCTCCACCCCAACCCTGCATTCTCTCTCTCAAATAAAACAAAAACAAACCAAGTAGGAGTTCTGCACAAGTTCACGTGAGTAACAGGTGTCCCGAGCTTTGTCACAGCTCCACCGGGGATCTGACTGTCCTAAAGTAGCTGCCTCCACAACTCTGTCCCCAAAGTCCTCTCCCCTAAACCAGGCCAGACAGTGCCACAGTCTCCTGTGGGCCCCCTTCCTCACTGCTGTCCAAGGTCACCACACAAGACCTTCACATAGGGGTTTTATTTGTCTTTAATTGCTCTCTCTAGAAAGTAAAAAGTAATATATATGTGTGAAAATTGCAATAAAAATAATGGCAGTTCATACAACACAATAGCACAAAATAACAAACAATCTAATTAAAAACTGGTCAGAGGAACTTAATAAATATTTTTTCCCAAAGACATATAAAGTTGCTCGACATCACCAATGACCAGGGAAATGCTAATCAAAACCAAAATGATATTATCACCTCACACCTGATAGAATATCATAAAAAAAAAAAAAACAGGGGATAACAATTTGGTGAAGATATAGAGAAAGAGAACTCTTATGCACTGTAGGAATGCAAATTGATACAGCACCATGGAAAACAGTATGGAGGTTCCTCACAAAATTAAAAACATAACCGCAATATGATCCAGAAATTCCACTTCTAGGCATGCACCCAGAAAAAATAAAAACAGGATCTTGAAGAGATATCTGCACCCCCATATTCATTGTAGCAGTATTCATAATAGCCAAGATGTGGAAACAACCTAAGTGACCATCAATGGATGAATGGATAAAAAAAACATGGACACAGTAAAATATTATTCAGCCACAAGAAAAGAAGGAAATGCTGCCATTTGTGACAACATAGATGGATCTTAAGGGCATTATCTTAAGTAAAATAAGCCCAACACAGAAAGACAAACTGCAAGTGCTACCAGTTATATGTGGGACCAAAAAAAAAAAAAAAAAAAAAAGTCAAAATCCTAGAAACAGAGAATAGAAAAGTGGTTGGCAGGGTCTGTGGAGTGGAAGAAATAGGGAGAAGTTGGTAAAAAGGTCTACACTTTTAAAGCTATAAGATAAGTAAGACTTAAGAACCTAACATACAACAGGACTACGGTGGATTACTACACTGTATTATACAACTGAAATGGCGCCTGGGTGGCTCAGACAGTTTAGAGTCCGACTTTTGGTTTTGGCTCAGGGTCATGAGATCAAGCCCTGCATGGGGCTCTGCCTTCAGCAGGGAGTTTGCATGAGGTTCTCTCTCTCCCTCTGCCCTTCCTGCTTGCACTCTCTCTCTCTCTCTCTCTAAAATAAATAAATAAATCTTTAAACAAATTTGCTAAGAGAGTAGAATTTAATTGCTCTCATCAAAAACTAGCAAAGAGAATAACTATGTGAGGTGGTGAATGTGTTAATGAACTAGATAGTGGGAACCCTTTCACATTGTACACATACTCCAAGTTACTGCAATGTATACCTTAGGTATCACGCAATTTTCTTAGTCAGTTATACCCCAATAAAGATGAAAAAATAATGGAGCCATTGGGCTTTTAGAACACTTTGCTTTTCCTTTTGTTTTAAGGGAGAATTCTAGTGTTTCACACTTATACGTATAAGTCTGGCTCTCAATTTGGAATAGATAACTTTTCAAAGTTGAGATTTTCATGTTTAAAAAATGGACAGGAGCACTGAATTTTGATGAATGACTTATTGATGTCTATTGAACTGATAATAAGAATTCTCCCTTCATTAACCACCTCCATTAGTTAAGCCTAAACTCAAGCTGGGAATGAGCTTTCCTTTGAATTTCTGAGAATTTTATTCTTTGGAGATTGAATTCAAAATTTTCTGTCTAACATGAAAAAGTGCTCAATATCACTCGGCATCAGAGAAATACAAATCAAAACCACAGTGAGATACCACCTCACACCAGTCAGAATGGCTAAAATTAATAAGTCATGAAATGACAGATGTTGGCAAGGATGCAGAGAAAGGGGAACCCTCCTACATTTTCGGCGGGAATGCAAGCTGGTGCAGCCACTCCGGAAAATAGTGTGGAGGTTCCTCAAAAAGTTGAAAATAGGGCTAACCTATGACCCAGCAATCACACTACTGGGTATTTACCGTAAAGATACAAATGCATTGGGGCGCCTGGGTGGCTCAGTGGGTTAAGCCACTGCCTTTGGCTTAGGTCATGATCCCAGGATCCTGGGATCAAGTCCTGAATCGGGCTCTCTGCTCAGCAGGGAGCCTGCTTCTCTTTCTGCCTCTCCCTGCCACTCTGCCTGCTTGTGATCTCTCTCTCTCTCTCTCTGACAAATAAAAAAATAAAATCTTAAAAAAAGAAAAAAATACAAATGTAGTGATCCAAAGGGGCACATGCACCCAAATGTTTATAGCAGCAATGTCCACAATAGCCAAACTATGGAAAGAACCTAGATGTCCATCAACAGATGAATGGATAAAGAAGAAATGATACACACACACACACATACACACTGGAATGTTATGCAGCCATAAAAAAGTTGAAATCTTGCCATTTGCAACACCATGGATGGAACTAGAGGGTATTATGTTAAGCGAAACAAGTCAATCAGAAAAAGACAATTATCATATGATCTCTCTGATATAAGGAATTTCAGAGGCAGAGCAGGGGTTCGTGGAGGGAAGGGAGGGAAAAATGAAACAAGATGGGACCAGGAAAGGAGACAAGCCAAAAGAGACTCCTAATCTCAGGAAACAAGCGGAGGGTTCCTGGAGGGGAGGGCGGTGGGAGAGATAAGATGGCTGGGTGATGGACATTGGGGAGGGTATGTGCTATGGTGAGTGTTGTGAATTGTGTAAAAATGATGAGTCACAGACCTGTACCCTGGAAACAAATAATACATTATGTGATAATTTTTTAAAAAAAGATTTTCTGTCTATATCCAGAAGCTGACCCACAGCTTTCGGGATTTGTGGTCTTCGTAAAATGGTTTTGGGATCAGGTTGTGTTTGACAAAGTAAAGTAGAAGACATACTCCTTCTTGAGGCCCTGTTCATTCAATCTCCCAGTTCTCTCTCAAACGCTACCCTTTCCCTCAATTCACAGCACTTTTCCCTTAATGCAAACCCGTGGCATCTGTCATCTGGTTTGCCATGAAGCCATGTCCCTCATTTGGCCCACTCCCCACCGTGCTTCTGGACTGGTCTTTCTAAAATGCTTATGTCATGACATGGCATCCCTGTTCACTACATTTCCTTGTTGCCTTAAGTCTTCAGAATAGAAATGAAAGGGAGAGGGGTGCTGGGGTCACTCAGTCAGTGAAGCATTAACTCTTGGTGTGGACTAAGATCATGATCCAAGGGCTGTGGGCTCAAGCCCCACGTTGGGCTCTGCGCTGAGTAGGGAGTCTGCGGGAGAGGTTCTTTCCCTCTGCCCCTCCCCTTGCTTGCATGCTCTCTCTCTTTCTCTCTCTCAGTCTCTCTCTCAGGTAGATAGAGAGATAAATAAATAAATAAATAATTTTAAAAAAGAATTGGAGGGAAGACGTGAATGGAGGGTGCTCTAAGGTCTTTATCGTAGCAGAAATCCCATTGATAATGTCTAAATTTAATTAAGGAATAAAGACACAAGCGTATTGTTCAGCAGGGTGGCGATAACAACCGGAATGAAAAGCTTAAAGAGGTAAAACCTCGTTGTCTTCATGGAACAAGACATATGTCAGGAGGGGCCGGCCCCCATGCTCTTCATTATGCCTGCCCTCTGATTTTTAAATCATGGGCCTATATTCTTTTAATTAGGAGTGCCACCGGAAGGGGTGAATTTAAGAAAATAAGATCTGGACTACCGTATGTCGTGATGTACAGAACCCTTGCTGGTCTGGTTCCTCCTCTGTGTCCCCATGTTCTGTGTGATGCTCTAGCCACACGGAACTATTGGGGTTCTTGAGTGTTAATCCAGGCCTTTTTGTAGACTGTGCCCTCTTCTTAAAATGCCCTCCTTCATCACAGTTCCTGGTGCACCTTAAGCCTTAAAAGTCAGGTGATAGCATTCCTCCTAGGGCTCCTCTCCTGCTGCTCCACCCCAGCTCGGGGGTTCTCCCCCAGGCACCTGGCACCACTCTGCTTACAGACCTTACCCAGCACACTATAATTATCAGGGTACTCCATGCCTCACCTGTAATCTCAGAGCTCCCTAAGAGCAGGAGCATCTCACTGCTTTTCAGCCACAATGCACAGCGCACCGTGTAGAGGATGCTCTATTCGTTTGAAAGAAGGATGGGGTAAGCAGGCAGGTGCAAGCTGAGCATGATCTGAGAGTTGCAGAAGGGAGATAAAGATGGAATCCGGAAGAGGGACTGGAGGAAACCCATCTGGAAGCAAATGGGGAGAAGGTCACAAAGAATTGGGCTTTTCCAGGATTCTGAGATTTGTAGCTCAAGGTCACCTAAGAGGGCCTGGCTAATAATGCACTGAGAAAATACCCTACCCCGCTCCTCTAAAAATAAATGTCTCTCATTAATGACTGGAATTCTTCACATCATCATATGCTTGGAATTTCAGTTGTCAACAACCAAATCCCCTGAGGAGGCTGATCATTCATACTTCATGGAAGTGAGCCTAATGACCTTGCTCTCATTTACCAGCTGGCTGAGCTCACTGCCTGGAAGGAAATGCCCAGAGTGGGTGGGCATAGCAGAGTCAGAGTCACCTGCACCATGTGGAGAAGGGCAGAGAGCGTGAGCAACCCAGAAGAAGTGAGAAGACAGCAGAAACAATGCTCCATTTCCAGTCCTAGACCTTCTTTTCCTCCCCAAGACCCCAACTTGCAAAGGAAGTTCCCAGAAAAAGTCCTGCTGGGTCGTAATGAGGGGCTACTCTGATCCTCTAGAGTGTGCAGGGGTTCCTAACCAGAGCTGCTCCTAACCCTCGGTGTCCCCCATCCAGACAGTGAGAGATGAGGCATAGCTAGACCAAGTGGAGCATGTGGCAGGCCCCAGGAGGCCCTCAAAGCCTGGAGCCGTGAGTTTCTCTGTGGGACCACAGAGAAAGAAGACTGGGACCCAGCATATCACTCCGGAGAGACAAATGGCCTAGCTCAGTGGTTAAAAGCGAAGTTCTTAAGTGAAGCAGACCAAAATCCTGGTCCCAGGGCTGCCCTTACCAGCTGAGTGTCTTTGCCAAAGTACTTAACCTCTCCTGACCTCAGATTCATCATCTTTAAAATGGTGACACTTTTCCTTAGTAATTAGGGTATCTATATGGATTAAATGATATGAGGCTTTGTCATCCGAAATGTGGCCCACGGAATCAAAACATCAGCATCCCCTGCAGCTAGTTGGAGATCTCGGGTCCCACTGGAGCTTTATTGTCAGAATCTGCATTTTAATCAGCTCCCACAAGCACTGGTAAATGCGTGTCAAGTGCACAAAGCAAGCACTTAGCACATGTTATTTTTACCTACCAAACTCCCTACTTCTGTTCATCTCTTTTCCTTTTTAATTTGCTGTGCTTGTCCCCAATAAGGTGCTTAGGATTCCTGAACCATGTTGTGCAGAGCTGGCTATCAGTTGGGTTTTCAAATAGCTGCGGTGTTTTGGGTTGTTCAGAGCTTGTGAGGAATAATGATGTGTAGACAAATCAATCGCACTGACCAGGACAGCGGGAGGACAACATTTGTTTTTTCTTCTTCTTTTTTTTTTTTTTTTTTTTGCCCAAAGCAAATATTTAATAAATGATTCCTGAATTATTCAGTTTGTTGTTGCTTTCGTAGTTATTCTTAGGACAGTGTTCTTTCTATTCCTTTTTAAAATTTTAATTTTAAAAATTAAAAAATTAAAAAATAACTATAGTTCATAGACGGTGTTAAGTTAGTTTCGGGAGTATAATACAGTGATTCGACAATATCACCCAGGGTCTGAGATAAGCAAGTGTACTCTGTATCCCTCTCCTGTATTTCACTCTTCTTCTCTGATAATCGTGTTTGTTTTCCATTGTTAAGAGTAGCGTTTTGTTTGTTGTTGTTGTTGTTCGTCTCTTTTCTTTGCTTTGTTTTGTTTCTTAAATTCCACATGGAAGTGAAATCCTAAGATAATTATCTCTCTAACTGACTTACTTCACTTAGCATTATACTCTCTAGCTCCATCCACGTCCTTGCAAAATCATTTAAATGAATGGAAACCTATGAGTCATTCCGGCCACGGTCTGTGCACTTCTCTGCTGATCTAATCCATTGTGCCATAGCGATGCCAAACCCTGCCCCCAGCACATCCCTAGGCCAACCCACCATTATCTCTTGCTTGCTGAACCATAACAGCCTCTTAACTGGTCTCCCCACATCCACCCTGGTGTCCTCAAATCTGCTCTCCACCTTACGAACAGAGATGTTTTTCTAAATCAAAGGTCTTGTTAAGTTCCTCCCCTATTTAAAATCCTTCTGAGCTTCCCATTACCTTTGGCATAGAAAGTACAATCTTCAAGATGGCCTGCAAAGCCCTTCATGATTTGAGCATGATTTGAGCTGCCTGGACAACCTCATCTGGCAGCTTCCGCCCTGCCCAGCTCCTGTGCTCTAGCTCTTCTTTTGGTTCTCAGATGTTGGCAAAATTCTTCCTAAGGCAGGGGTTTTTTGGGTGCATGCTTTCCACCTAAGACTAACTGCACCTTTAACCGGTGTGCAGCTCTCGGCTTAGGTATATCCCTCAGGGAAGCTGCCTCTGGCTTTTCAGCATGTCTAGGCCCCTCTTTTAAACTCTCATAATATCCTGTCTTTTTTCTTGTCATACGAAACCATAATGTGAATTGTAACAATCACAGGTCGTGATGAAATTTCTATTCATTCACTTAACATCAACCAGTCTGTAGACTCCAAAAGGGCAGAGATCATGTGTGTTTTGCTCAGACCGTGATAAATTCCTAATGCCTACAACAATGTCCAGGCTCTACAGGCTCTCCATGATTATTTGCTTAATGAACAAATTAGTGAAATGCTTTTGGGAAAAGGGCAGGAGAGAGATCGAAGAAGTCTTCAGGAGACAAAGAGGAATTTCAATGAGAGAGCAATGCCCTCTTGCTGAACAGCACATCAGGAAACTAAAAGATCAGAGGGATTGACTTAAGACTGGAAAGTTGTAGATGAATAGGTTTCAGAAACAGAAGCCAGTAAGTAGTTCTCAGCCCCAGGTGAATATTAGGATCACTCAAAGAGTTCTTAAAAATACCATCGACGGAGGGCTGCATCTTCACATATTCTGTTGTATTAGAAACAAATACTGTTACTGTCTTCCCATGTTGGTTAAAAGCCACTGATCTAGTAAGAGTTAGGATCTATGCAAGGTCGAACAACTACTTCAGAGTTAGGACTAAAACCCAAGCTGCTCGACTCCTATGCTTGGCGCCTTCCTCTCGTCTGGAAACCCAAGAGAACTAGCATTACAGTGTATGTCGTTCTGCCTAAACCAAGTAGAATTGAATGGAGGTAGGAAATCAACTCAATTAATAGAGTTCTTGGGAAACTCTGGAAATGCACAACTTTTATAGCTGAACAATGAGGCATCTTAGAGTGCAGTAACCCCCAAAGATATCTCGAAAACTGGACAGAGACATTCACTCCATCCTCATTTCTGTCTGCTTCTGTGGCATTTGCACCACCACATATAGACAGATGAGTTTTTCTTCTCCTTTCAAATGTCCTGAGAAGGTGATGCTGGGCTGCTCTTGTGGATCCCATGAGATCCACAGGGGAAATCCGTCAGTGACTGAGAGAGCCTTGCATGCACAGATTTATTGTATAATTAGATAGTAAAGTATTCATTTGTCTAAGATAAAGCTCCATGGACTAACCAACATGTCAACAATTACATTAATTAAATCATGACATTATTGGTGCATTTTCATTTTTCTAAGACTCTTAAGTAATGGAAAGCAAAAAAAAAGAGAGAGAGAGGGAGAGAGAGAGAGAGAATTTCCTAATATTAACAAGCCTGGTACATTGAGAAAGCAGGATCTTTCAGACCATAGTGATAAATTTAGGAGCCCCTGATATTATCCAGATGGGCTTACTAATGAGTAAGAGGACACAGATAAACCAGAAACTCAGGACACCCATCAAGGAGGAACACGAAACAATAGCAACCTTCCATTGTTGGTCTTTGCTACCTGAACCCCTTACAGAAGCATTCCTAATCTCTGAGCCCCTCCCTCCCACCAAGAAAGGAACATTTAAAAGTTAATAGTCTTCTATTTGGCCTAAAGAATCTATTATCTAGGTGGAAGACAAAAGGGTAACGATGATAAGAGTGGGGGAGGAAAGAAGAGGAAAGAAAAAAAGAGGGAGTGGGAGGTGTTCTCAGCTATAATTATGCTCCCCTTAGTCCTGTGGTAAGGGGGGAGGGATCTTCTAACTAGAGACCATCTGGATCAAAGGAAGAGATTAGTCCTGTGCCAAAGAGAAAGGGGCACATAGAGAAGACTCCAAGTAATCAATCGTTCAGCATCACACAACTCTTAGGCCAGAATGCTATCTACATTCTAAATCCAGAAAAATCCCAGGTAAGCTTGGGACTAAGGAGGACCAGGAAAACAAGATGACTGATAAATAGGGTCTAGAATGTTGGGAAAGCCCAGCTGCCCTCAACTCATTCATGTGTATACGTTTTCCCCATTTCTAGTCCCACTGGGCCATGTCTTCAAAATCCGTATTTCCCCTTCTGTGGGTTCCATGTTGGGGCCAGCCCTCATGCCCACTTTGAGATGCATGGGACACAACCTCCCCCAACGCATGAGTGCCCACTCTAACAAGGCAGCCCCACCACAATCAGGATAGTCCTCTCCAGGGAGAACACTTGACTCAGTCAGAGACTGGCTCTGGATCCATGAGCACACTTTATACTGAGAAGTGGTTAAGAAGCAAGAGAGATGGAGTGTCTTGCCCTACTCTAGGGTTTGATGAGGCTTTAGTCTGCTGCTTCTCTGTGCCTCCCACTAAGCTGACTCAGAGATTTTTCTCATTGACTGGGCAAACGGCTTATGTTCCCCTTCTGACCCAAATGATCCCTCTTCCTAGCTTAGGCTGCATCCTACCTGTGGCTGGCCCAGCCTGCATACAACATCAACCTCCAGTCACCTAGCTCTTACTTACTAGGGAAAATTCTTTCTTCCTCTGTCTTCTGCTTCCTGCCCATACATGTGCACGCATTTTTGGCTATTTCAGGTCAGCAGGACAACAATTTTGGTTACCCATGAACAGGAAACCAATGCAATGCAGCCATACTTGCTGACTACATATGCTTGGGAGCACTCACTAGAGTCTACTCATTCTGTCACCCATGAAGGAGAGTTTGCTCCCTTCAACAGCTGACTCTCAGAGCTCCTCTAGACCTCTACTGAGCCATCCTTACCTCCCTGGGTCTCTGAAGGACACTACAGAATGGCAAGCCCACAGGTGTCAACGGAACCTCAAAAATTATTGACTGCAACCTGCTACTTAATCCAGGCCCCCTTCTTCAGCAGACCAGGCAGGTGGTCAGACAGAGAACACATGATTGTCAACACCCTTATATTGACAGCATACAGGAGAGAACGTAGGCCAGGGGGGATGCCTGTGTTGCCCTCGCACACCAGAAATCGACTCAGAAATGTACCCGGAGCACAGGTTTCCTCCTTTTAGAACAACAGGCTTTGCAGATTATAAGAAGTTGACAAATGCATGGTGTTCGTAATACCAAGTGTTCTTTCAGGGTTAGTGAGAAAAACTACAGCTCCTTGGACAAGTGCGCTTTTGCTTATTAGGTCACCTTTTTGGTCTCCTATCTCATGCCTAATTTGCGTCTGGGTGATCAGGAGCCTGCAGCTTCTGGAGACCAGTGCGTGGTGCCTTTCCCAGGTTCCCCTCCACTCTCCAGCATCAGCATCCCCTGCTACCACTCCCTTCCACCCCCTTCAAAGAGGTGTCACCTGCAGTAGTTTCTGTTCAAGGACGGTATTATCCCGGGGGTCTGTGCGGTTGCCCATGCGGAACTTGAGGGGGCGGTAGATGCAGCAGGTGGTGAAGCAGATCATATACAGGGTATACAAGGCACCCAGAATGTAGAAGTACCGCCGCCCGTATTTCTTCCACTTGAAGCTCACCAGCTGCTTCACTGGGGTCTGCTCCAGGATCTGGCGAGCCTGGCATGGAAGCAGAGTACAGATGGGGGTGGCCAGCCCAGTGAGGCAGGCAGGATTTCCTACCGGGTCCCAGAGGGCTGGGCTCTAACTGTGCTATCATCTTTCATTCAGTTAGCCAGCCATTTCATTTTCAGACAACTAGAAAATTTCCACTCTATGCTGAGCCTCATGTGAGTGCTGCAGGGGAACTATCATAGAAGTAAAACAAGGCATTTGAGCACCAATGAATTTAGAGGGATGAGTAGTACTTAGTGGAATGAAGAAGGAGGAGCTTGAGAAGATCCTTCCATGAAGTAGCAGCAGTTGCCAAGGCAGGGAGGTGAGAGAGGTCATCTGCAAATGAAAGCCGGGGGTGTCTGGGGACATGAGAGGACTGATGGGGAGTGGCAGGCAGGAGTTATAAGGGGTGACATGGATACGAGGCAGACCATTGCACATTGTGAATGCCATAGTCAGGAATTTGAATGATCTTTCTGAATGCAATGGGGAGCATTGGGGGCACAAGCAAGGAAGCAGTCACATTTGCTCTGGAAGTGTTGTGGACCAGAGAGGCGCAATAAAGGCACAGGGGTTGGATGTGGCAATAATCTAAGCCCCCAGGGTGGGGTGGGACTCTGATGTAAGTACATGGTAAGAGGTTAAGCACAAATGAGAGAGAGGGACAGAAGGGATAAGGCATCTGAGAAAGTAAGAAAAGCCTAATTCAAAGCAGAGCTGGAGGAATTAACCATTAGCAAAAATAATATCTTTTCCACTGAACCCAGAGGGAAGAAGAGGAGGTGGGTATTTTCTGACATGTTTGGCAGCTCAGGGCAGGAAGTGGAAACATCTCCAGCCAGAGAGCCTGTTTTTGCCATAATGTGGGATTCTGGGCTTCTGGTGGAGCTAAAGGAGAGAGCTGGGAGGAATGTAAACGGGGCTCGGAATTTTGAGGGAAGGGAAAAGTAGTTGATCAAGACAAGAATGAAACTTGGAAAACACAGAGCTCGCTGAAACTGGGAACCTGGGATTTCTGTTGGCACTGTTCATGCAGAAGGATTGGGGTTATTTTTTATTTATTTATTTTTTTACTTACTTATTTATTTGACATAGCGAAAGAGAGAGAGAGAGCAAGTGCACGCATAAGTAGAGGAGTGACAGGCAGAGGCAGATGGAGAAACAGACTCCCTGCTGAGCAGAGAGCCCAATGCGGGGCTTGATCTCAAGAGCCTGGGATCATGACTTGAGCCAAAGCCAGATGCTTAACCAACTGAGCCATCCAGGCACCACTAAGAGATTGGGATTCTAATTCCTAAAAATTCCTGCTTGAAGTTTATTTGTTTCCAGGAATATTCTGCAAGCAAAATCACACAAACAGGCCTTTCAGGTTTTCTTCTATCTGTCACTACTAACAACTATCCAAGACTTACAGTCCTAGAGGGGTTCTTAGGATGGTCGTGTCGCAGATAAACAACAGAAATTATATCTTGTCACCATTTTGGAGGTTCCTGAGGGCTTGAAGCATGTTCTCCTCTCTACGACAGTCTTCAACAATTTTCCTTTCCCACCTATTAACTCAATTCAGTCCTATCTGAATAGTATCGCTGTTTCCCCCTCTCTGGAAAGCTTTCTTTTTCTTCACCTTTCTGGTGCTTTCAAACTCCCCATTGAAGACTCAGCTCAAGCCCTTCCTCTGTGACATCTTCTGTGGCCCATCCAGGACAAGTTACTTGACATCCATTTTGCTGCCACTTTTCATAATCCAGACCCCTCTAATGGCATAAGTGGTACCCACTGCAGTTACTAAGGACAGTGACCAGAATTTGAGGAGCAGACTGACAGGAACTGAGGTTTATTTCTGTAGTCTCAGTTCCTTCTACAGCAGCTGGGACTCAGAAGGTGCTCAATCCAGAATGAATGATAGGAAGTGACTTTGATTTGGAGAGGTCCTCAATTAAAACAATAGTATGACAAACGTAAGCAGAGGGGCTGGATACGGACAGAGGGAAAATGCAGTCAGACTGGACTTTTCTCCCAAAGGCCCCAAGGTTCTGTTCTCATGCCCAACTATTAAAAGGCAGGGAAGTATCTGGAGCTCAGGATCTAAGGAAACGGACAGGCCTTACTTGGATATTTGACAGCCCCAGGTCCACTGTGGCATCCATACCTCTCGCTTCTTGGAAGAAACCACGAGCTCGAGAAAGGACACATCCTCCCCCCAGGAGTCAATCTCCGTGAGGTCATAGAGAGTGGAGGTCAGCGGCCCGTACGTCCACTGGATGTGCTTCCGCTTCTGCATCAGGTGCTGGAACATCTGGAGGGACACGGTGGTGAGTCAGAGGGTCAGCGTGAGGAGCGGCCACGGGAACCACACCTCCCGGAGGGCTGCAGCGGGCTCCTGGGCACTAACGGGCAGTCCGCGAGCCCCACGCCTCTGCTGCGTGAACCTCCTTTGGTTTCTGCTTCTCCCTCTTTCCCACCAACCCTCTCAAGATGGCAAAGAAGAGGACAGGCCAAGGGAACAGCACTTGGGGTCACCAGAGCAGATATTCTAGAGTGCCCTTCTCCAAGCTCCGGATCAGGGAAGCCTGCAGCTGAGCATTTAGCCACGGAGTTGGGAGTAAGGGACTGTGCCCTGTGGGGGGGTGGCTTGGGAGGAAGGGTCTTTAGAAGGAGGCCACAGGGCCCAGGGAGCAAGCGTCCCTCACCACAGTGTTGCCCTCCACGCCGGCCAGCTTGAAGGGGGTGAGGCCCTGGTGATTGGGCACGAGGTCCAGGGACTGCAGGTGGTCCCTGTGCCCATCGTAGGACAGCAGCAGGTTGTACATTTGGCAGGCAAAGGTCTTGTTGGGCTGGAGGATGAGGATGTGCAACACGGTGTTTCCTGCGGGAGACACGGGTGTCGCATGGCCATTGCACCGAAGGCCCTGCTGTTCCCCTGCTCACCCCGAGACAGGCCTGGGGGCTGTCCAGGTCCCTGCCCTCCCAGCCCCCAGCATCCCAGCTCCCCTCCTCACCCCAGCTCTTACCCAGGGAGTCCTGGGCCCGGATGTCCGCTCCATGCTCAATGAGCAGCCGCACGATCTCCTCACTGCCCATGCAGGCAGCAAAAGACAAAGGGTGCTCCCCTGCGGACACACAGGGCTCCGTGGCATGAGTGCCCAAGGGGATGGGCAGTGTCCCTGAGCGACTACATCTGAGCTCTGGGCTTGGTGACACTTGTCAGCAGAACCAGAGGTAGGGTTGGAGCAAGTGCCATGGGGAGAACTGGCTCTGGCCTTAAGCCCTGTAAGGCCTGACCCCTCCCAGCTTTCCCCGGGGTTAGAGCCCTCCTCAGCCTCCCTCCCTTGGCTCTTGCCCACCTCCCCACTCCCCCTTCCTCCCAGTCCTGGCCCTGCTCCCACCAAAGTAGATGAGGTTGCGGGGGCTGCGGTGGAAAGCTGTGCCTGTCGCTCTTGCAGAGACGCTGGCCCCATGGGCAAGCAGGGTTCGCACCAAGTTCACGTTCTGATTCACGATGGCTATGTGCAGTGCAGTCTGACCTGGCCAGAGAGAGCTCTCAGTCATGGGGTCTGTCCCCAGGATCCTGCAGGGACACAGCATCCCACTGGCAGACAGGAGGTCTCTGATAGGTCCTGGCATAGATTTCCGTCCTTGGCTCACCATGGTGGCCTGGGACTGCAGGCGATTAGTCCCATAGACTGTCTACCTCACTGCCCTCACCTCTTGATTATTGTGGGTAGGGTGTACATATGACCACTCTAATGTTGCTATGAGAAAAAGAAACAGAGTTTGTCCTTCAGGGAACATGAGAGGCATTGAAAGGAAATGGAATGGCTGAAGAAAGTCACGGATGCTAAAGGCCAAGACCAGGACTTCTACATTCCTTCCAACTCAAGAGCAGCCCTCCTAAACCCTCTGTCTCTCCTTCCCTGCCCCTCCTTCAGAGGCCCAGGTTAAGAGGTGACATTGGCGCCTCCCGTCCGGTCTCCAACTTGAATTACTATGCGGCTCCTCACCTACAAATGGCTCACACAAGGTGGGCTCCTTGACCAGCTCCGGGGCAGCCTCTACCAGCACCATGGCGGCTTCGAGATTGTCATAGAGTGCGGCTATATGAAGGGCTGTCTCCCCCAGGGCTCCTGCGGCGGAGTATAAGATGGGGTGTCAGGGACTGCTGGGGCCTCTCAAGGAAGGGGCTCCAGCTGGAGGTACTCCCCACCACCCACTGCAGACCTCCTCAGCATCTGGGGGTCAGGCGGGCAGGCGCTTCTGGCCCTCCTCCCGTCACCCCAAGCCACGTCCCACCTCTCTGCCGGAAGTCACAGTTTCGGTCCAGCAGAAGCTTCTTCAGGACACACAGGTCATTTTCCTTGGCTGCCTGGAGCAGAGGAAACTCTTGGATCCTGGGAGCAGATGAACATGGGTCAGATGGAGACAGAATCACAGAGAGGCCAACAGAGAGAGAGGATCAGAGAAGTTTTCTACGTGGAACAGACAGGAGTCAAACAAGGTGTGCAGTGGCATGCTGGAAAGAGTTATTTGTTGGAGTCTAGCTGAGGGTCAGACGGGGATGAGCCTGGCTCTGGGCTCCCCCTGTGGTTGCATCATTGCCAGCTTTTCCCAGGGCGAGGGGTAGAGGGAGTGGGGTGTTACTCAAGCCTTAGGTGGGTAGGAAAGTCTGTGGGGGGGCAGAAGGCCTGAGCACCTGAGCAGGCGGCCCTAGGGACACTGACAGGAAGCCATCAGGGCCTGGACTGTCTGAATCCATCTAGGCTGAGTAAATATTTTCACCCCTGCTCCCAGGCCTGCTGAACCGGCTCTCCTTGGGCAAGGGGAACTTTGAGAGACCAGAGGGGCAGAGAGGCCAAGATGGGCCAGTTGTTGGGACTTGGGAAATTTACAAGCTGCCAAAATGCCAAATACCCCTCTGGGCCGCTGAGATACATATCCCTGCTGTCGGTGGGGAGGGGGAGATCTGGAGAGGGGTACAGACTGTCTCATCCTTCTGTGTTTTACCCCATTCCTGATGGAGGAGGAGCATAGCCTCGGGCTTCTCTGGGAACAGAAGCCTGTGGAGATATCCAACCTAAGGTGCCTCTTGTCAATTGATCTTTGTTTCTCCCCTGCCTTGACAAACCAAACGAGAGATAAAACTGAAGCCCATCCTGCTGGGCAAGCACATGTGGGCTCCCAAGCTGAATACAAGGCAAGTGAGGGTCATGAGGGAGAGATGAAAGGCAGACAAACAGAATGACCAGTGGTTCCCATGATGTCCCCAAGCCCCCAGATCTTCACGTCCCATTGCCCTGGGAGCCAGAGCAAGAACTTTTTTACTTAAAGAAGAAGCTTTTTATCTTAAGGTAGAGCTCAAATCTGTCAGTTAGAAAAGTACTCTCAGGAGGGACCAGCAGAGTATGGGCCAGCCCCTCTCCCATCCCACCCAGTGGGAGTCCGCCCAGCTCAGGGCAACCAGGGCCAGAGTTCACCTCTTCTTCTAGGGGCAGCATACACAGCCCTCGCAGCCAGGCCTCTAGCCCACCACCATCTGCAGAGGGGAGGTCCGGAACACAGCTCTCTCTCCAAGACCGCCCTAGTCTCACCCAGGAGTTTGGAGGGAGGTGGGGAGGCCAAAGTTCCCTCCCAGGGGCTGGGGTGGGGGTTGGTGAGCAAGCAGAGAGCCTTTCCCAAATGCGGACTGAGACTGTCCCCAGGGCCAGCTGCACAATTTGTGAGGCCCAGGGCCAAATGAAAATGCAGGACTCCTACTTCAAAAATGAAGCATTTCGAGTTGACAAGAGCAGCTCATTAAACCAAGGGGTCCCGTGCCACTGGCACTGGAGAGACCGCCCGCACAAGAAGACAGCCCCAGCTAGACCACAGACCTGCTCCTGTCCGCTCCCTGAACCCCTAGGCAGCTCTCTGATGGGCGACCAGGTCCCCAAATGCTCTGAGGCAGAGGCCCACCTGCAGGAGGGGTCCCGGCCCTGGCCACTTGTCCATGAAATGATCTGTCCCCAGGTGTACCAGCCCCACCTGACCTGAAGGCGTCCCAGGAGCAGGTACAGGCCTCATTCAATCTCTGTGTCCTCGGGATATGGCCTGGACACGGTAGACTCCTCAATAAAAGGCAGATAAGCTTGAGTTTCCCTTATCAGCTGGTCAGCTCCAGATGTAATGCAAAGCCAAGCTCCCCTCCCCTCGCACACAGCCCACTTTCATTCATACTAATGGGAATTCCTCAGTCTTTCTCCAGGGGACAAGTCTTTCCCAACCTGTGGGATCTCATGCCTCCCCCCAGTAACTTGCCCTCTATCAGCCTGCACCTTCCTACCTCCCCCGTCAGACTTCTTTGGTCTGGTCCCGTTCTGTCCCCCGCACCCGCCCCGTCCACCATGAGGCAGCCAGGTTAGAACTGTGGTGTCATTTTGTCCCTGGCTTGGAACCTACGTTGAGTCTCCTCCTGCCCTACCCACGAAAAGTGGCAGCTGGGGTTTGTAACCAGGGGGCTGGGTACAGCCCAGTGCCTGGCATTGCATTCCAGGTTGCTCCAAGGGGTAGATACACCCGAGTGGCTCAGAGGGCCCTGAGGTCGGGGAGGGGTGGGAGGCAGCATGACTAGGGCAGCCTACCTCTTCTGTTGCAGCATGTGGGCCTCATCCACACGCTGATCCCAGTCCGGCTCTCTGACCAGCCAGGAGGCCAGAAGTTTCTGGAGTTGGACCCAGGGTCCCTCTGTCTTAGGTGGAGGAGCCCCCATATCTTCTCCTTTCAGGCACTGGCAGGTTAGGGAATGTGGTAAAAGGAGCCAGTCTGGGACTCCTTAACGGAGGAAGAGGCGGAGTCTGTTTGGGGTTGGGAGTATCTCCAGTGTGACTTGTGTATGCAGCATGCTGCTTGTGGGTGGGGTGTGTGTGTGCGCGCGTGTGTATGTGTGTGTACGCATGCGCACGCCTGCACACACTGAGGGTACTCGGGGGCCTTGTCAGGAGACAGCAGCTTCACCTGGAGGAGGAGGAGCTCTTTCTCCAGAGCCCCTGGGGCACAGAACCCAAGAGCTGGGAGGGGAGAAGCGAGGAAATTCCATTCCTGGCGGTGGGCTGAGGCTGAAGCCGAGGCAGGGGATGTGAGGAAAGGTGAGGCAGTAGAAAATAGAGGGGAAGCAGGATGGAGCCCAGAAGGCGGGCCCCCCAAGCTAGGTGAGCACTTAGTGGGATACAGGACAGGAGGAAAGTGAAGCCTTCCAGCTCAGCCATCAGGCAGGTCCTCGTTTGAATTCAGATCAATTAGGCCAGCTTTCTGGGCCTCAGTCTTCCAATCTGTAGAATTGGGCCAATGATTGTGCTGTCTCATGGAGTCCCTTAAAGCATGATCGGAAGAGCCCGGGGACGGTTGGTTCTCCTTCCCCACACAGGCTCCAAGCCCTAAGGTGCTGCTTCTCTGTGTTGGGGTTGTCTCTGTCCTCAACCCTACAGCCCGCCTCCCAGGGACTTCCTGGCTACCCTCCTCTGCCTTCCCTCACAGCTTCTACCTAGTCAGGGTAGAGCCCAGAGGTAGAACCATAAGAGCTGAGCCACGGTGGTGGATGGAGAAATCTTGGGACTCTCCCCAGGAATGAGTAGGCAAAAGGATTGAAGGCAGATATCCTTTTTGTGTTGCTTTCTGATAGGATGGGTTCTATTTCTCTCCTGATTGTAAATGCATGTTATCAAATTGGAGTTATTCGGGAGGCCAAGGATGTACATGGGGATAGGTTGGGGGCTCTCTTTATATTCTAATGAGGAGACAGAGCTGGGGGTGGTGGTGATGGCCCATGGCTAGTAGCAAAACTAGAACTGGCTTTAAAGTTGGAAATTTAGCTCCAAATCACCTGCCACAACTTATTGTTTCTTGGAAGACTTCTGCCTGTACAGATGTGGGAGATTTAGGCAGCCATGGGCTGGGAACCTCCCCCTTGGGGGTCTTTAGGAGCAGGGGACCCTGCTTCTTTTAGTGTAAGATTGACGGATGGACAAAACGACCTTAAGAGGAGAGTTGAAAGGAAGACAAATAAGGAAAGGAAGAGATGCCGGGAGACAAAGAGGAAGCACACTTCCACCCAGGGAGTGGGGAGGGGCCAGTCAGGACCGGGAGGCGGTGACCTTGTAGGGCAGTTTTCTGTTTTGCTGGGGGCTGGAGCGGTGCGAGATGGTAATGGCTCCTGAAGCCTTGGGACTTCCAGTCTAAGGAGATGGACGGTGAGATAAGGTTGAGGTGGGGGTTGTAGATGCGCTGATAAGCAGGGGGCTGGCAGAGAGAGGAGCGGCGGCCTGCCTAGGCAACACTCAGCCCATAAAGCTAATCCTGGAGGCCATGGGGGTGGGGAGGGGCTTGCCCGGTCAGAGCCGCACAGAGCAGGTGCAGGGGGGCTTGCCACCAAGTGCTCTGTCCTTGGGTCTGGGGTGGGGGGAAGAGGGGGGCCTGGGGAATGGGTCCCTACCTCTGGGTCTCCACCCTCTCACTTGCCCAGGCCCACTGCATGGGGCCACTTCTATGTGAATCGTTTTTGATAAAGACACTACAATACTGTAAACATGTTTTTTCTTCCATATGACTTTCTTAACAACTTTCTCTAGTGTACTTTACTATAAAAATGCAATATATAATACATATAGCATACAAAATGTGTGTTAGTTGACAGTTCGTGTTTTTGGTAAGGCTTGCAGTCAGTATTAGGCTATTAGTAGTTAAGTTTGGGGAAATCCAAAATTGCACTGGGATTTTTGACTGTGTGGAGGTCAAGTCTACTACTGCCTAATCTTCGGGGAGTTCCCTGCTTGCCTCTCGCATCCCCCACCACAGCCCTACTTCTCCCTCCTCCTTCCTCATGCTCCCTCAGCCTTCTGTGGACACAAACACCTAGGGCCCCTTTCCCTCAGGTCCCAGCTTCCCTGCAGTCTCGGGAGACTCAATGATGGCCCAAGAGCCCCTCATTACACTGTTAGGTCCCAGAGCCCCTTGTCCCCAAAGCAGTCAGACCTCATGGTTCTGATATGATAAGGAGGAGGAAAAGGAATCATACCTGGACTCTATTTTCTAGGAAATACTCTTCCACTCCACATCCACACAGCCATGTAGGGAAAGGATTTAAATACTACACTTTAAAACATTAACAGTGATTTTCACTGGATGGTGAAATTATTAGCCCTTTCTGCTTTTCCTACTTTTTAAATACTTCTGTAATAAAAACAATTAAATTCCTGCAGGACTGGCGGGTGGTGAGGAAATTCGAGGAGTGGTGGTCAGTACAACCCAGTTCTTTCCACACCAGCCTGCACCACCCCCAGCTGCCGCCCCCCCCCCCATCCATCAAATCGCACAGAGCCTGAATTGGCTTCTCTTTTTGCTGGGAACCAAGAGGCTCCTCCCTGCAAAGTAACCAGATTAGTGATTTTTTTTTTTTCCACCCAAGCATTGTTTCCTGGACCTGAAGGTCAATGAGTGCAAGGTAAAGGTGAGCAGGGTCACTTGCTTCCTTGAATCTTTCTTCCCCCACCATCAAGTGACCTCCTGTACCACTCCCCAGTCACCAAGTCGCCTGGCCTGGATCAGCAGGAAGGTGGGGTCCATCTGTGGGAAGGAGTCTCCACTCACACTCCTGTGTCTGTAATTCTCTTCTCCAAAAAGGGCACATGTTTCTGCACATGGCCCAGCCTATGCCTTTGGTGGTTCACTCAGGTATGGGATGCATGGGCCTCAGGAGTGGCGTGAGCTAATTGTGATAGCTCAGGTGTGCCCACAATCTCCTCCCACCTGCCCCAGGGCCCCTCATGTAGCTCATGGCCTTCCCTGATTTGTGGTTGTCCAAGCAGGTCTTCATTCTGACTCCCAAGCTCACCCCACCCCAGCCCACTCCATCCCAACCATCTCTGCTCCAGGAAGTGTTTAGCCACAGCCCATTACTGCCAACATATCTGTATTCACCAGGTTCATGGGCATGGTGGGCCTGGGGCACTGAGGCAGGTTCCTTGAGATCTGTTCTTTGGGATCCTCACCTCTCTGCCACACTGGTTCTTCTCTAAAGACTCTACTTCTATCGAGCAAGGAGTTTTGAGAATGAGCCTCTAACAACTTTTTCTTTGTGTCTGAGAATTATATAAGAGGCTATATAAAACTAGAGAAGGGGGGTTTAAGTCTACCAGTACAAGAGGGCAAAGACTCAGGGAGAAGAAAATCTAGGGGAAGGTTAGGAGTGAAGGAATGGTTTCTGCTTGGGTACAGGACACCCTGTTCTGTGTCTCATATACACACATACCCCTCATGTACGCTTTCCTCCCCCTCCATCTGTGCCTCTCCACCTCCCTCATGTTTGATGGGCTTGAGTTTCATGTATGGCCCAGGACTTCAGGATTCAGTATTATCACATCTTCTCTGGGCCTCAGCCTCTATAAGCCACTTTCCTTGGAGAAAGGCCACATGGAAGAGAGGAAGAGGTGTTGTCTAGAATGAAAAAAGGTGGTCAAGGGTCCTGCTCTGCCCCTATTGTCTGGGTGATGCTAAGGGCAAGAGTCATGTCTTTTGTGAACCTCAGTTTCCTCATCTGTATAATGGGTATGATGATCCTATGACTTTGAGTCCCACTTGTTATGAGGATCTCCTCATAAAATGGATGTGAAAGTTCACAAACTCTTCATCATTTGGTTGCTCTCGACAGGATGACCCACTATGATCATCCTAGAAGCCTGTGCTATCTGCTGCTAGCTACTCACTACTCTCTTGCTTGGCAATGGAACTCTCTAATGACCTGAATGAGGGGCAGGCCATGGCTGTGATGTCACAAAGCTCATGAAGTCAAAGGTCCTATGGAAGGGAAGGGAAGAAAACGGTGCTGGGAAGTGGTAAGGGCTAGGACAGGGACAAGGGAGGGAGGTGGGGGAGCTGGCTGGGAACTGGGGAGTAGGGAGGGCCAAAAGCAGCTGATGGGCAGGCCCATGAATTCCCTGGGCTCCCAGCTCTGCAGGGCAGCATTCCTGGCCACCATCCTGCTGCTGCTGCGGGTCAAGGGGGTAAAGCCTCAGAAAGGCAACTTGGACCCCAACGAGAAGAGTCAGAATGAGGAGATACCCTCTACAGGTAGGTAGAGGAGAGAGGATGGCGTCTGGAGCTAAGGATTAGATCTCTTTGGAGTCAGTCCCCCACTACTTATCAGGCTGGAATGAAACCCGAGATAGGTTCAGGTTGTGGGAGAGTAGACTCCAGTCCCCTGTTATTGTAGTGTAGAAGGGTTGGGTAAAAGGTTTAGAGCAGGGTTCTTGACAAGGGCCATATACAGGGGTGCACCACAGGCTAGCCAAAAGTGCATGTGTCTTGAGTGTGTGTGTGGGCATAGATGCATTTGTCTGAGAAGAGTCTCTGGTCTCTGTCCTTCTCCAAGGCGGTCCCTCCATCTCTGAATGGTGTAATGCAATTTGGAGGAGACAGTTTGAGGTGGACATGGGATGTGTGTACTGTGGTTGAACACAGATGGGAAGAGACCTCTCGATGGAGCATCACCTCCTTGGTCAAGGATAGGGTCTGCACAACTGGGCTAAAGCCCCAGGCCCTAACCTCTTCCTAGATTCTCTTAACTTTGTCCCATTTCTGGCACAGATTGGGGTCAGGGTGGGGCAGGTTAGGATCAGCCCCTTCAGTGCCTTCCCCTCTCCGCTGTTCCAGACCAGGATCAAGAGTACTTTGAAGAGCACTTTGTGGCCTCCTCAGAGGGTGAGATGTGGCAGAATGTGGATATGACCGAGCAGGAAGATGACAGGACATCAGACACAACAACTCTTCGTGACCACCTATTGGACCTAGCCTTCTGCTTCAATCTGGCCAGCATCATGGTTTTTTTATGAGGGACGTCGAGGCTGAGGTGGTGGCCTGGTTCCTGGATGAGGACCTGGATATCTACCTCCGCTTCATGATAGCTTACTGACCCTCTCCCCCCACTGGGCTCCAGGTCACTGCTCCCAAAGGAGGCATATGCGTGGCTTCCTGACTCTGGCCCATGACTCTTCACTTCAGGATGCAGCACCTGAGAGAGCCTGGCACTGGCCTTCCAACTACCCATTGCCACAGCCTGACTGCCTCCCCACTCTCTGAGCTCCATCTCCCAGAGCCTGAGACACCAGACCCATGCCCTTCTCTCTCTTGCACCTCTCCTGACTCTGCTTGGGACAGCACATTAGGGGAAGGGAGTAGCAACAATAAAAGTAATAATAAAATCCTGAAAACTCTGGGGGGCAGTTTTCTGAGACTTAGCTGAAGCCCTTTTGTCTCTTACTGGTTCGTTTGATTGCTGGACCCATGGCCCACTAGTTTAGCAATCATTAGTTCTCTCCTTTTCTTGTGTCTGTGGAACTCTCTTGGCCTTTTCTCCTCTTATTTTTTCTGACTTCTAGGCATAGAACGTATCAAGAAAGAGTCATTAAGAGACAGGCAGATGCCAAGTGCCAGCTTTTATTTTTGGAAGGGAAGGAGAAAGGCGATTGTCACCTGATTCTATGAACGGAGCAGGGAGACGTTGTGTCACCCAATCGAAGTCTCTGTGGTAGCCAGGCTACCAGAGTTGGCAGTGGCTAGAGGGGTTCAAGAGGGTACCGTGTGGACAGTGGAAATGTCTGCCAAAAGCTGGGGTGTTGCTGAGTGGCCCGTGGACTCGAAGGGTGGGTGGGCTGTGAGAATCCTGGGGCTCCTGGGTGCCAGGCTCCCTACACATCACCTGTGGAGAAAGAGAGGTGTGGGGGGGGTAAGGAAAATGGCAGAACCATAGGGTAGATCAGGGTCAGTAGGATGAGGCAGACCAGTGCCAAGGTGGTGACTAGGGACGGCAGAGATGAGAGCAGGGATCAAGCCACACACTTCTTGGTCTCTTGATCTGGCAGGAGGCATGTGAGGGGGGCCTGGGCTGTGCAGTCAGACCATCTGTCAGTGACTGAGAGGTGGGGTTTATTGGAAAACCTCTGTGAGAGGGTCTTTCAGTATATTGAGGAATTGGGTGTAGTGTCTTGTTGAGAGAGCATATGGTACTTAGGGGGTGCAGTCAGGTGTGGACCACACCTGGGGTCTCCAAGAAGGACTCGGTTCTGTAGACAGTCTGTTGGAGGCTCATTTTTGAGGAGAAATGAGAGAAGAAAAAGTTGGGCTCATCTCAGAGGGATTTGGCAGTAGAGTTCTTTATTGAAGGGTGTGCTGAATTTGTTAGAAGAATTTATAGCAAAATGAAAAGATGTCCCCAAGTGGTATGTATAAAAGATGACAGTGGGGACTTCTATGGAAGAGGGCAGAGGGGCTGTTTGTTAGAAGGCATTTCAGGGAGGAGCTGTTCTTTAAGCATTAGCAGTAAGGTACTTCTCTGACTTGGAGCGAGCCGTGGGGGGAGATGGCAGCTGTCTACCTGGGCATAGCTTCGGAAGAAGAGTTGCTGAGGACTGAGGTCCAGGTTCGGCAGGGTGGTCTCCCCATGGTGCCATAACAGCCTCTTGCTATATGCCTGCATATGGGGGTGAGATGGGGAGTAGCCCTTAGTTAGACTCCAGAACCATGGCCATTTGGAAGTCTGATGCCCTACATACAAAACCTAAAACCCGTTTGTGGCTCTTTTGCCCAAGTTCTTCACAGACACCCTGGTCTAAGCAAGGAAAAAAAAAAATATGGGTATCCTAGAAAAGAGGGATTTGTGAGGTAGGAAGGGGATCACTATCTCTTCAAGGGGAATATGGAGAGTAAAAGGCTTTCCAGCTGTGTTTGCATGAGGGATGGTAGAAGGAATGGCTATTAACAGCTCCTGGCTCCTGGGATGGGAGTTACCTGCAGTGCAATGGCCAGCCCACCAATGTCTGCAGCATTCTCCAGGAATGTCCGCGATCCATTGAAGGAGGTTCCATTGGGTAAGGGAATGGTCTCATAGTGGTGTTTCATACACAGCAGCGCCCCCTGTAGGGCACGGGTATCACAGGCTGGGCAGCCCCCAGGGAGTACTGTTGAAAATGCGGCCAGGTAAAGAAATAGTGAGGCGCCATGTAAGGATGAGTACAAGGGGGCTACCACAGACTGGGCTGGCCCCCAGACGCATTGCAAAGGGTTCAGAATTGTCCAGCCAGGAGCCCACCCTTTTTCCTCACAGCCTCTTTTGGGGCCTTCACCTGGGTTCCCAATGGCCCCACCTCCCAATGGCCCATTGTTACCCACAGAGCTGGTAGAAGATGTGCAACAGCTCATGGGCCATAATGCTGCCAGCAGCGCCAAAGTTCACGGCTCTGGGGAGACAGAGGTTTAGCTTACTCCCAGAATCCTTCCAAGTTTTTGACCCCAATTCTCTGACCACAAGTGCCATCCATCATAACATCTGTCCATCAGGCTTGGGAAGTCCCCCTGCCCACCCTCAGGGAATAGCCCCTACCTGGGGTAGCCAGGGTGGAAGAATGGCGGTTGGAGGAGTCCAGCTGGGAAGACCACCACATGGTCAGGTATTGAATAATAAGCATTGACCCCCCAGGGGGATACCTTCCACCTATGGGAAGAGCGCATATGAACACCATCTCCATCAGTTTTGGTCCCTCCCACCAGACATGAAGTCCCTCTCAACTACTGTCACACTGTTCCTGTTTCCCCAAGCCCCCATCTTTCTTGCTAATCTTGGATGGGTATCTCTGAGATGCAGGGTCTATGTCTCCCTTGCTCTTATACCTGTGGTAGGGGAAAGACTGCAAGAAGCTCTGGACAGTTCTAGCTTGGAGGGATCGGAAACAGCTCAGGAAGGACTGCAGGTAGCTGGGTCCAAGCTGTATCTGGGAGGAGGCAGGAAGTGACTCGGATACACAGAGACAAATACAGATGCACACTGACATACACTGATGGGTACATCTGAACACAGACGGATAAGCCCCGGCATATAGACATCCATAGTAAGTGGAAGGCAGCACAGGGACACTGCCACATGTCGGTGCAGACAGGATTTACACAAATCAGAGCACAGATAAACACGCTCAGGCAAGTCACAAGAATGCATGTGTATATGCATGCACACACACTCAGTGTGACCTGAAAAGGTTTCGTTGTTCTGCTGGCAAGACCCACAGTGTGGATATTCACCCACAAAACCCAGGGATCACCAGGGCAAGGAAGGGGTCAGTTAGGATTGCCCAGGATAAACAGATTATCTGCCACTCAGATGGGTCAAGGGGCCGAGGACTAATGAGGAGCTGGCAAGGGCAGGGACCCACATCGTTGTATTCCTGTCTGGCCTGTGATGGCTCCAGGGCCCATTCTGGGGCCCCCATCTTCACCTGCAGTTGGGTGACCTGGGGAGAGACACAAAAGATAGAAGAAACCTAGCTACCCCAAATCGATCAGAGAGAATATCTTGTGCTCACTGCCCTGGTCCCACCTTTTGTGTTGTCACCAGGGTATGTGTGCAGCATATTGGTGTTTACACTTGCCATGTGTCCTTGTGCCTTTGCACTCTCCTCCTACCAGTGTGATCTCGGGGTCCAATACTCAATTCCACCCCTTCCGACTCCTGTATTTCACTCTGAGCTCACCCTGTTCTGGGCCTCTTGCCGGGTCTTCTCATCCATCCAGGGAATCCTTCTGAGGCGGCTGATGAGGGCATTCTTGATTGCAGTGAACAATTCCATAGCCTGTGAAGGGGCCAGGGTAGAGAAACAGAATCAGGGTCAGCTTCAGTCTGGGGTCCTGCCTGCTGGGCCTCTCAGAAGGGCCTTGGCTCCAAGGAGCTACCAGAGAAGGGGGAAGATCTCTGAGAGAGAAAGCAGGAAGTAATATTAACGAGGTGACTGGAAACCCAGAGCACAGAGATCTGGGGAGGACAGAAAGGAGGTGCCACACCCAGAAAGGAAATCTGAGAGCTGGTCCCTCCCGAGGCCAGTAGGGAAGAAAGTCCTTTCCATGGGAGATCCCAGCCTTCCGGGGGAGGGAGATCTCATCCTTACCCTTGGTCAGGTGATCCACTCAGAAAGCAGAGGGAGGAAGAGGACCATCCTTCCCTTCCCTGCTCTTGAGGCCCCTTGTCCTCACACTCTCGTAATTATGGCCGGCATTTCCTCTCTCCATCTTTCTGGGCATTTCAGCTTTCCAACAAGCTGAAGTCTTCCCAGCTTCACAACTGACTGTGTGGTTACTGCTTCACCATCCATCTACCTTCTTGTTTGTATCCTTTCTTGATAGAGGTAAATGGATGACGATATCAGAAGCCTGAGCTCAAATTCTGACTCTATTAACTGGTAGCTGATCTTGGGCAAGTTACTTAACCTCTCTGTGCTTCAATTCTCTCTTCTCTGAAATCAGGATGATATTAGGCATTAAAGTAGTTCATGCAAAGTGCTTACAAGAGTATCAGCCACATGGTAAGCACTCAAAGACTATTCAGTACTCATTCACTTGAACTTTTTAAGATTATATCATTCCATTTTCCTGTCGTTTCCTGTGTTGTTAAGAAATCATAGAGAAACAGGGTTTCGTTTAGAGGCCACAGAGTTCAATTTTCTCATTTTATGGTTGAAGAAACACAAGTGCAGCAAAGTTAGGTAAGTTGCCCAAATTCCATGCATGTTGTGTGCACCTGTGTCCTGTAGTAAAACTATGCAAACCCTAGGGATGCAGCCTGGCCTCCTTTGACTTCTCTCTCATAGTGTGGTCTCTCTCTCTCTCTCTCTGTGACTGCCTGACTCCCTGACCATCCCCCAACCACAGAGTAGGGCACAGTCAATAGAATTAGGAGAGAATGATTGGGTAGGAAGGGGTGGAGGGACATGGGCTGGGGAAGAGCCCTCACATACAGCACTTTGGGTGCTCGGGCTGAAGGCCTCACGGACAAACAAGGCTGCCAGAGTAGGCTGGAAGAAGGTTCCTGTATCCTCCACACACTTCATCCATCGAGGGCGGGAAGGCTATGGAGACAAATCTGGAATGAATGGCTCCCATCAAGCATTCTTCCTCATCCACCTCCCCGGGCCTATCTCGTCTAGACCTTTATGCACAGGGGAAGCTCTCTTTGTCTTTCTGGGTTTGTCTCACTTTGCTCTATCATCCTTTTTGGTGATACACATGGGGCTATTGCCACTCGGTAATAAAAAAGGCTGTGTCCTCCAGGATTAGTCTCATGAGTCTGGATTGGGTGAAACAGCCTTATTCATTGACTACCGAATTTGAAAACAAGTTCTTTCAGAGGCACCCTTATGGAGAACCGAAAGGCTCCTGGATAGGAGAGGACTATACACCAAACCTCTCACCTCAGCACGTCTGTTGGCCACCCAGTCCCTGCCTGTCACATGCACCATGCTGGTAGCCCAGTAAAGGCTGCCACCCTCCCATGTTTCTTTGCTTAAAATGGAAACTGGGGAAGGTAATCCCTCTTTCCCTTCTGCCACCTTCCCCAACTCTCCAAATGGTTATTGTGGACTATAAGAACTTTGTCTTAAAAAGAAGAAAATGATCAGAGTGAAAATGGGTTTTAGACACCATATTGTTTGGTAGGAGAAGGAGACAAAAGAAAAGACTAAACATGAATTCAGAAAACCAAGAGACTTTTGGTCAAATCAGGGAAAAGAGGATGAGATGAAAGACATCGTCAACTTCAAAGGCAGACAGGTGGTTGTACAAAAACTCAGTAGGGGCTTGGCAACTGGGGTGTTCTTAGCATGGGGACAGAAAAATTGACCAACATAAGAGAGAGATGCCGGGAAGGTATCTGTGGGGGTGGGGATGGCTTTGAGGTGCCTACCACGAATAGGGCCTATAGATGATCTGAGACCAATTGAGAAACATGCTCAACCGGTCAAGGGTGAGAGTGCTGGCCTAGGGGAAGGCTGAGCTGAGACTCTGTAAAAACAGCTAATATGCAAATTTGGGGTAAGCAGGGATGAAGTCACAAGACTCCATTCCTGTAACTTATTTACTCCTCTCAGATCTCCTTGTAGGGAGGGTAGTTAGGTTGCCACTATGCTTTCTGGTACCAAGATTGGAGAGAGAGTTTAAGGGGCTTCCCGCAAGAGAGGAAACAAAAGGGAAGGCCAGTATTGTTGTCCTTGAAGAAGACACTTTGGGGTCTGCCTATTTTGACCTTCACCATTTTGAAGGTTGCCCCAGACCCAGTTGTCCACATTTGTGTGTTCTTGTCCCCTCTTGTGAGGATAAGGACTCAGCCACTCTCTACAGCTATATTGGCTGCAGCTCTAAGACACAAACGTGCACAGTGAAGATGAACTGGAAGAGAACCTGTGTCTGACAGTCATGACTGGGTCCAGGCAGGCTCGGCTGGCTGCCTTCAGTGACTGTCCATCCCCCACTGGCCTCCTGATGACAGGTCTGGATCTGAGACTGACTTTCATCAGGCTGTCGGGGAGCATGGGGGAGGTAGCGGCCACCCCAAGGGCAGCAGCAAGCACATTAGCCTTGAGCTTGGTGGATCTGCCTGCCCTTTCCACACCTCTTCATTCTTGAGTTGTTTCCTGATCCCTTTTGCTAATGCCTGCCCATTTTTCCAATAGATTTTGCCTCCTTCATGCCTGTCCCCATAGCCTAGGCCCCAGCAGGGTCTGGCCTGGTTCCTGGAGGGCATAGATGCCACCGAGACTACCCATCGCGAACCCC
The DNA here is from genome assembly GCF_022355385.1 of Mustela nigripes. NCBI lineage: Eukaryota > Metazoa > Chordata > Mammalia > Carnivora > Mustelidae > Mustela > Mustela nigripes. The sequence goes on along the minus strand of NC_081560.1, from coordinate 11,496,090 downwards.
TGCAAAACTCTGGAATTCCTTTGGTCACAGTTGTTCTGGGACACATCTCCCATGAGAAGGAAAATAACTTCCAGAATCTATAAATAAATGCAGGTCTTGGGGTGGAAGTTGACAGGTTATATTGGTCTACTGGGGGTTCAGAGTATCTGAGCTATCTCTCAAGACATGGAAGGATAGAGCATACTATATATATTAAAATAGAGAAAAAGAGGGACAGCTGGGTGGGTCAGTCAGTGGTGTCTGATTCTTGATTTCAGCTCAGGTTCATGAGATCAGACTCCACCCTGAGTGTGAAGCCTACTTGAAACTCTCTCTCTCTGTTCCCATCTCTCTTCCCCTCCCGCCCCCTCATGTGTGCTTCCTCTCTCTAAAAGAGAGAGAGAGAAAGAGAGAGAAATATAGTGGGAACAATCATTGCCAAAATAAAAAAGATGGAAGAAATACTTCAAGCTCATGATAATGAAGCCCAGTACATTAATTTTAGGGAACAGAAGATAAGCTGCAGATATAACCTTAGAACTACAAATAAACACATTTAAGAAATATAGAAATCAGAAGAAAATTCTAGGAATCTGAAGGGAAGCGTAAATTTTCTTAATTTGCCATAGAGGGAAAGTAAATTTTAGAAATTATACACTAGCCAGGAATCCTTAATGTTAATTTCAACACCAAATTCTAGAATAAGTCTTTAAGCCAATCATTTCTGAACACTTGAGAAACTGCATATAACTACTAAGGGATCACTAAAGACAAATAATGCTACAATAATAACAATTTTTTCTGGTTAAAACTTCACCAAACTAGGAAAGCCCAGAAACCAGGAGTCACAGACTAAGGGGGTGGGGGTAACTGAGGTTAAGGGCCAGTGGTGGGGTAACTGAGAAGCAGCCGGCGTCAGACGGAGCATAGAGGGACTAGGGTCAATGGGCAGAGCATACCCAGGCTGAATAGAGCTGCCTTACTCAGCCCCTGTCACTTGTGACCCCTGAGGAACATTAGCTCAGGGCTGCTTCAGCTTCACGCTTACTACACATGCACTCAAAAATGCTAGAGATGTGACTACTATCATGCCATCTCCTAATTTTTGACTGCTGGTGATTAGCTAAAAGATTGTCAAAAGCTTTAAGGCCAAGAAAACACATTGATTGTCCAGATTCATTTTCAAGGAACCACCACAATACTATCTCTGAACAGAGAATTCAGCATTTACTAAATGTGGATTATTAACCCCTGCACTTTGGTTACACAAACCGTCCCTGGGAGAGTAATACCTGCCTGCCCCGCCCCCCTCCCCCGACCAAATTGCTTGGGAGATCAAATGAAGCACCACATCGAAAGCATTTTGTAAACCTTAATGTGCCCCTTCACTGTGTTGCCATTGGTTTCATGGAGGCCTTTGCGTAAACCATAAACTTAGACCTTGTGAATGAGATGCAGAAATCTGTGTTGGAAAATAATATAATTGCATGGTTTCTTAGTGGGTTGAACCATAATGAAACCTTGGTGACCAGTGACTCCAAGTCCACATGAGCTTCCCCAACATCCTACCAAAAACTGCAACATGCTCCCCACCTAGCATGCCATTTCACCCTTTCCTGAGTTCTTTCTCTGTAATACTAATTGCCACCAAACATATTTTATTTCCTTAGTTTATTGTCTTTCTTCCTTCATCAGAATATCAGTGTCTGAGGGCAAGGGCTTTTGTCTTTTGCCTGTGTGGTATCCCAAGGGCAGAGAGAAGTGTCTGGCACATAGTAGGTGCTCAGGAAATATTTTTGTTGCATAAGTGAATGGATGACTTTATAGCTAGGTCTTCAATGACCTGACCTGCTGCTCTTCCTTCTTTGGTATTTTAATCATAATCTAGATGAAGATACACTAAATAAAGCTGCAAACGACCAACAATGGGAAGGGAAAGGTAATACAATAGAGGACTGGAACAAAGGCTAAAATCATCTGAACAAATCAGGATGTTGGACTGAATATAAAGAGTTCACTCCATAGGTATAAATGTGATGTTCTGCTTTTACTTCCCAAAATTCAGCTTCTCAAGTTTAATAAGAGGAAGACCTGGTCTAATGGCCATTTCATTGATGGTATATTCAAAATCATTCAACAAAATATGGCCAGTTAATAAGACCTCATATTACTGAATTGGGATTTTATAAATTAGAATTCACTCCAAAGAATATGCTTAGAAATCCACAATTAATAACCATTAGATGAAACCATAAATTTTGATCATTTCAAGACCAATGGGTTGGTGGTGTCTGACTCCCTCCTCCTTCTCACAGCTCACATCCATCATAGCACCTGTTGCTTACCTTCTAAATACATTCTTTTGAAACATAAAACAGACCAATCTTTCTGTATGCCTCCATTTCATGCCGAGAAAAGCCAAATCTTTCCAGTGGTCTACTGGGCCCCCTCCATCCCTCTCTGATTTCCTCCCTTTGACTCTTTGTGCCAGCAGCAGCAGGCAGAAACTTCCATGCATGCCTCACCATCTCTTCTCAGCCAGAACCACAGGGGGATCCCTTATGTGGCCCCAAAGCTTAGCCAGCCTGCTCCATACCTTGTCCAATGAAGTAATGTCCATTACTTGTGGACACTTGTGAAAACACTTTCAACTCTCTAGACAACTGCCTCTGTCCTACGTCTAGCAGGGAGATCCCACTGCCAATCCAACCTTCCCTCTGGTCTCCCTCTTGGGAAATCTGAGGGTTTGTCATGTGACTCAGGGTCTTTCTGGAACACAGCTACACCCATTCATTTACTCTGTGTGCAGCTGTTTTTGTGCTACAAGGGCAGAGCTGGGTGGTTGCAACACAGACCGTATGGGCCACAAAACCAAAAGTATTTACTATCTTGACCTTTGTAGAAAGAATTTTCCAACCCATTTTATGTTTTCCTACCCACTGATTTCTCAATCCTGCATAGTATGTAATTAAAAACATGGCCTCATGAGATGGACAGGTCTGTTTTGGGGTCCGTTTCCTCATCAAATGAGCTGTATGGTCTGGGGAAATCTACTTGCCCTTTCTAAGGACCTCAGAGTGTTTGTGAGGGTTAAGTAAAATCACCCACGCTAAGTGTTCCAAGCAGTGCCTGACATACAGTAACACTCACTGTTCATTAGCTATTATTCTTATTCTACTTGTTGGTAAAACTTGAGTCCACTTTTAAGCTCAAGGACAGCTATAATCCTAATGGTATATGAGGATGGGCATAATGGATATAAAGGATGTATGTAAGTATATAAAGGATGGCAACTTTAGCAATCTGTAAGCCTTCTAAGTTCTTCAAGTGTGATTTCAGTATTGGCATACCTACATCCTTCAAGGAGTACCATCAGGCCATAGCTCTGGGATTGACAGAAGGCTGTTTGTTGCCAGGGACTTTGTAGCAATGTCAACTAAGAGGAGTTGGAGTTCTGTCTGCTTCATCTGTGTCAAGAGAAAGGCTGAGTAGAAGCTTCTTGGGGACTTGCCCATCTGAGTGAAAGTCCTAAAAAGGAGTGTTTTGTTGTTGTTGTTTTTGTTGCTTTGTTTTGTTTTATTCTTACCACAGTGATCAAGAACAGACCCTCAAGCTAGACTACCAGAATTCAAATCCTAGCTGTACCAACTTACTAGCCATAATATCTTGAGCAAGTTACTTAGATTTTGTGCCTCAATTTCCCCATCATAAAATAGGCATAAATGATGTGTCTACCTCAGGAAATTCTTCAGAGAATTAAATCAGCTCATACATATCTAGAGGGCTTAGAAAAATATCTTACTCCCAATACTCGATAATGACATCACAGTCACTATGAACTTCATACATTTCCCCTCTCTGAATACCACAGATGCTTCAGGTCACCAAAGCAGTGAATTTCTCCAAGCCACAGAAATGGTCCACAAAAGAAAGAGAAAGAAACCCCAGTGATTTTCAAGATTACACTGAGGCCTTGATTGAGGTTGGAGCATATCTAATGTTCTAGACACCTTTGCTTGCATTTGGATGTGTCTGACCTAGGGTTCCAAAGTTCATGGTAAAAGAGTGTCTCCACATATTACGTGACATAGGAGACCTGGATTAGTGTGTTTATGACACAGCCACCACCTCACATATATCAAGATCTGGACCACAAAGCCCATGCTGTGGCCCAGCAGATCCTACTAGATGTCAGAGATGAAATCTTTGTGAAGCTCATTTGAACATCAAACACTGTAATCACCTAGATAGAGGAAAGACCACTGCTTGCTACTCATGTCTAGCATCCCAGTGAATCCTAAGCTTTAGGTCCTTGTCCTCAAATCACAGAGCTCTGGATAACTAGTTTAAAGGTCATGACAAAGGAAAAGCAATTGTTGATCATTTTAGAGTCTTGTATTTGCACCTTAGTATTCTGCCAAAGGCCATAAAAATAGCCAGATGTGTGTAAATGTATGGTACTCAACATCTCAGTCCTCAATATAAGTACCATATGCCAAAACTGTCTGCTTCCATGGAAACACTAGACATTGCATGACACTGCCCTCATGCCCTCGTGCCCTCTCCCTGGGAGAGATATGCCAACATTTATCCCTTAAAATGGCAAATGTTCCTTTTGCCCCCATTATGGGAAAATTCATTCCTTTGTCTCCTCACCATAGGTGGTCTTTCGGTCAGCTCCCCCAGTTTCTGGATCAATGATCTGCGTGCCTCTTGGAATTTACTGTCCAGGGCTGGAGAAAGGGTCCTCACCAGCCCCAAGATCATGTGGCTCTGCAGAAAGTCTCTGAGGAAGGAAAAGAGATGGACACATACACCCATGGCTCTGGGGGTACCTTGAGAACAGCCTCCCTTGTGTAGTCACCTTGATACTCCCGGGGGAAGGCCCTTCTCTTCTGTAGCTATAGAAAATAAAGGCTTGACCTTGGAATAAGTCAAGAAAAGCTTTCCTTGGTGTGAGTTGGAGAATGGTGGTAGAAGGAACTAGATGCAGAGGTGACTTCTCAAGTTGCAGGGAGGGAAGGTTCTGAGCTAGAGGAAGACTGGACTTAAAGAATCATACCAACAGATTCATCTAATTCCACAACCAAGAAATCTCAGTTCACTTTACATCTGATTTGTAATTATATATAAACTTGCTCACATCCACAAGAATGGCCCTTGGCTTCCTTCACAAAGAATTTCTAGAATTTGTTGCCACTGGGTTACTATGAAGAAGGGCCTTAAACCCAAGCCCCCAGAAGGAAGCTGCTATCTTCAGGTAGTGGCCATCCAGGCACTGGGGATGTCAGCCCAACACAGAGCCTTACCCATAAGGTCCTCATAATCCTTCACAGCTGAGAAATAGCCTCTCCTCTAGCCTTTCCCCAAAGAACCCCCAGCCTTCACCTTATCCAACCACTGGCCTCATGTGCCTCTACCTCTTGCCCACACCTCCCAGCTGCTAAGACACACATGCCTTCCCTATCCCTAGTGACCGGTCATCTAGCATCTCCTCTAGCTTAGAGGCTCTTCACAGGATGGGTTCTACTCCCAGTAAATCCTGTATCTTGCTGGGCACCTGTACACCTCATTTCATGTGTGTTTCTGCTTACCCGTGCCCCCCAAGCCTCTCGTATCTCCTGTTCCCTCCATTCACTCTTGGGCCATCAACCCCCAATTATTCTCTGCCCTTTTGTGTCCAAGGGTCCCTTCCAACTTCCTGGGAAGACCTTACCAGCATGCATTTTCTGTAATCTTCCTCGTCCCTGAGGCCTTCTGGCCCTCAGACATTTTTCATTTCCCTTATACTTCCCCAATCCCACCTGAGGCAAACCTGTGATTTGACAGCTGCTCTTCCACCAGTTGAGACATGTTTTTCAAATACTCCAGGTCATGGACCAAGAGAAGCTGGGAGGGGCTCAACGGCATTGGCGTGAATGTTGCTTGCAAGCAGGACAACCAGTCGATGGCAGGAGCCATTTCCTTAGAGGAGGGACACAAAGGCTGAGGGGGATAGGATTGAAGGGGATGGTTCCCCTCCCTCAGGGTTTGACAGGGAGTGGGGAGGTGGATTGTTGGGGGAAGGGATGGAACCAGGAAAGTTATGGATGAGAAGGAATTAAGGAATGAGGAAAAAGGAGATCTGGAGAACAAGAAAGTTTGGGAGAGAAGCCCTCATGGCCACCCTCCTCCAGTCCCTGGTTCAAGGCACCTGCAGTTGGTCAATAGTGACCATGTGGAAGAGCTTTCCCTGTGCCCGCCGCTGCTCCAGGGGCCTCAGAAACTGAAACAGCTGTGAGGTAATGGAGATGGACAGGTAGGCATGTTCTTGTACTTTGTTTGGTTCTCCTCCCAGCAAGGTTCCCAGCTGGTTCAGGTAAGTCACATATTCCCGCACAATCTGGGGAAGGGGCAACCTCAGTCACAGCCATCAGAGGCCCCTGCCTTTTTCTGAACATCAGAGGTCAGAACCTGACCTTTGTCCATGGAGCCATCTTACCTGAGCATAGATCTTCTGTTCCTGCTCTTGCTTGAGGGGAACATCAAACTCTGGCGGGTCTATCTGGACACAAGAGATACTGGAGAGAAGTAGGGAGCATGGAGGAAGGAGAGGACAGGTGTGGGGAGAAGGGGAATATACCACAGAAGATGGCCTCAGGACACAGAGAAGGAGCAGAGAGGACAAAGAAAGGGAGGGGTTTGGGCCAGGAAGCATGAAGGGAAAGAGTCTAGACATAGAAATGTCAAGACAGGGTGGGTATTTCAACCAGTGTAGGGGTGTTCAGCAAGAGAGAAGCATACTAATCCGTGTCCTGAAGGAAGCCACCCCCTGTCCTAGGGCCAGGTCTAGAGTTATGGGAGTGAGAAACTGTCTCAGGCACAAGATTTAAGAGGTACTGAAAATGGTAATCAAGATAAATATTCTAATTGGTGATTTTTTAAAATAAAAATCAATGTTAAAATCTATGCTGACTAAAAGATCAAATCTTTGTTCATCACAGATTTTTTCCTGAAAATCTAAAGTGTGTTTTTTTATCCATTTTGAAGAAAAATTAAGGATTTTTTTTTCATCTGCAATAACATTTTTGGTCCATTTTGTGAATAAATAATCTCTTCAAAAAAATCCGCAATGAACAAAAATTTGATATTTTGTTTATCATGGATTTTTGCATTGGTTTTGATTTTTTTAATTATTAAAATATTTATTTTGATTGCTATTTTTGCTAACCTCTTTGATTTTGTGCACAGGTAAGTGCCTCACTTACTTCATCTGTCCTCACCTTAGTCCTGGCATGTCCTTGATTCTGTTCTGAAGAGCTTTGCTCCCACACTTTGCCTTTTTTTGTGCCAAATTCAATATCCCGCTCCCACTTCAAGCTTCCCCCATCTTGAAAAATCTTTCACATGGCTCCTTTGTCATATTTATGTCCACATTTTGAAGAACTAAAAGTCATCTCTGTCCCTGCTTCAACTCCCTTACCTTCCTTTTAAACTCTGTACAATCTGTCCATTTCTAAAACCCTTTTGATATTCTCTTCTAGAAGCTTCCCAATGGTGTCTTCTCATTCCTCATTCTCTGAGGTCAGAAATCTCTGGAACCCATGATGATCCAACCCTCCTGAGATGCTCCTCCCCTGTCCTCTGTACCTCAGCCATGCTGGTCTGACTCCTCCTCCCTGCCCCCAAGCCCCCATGGGGGTGATCCCTCCGCAGTCAATTCTACCTATTTTTTCCCCTCAGAGTCCATCCAGTCTCCAGTTGATGGTAACCATCCTCCTCCCACTCACAGCACATCAAAACTGTGGGGTAATTTTCCAGTTTCTCCATTTTCTGCATTTATATTCAGTCATTCACCAAGTCCTCTAGAAGCACCAGGGACCATCACCACTGGGATGAAGTTGCCTAAATCTTCATGCCTGGCCTTTCCTTTCCATTTCAATTTCTCACAATCATCTTAGTTCAGAACCTACAAATTGTTCCTCTAGACTCCTCAATATCTCTAAGTTGACCTTCGAAATCACTGCTTCTGCTTAAGTGCAATGCACAGCCCTGGTATTTGAAAGGACCCAGCAGCATTTTTGTTTTTGTTTTTGTTTTTTTTTTCTATTAAGTCAAAGTGATCGCCTCCATCTGACATCTGAGGCCAGGAATCATCAGGCCCAAACTCAAGTCTTCAGTCTTGCTCTTATCTATCCCCCACCACACCTCACCCCTCCCCCAAACCCTCTGTTCCACAAATCAGCCTTCTCACTGACCCCACAGAGGAGTCACACCATTCAGCCTCTTCTCTTAGCTCAGGACTTTCCCAAAACCCTCCTGATGCCCTTAGCTTCACCTTCACCTATGTGATTGAACCATGTTTCAAGTCTCAGCTCACATTCTCCCCTTTTTGGGACATTCCTTAACCACTGCAGATCTTAACTGCTCCTTGAAGGCCACACAGGTTAAAATCCTGAGCATACCCTTTAGAACAGAAATTTAGAATGCCTCATACTGGTTAACGATAGCTTTTCTTATATATTCATCCCCATATAATTCTGTGGAATTTGTGAGAGCAGGAGTCAAATAGATTGCATTGCCCACCACAATACTGATACCTTCAATATTTTTATTTATTTACTTGTTTAGCAAGCACCTGTTGTGGGTCTCTGGCTGCCAGGCCTTCTACTAGATTCTGGGGAACAGAAATGAACAAGTTGTGGTCCTGTTCTTCAGGGGCTCATGGTCTTTAACATGGTATGGTGTTCAATGATGAGAGTTTGGGAAGTGGAAGGACAAAAGGGTCTACCTAACTCATAACTAGGGTGTCAGTGAAGTCTTCCTGGGAGAATAAAGATCAAATCCCGTGTTTTAAAAATATGTGAGTTTTGTAGGCTGAACTTGAGGGTTGGGGAGTAGTGTTGCAAACAAAGGAGTCATCTATTCAAAGAATTGAGGAATAGTACTGAAGCTGTAAGTTAGCATGGCTTGAGGTTTAAGGGGGACAAGAGATGGGGCAGGAGATAAGGCTGGAGAAGTGTGTAAGGGTCAGATCATAAAAGGACTTGTGAGGCTTTGTTATGGATTAAGAACTAGATTGTGATGACCTGGTGAGGCATTGGAGGCATATACACAGAGACAATAGCATAATTAGCTCTTGGTTTAGAAAGGTCCCTCTAGCAAGAATGAAGAGCAGATATGGGGAGAGTGATGCTGAAGATAATGTGGTTAACTAAGAGGCTGTAGGGGTAATCCAGATAAGCAGTAAGAAGATAGGAACTACGTCTGTCTTCTCCCAACTGGCCCTACTACTCCTTTCCCTAATTTCACCTAGTGTCCCTGGTGTCCCATCAATAATTTTCCCTCAAGATAGGGATCTTTCCTACATTGTACATTTGTCCTCTCTCTTTAGCCCACAAACTTCCACTAGGAGATGCTAGGCTAGAATACCAAGTGGGCCCAGGTCTTACTGCATTTTTGCCAATACATCCCTCACCTGGATGACTGGCGAGTATGGAGGGGTGGAACGAGGTTGTAGATAGGCTCTGAAGAATGGAAAATAACCATACTGACTCATCAGAAGTCTCAGAGTTCGGTTAAAGTCTAAGGAAGTCCAATTACCGGAGATTCGCCAGCCTCCAAGCTGGGAAGCAGAGAGACAGGGCTCAGTATAGGGTGATGGCCTGGGAGACCTGCCGCCCCCTTCCTCAGACACCTGCTACTTCTCACCACTACTCTGAGTGCTTGGAGCCCTTGAGGCTCCACCTCTATCCTTCTTTCTCTACCACACCTTCTTTCTCTTCCAAAGGGTTTTGCTATTTCCATCTCCCTCCTGGAACTTGGAGATCCCAAGGAAAGAGACCTCCCCCCTCCCTTTCTTGAAAAAAAAAAAAAAACAAAAAAAAGTGGGGGGCAGCCCGGAGCATACATCGCATACATCGGTCCTATGTGTTTTGTATCTAGAAATGTTAACGTCCTGGGTCTCACCTCCTCAATGACTTGTCTGAGGGGGGCAGCCCCAACAGCTTCGATGGCATCTGTGTCCATGCAGGACCTGTAGAACTGGAAGGCTTTCTCCTCTCCAGAGCCCAGGTGCCAGGAACCTGGGGCTTCTAGAAAGGAAGCATGAGAAAATTCGAGGAGTAGAGAGCTGAGAAGAGGGTCAAGAAAGGGGACTCCCAGGGAAATGGCAGGAAGGGGATAAACATGGGGATGCGGACAGGTGGGACAATGGGAGGGCTGGATTGGCTCGGCGGGAGAGCAAGTGCAGGGAGAGGGAGTGTGGGGAGGACTGAGAAAAATAAAGGAGACACGAGGGAGAATCAGGGAGGAGAAGACACGGGAAGGAAGGAAGAGACAAGAACCCCCAGGAGCACCCATGGGTCCACGAGAAAGGATGCAAGAGGAAAGCAGGAAGGAGGCGAGTGAGGCGATTAGAAAAATTGGGGAAACCAAAGAACATGGAGGGATTGGAGGGAGGGAAATCACCTGGAAAGTTTTAACAAGGAGACGAAACAGAGTCCAGGCCCTCGCTTGGGACCCCAGGAAACAAGCAAACATGTGGCAACAACCCAAAGACATATGTTTTGGACTCAGCCACTCTGTAATACCTGCTGCCTGTCCCTCAGCCCCTGATTCCCTTGACTCTCTTGTGGGCAAGAGCATTCATCCTGAGCGTACATTTTCTGTTCATCTCTGGACCTTAACTGGAAGCATGGCCCCTCTACCAAGGGAAGGTCAGCCTCCATTCTTTCTCCATCAGTAGGAGGGCAGAGGGATACATTCACGCGTCCCAAATTGCAGTGGATACAGCCCACACTCCCTCGGCCACCGTACCCTGGAAATGCCTGCTTTTTGCATCCCATCTTGTTCCCCATCCTCACCACCATCCCCCAACTGTCAACCTCCCAGATGGCCACAGCTCCTTTCCCAGACTTCTCCTGTCAGTCCTTTGTCTTCTCCACACACAGCCTCTTCTCTAACCCTAGGGCTTTAGGTGGGTCCTCTCCTCTACACACTTTGTACCTGTGTGGATCCACTCCCTGACACACAGCGAGATACTACCCCCCCCCCACACACACACACTTCTCACCCCGCTGGGCCACATCATCCCAACTGGCCAGCCCCAGGATCCCCTTTTATCCAGTCGGGCTTTCACACCAAGGTCCAAGGTTTCCATGGAGAACAGGAGATGATGGTGAGAAGGGGCCAGGAAGTGCAGGGAAGGAGAGGAAGATACTGACCCCTGTGGGGCTCTAGAGGACAGGGTGGGGGGTCTGGTGACTGAGAGTGATGGACACATGAGCTTACGTGCAGCAGGTGGTGAGGGAACGCAGGTGGGGAAGGTCCCAGGTATAGGAGAGAAATCGAACATTTCGGGGCAGTGACAAGGGGAGAGCTTGAAGAGAATGCAGTAGAGGGACGGGAGAGAAGGGGGGAGGTAGTGAGGAGAAAGCTGCGGTGACAGAGAAGCCACCAGCTGTCCCACAAGCACACAGGTTTGGGACAAGATAGTAATAGGCTCAGAGCCACCCACTTGCCCAAAGGGCCTCACCCAGTATTCTCCGAAGTCGGCTCTTATTCTCCTCTGCAAGAGCCTGGAAAGAATGATCGGTCCCTTTGGCCTGTCCACAGGCAAAGCTGAAGAAATCGGTGCAGGGGGCCACACTGGTGTTTCCAGAGGCCAGGTAACGAGCCAGGAGATCCCAACACACAGGAGTCGTACAGGGGCCTGCGGGGAAACGCTCAGAACTGGGAGAGGGAGAAGAGGGAAAGAGAAAGGGACTGGGCTCCCCCAAGGGGCTAGGTAAAGGAATGCCTGGTGAAGAAAGGGGAGAGGGACCCTGTGAGGAAGCCAAGACCAGGAGCAGATGGGGAGGAAGAAGTTGGGAGGTGGGGAGAGAGGAGTGGGTCAGGCAGGGTAAGTGGTGAGTAAGTCCAAGGCACCAAGCCTCGGGGATGTCGGGCAGGCAGAGGCTGCCCCCGATGAGGAAGGGCTGACTAGGTTGGGCGCTCCCAGGATCATGCTTACGAGGGCCACAGCTCCGGAAGATGTACACCAAAAGCACAGAGAAACCAAGGAGCACACTGAAAAGCAGGCCAGCCATTAGCACCCGCTTGACCACGGACCACTGTCCACTGGGTTCAGTGGCAGTGGGCAGCCTTTCTTCTGGAGATCTCTGTACAGGCAACCAGGAAGTGAAAGCCACAAGATGGAGGGCATTAGGAGAGGGGGTGAGGAAGAGAAAGGGGAGAGGAAAGAGAAAGGAAAAGTTAGTGCCAGGGCCCCTGTGTAGAGAGATCCTTCTCCTCACTCTCCCTAAACCCAGCCCTATTCGGACCCCCTGGGAGATGCACAAATGAGGAATGCCACCCGTTCTGGGTAAGAACCAAGTAGGCTGTGAAGGGTTAGAGTTTGTGGGATGTCAGAGCTGGAAGGGACGTCATTCACCTACCCACAAGGGTCAAGCAGGGCACTTACCTCCTGGTTCCGGGGAGGTCTCAGTCCACCTGCCCGGCTCATTCCCCCGGCCCGACTTCTTCCCCACTCTGGTCTCCACCCTCCTGAGCTGAGGAGGATGGAGGGGAGAGAAGCTAGTTCAGGAAGGGGGGCATTAAAGAGAGTTATATCAGGTCGTTTGGACGCTTCCTGTCACACAGGCGCTATCATCCAGGGCAGTGTTCCCAGAAGGGCTTCGGAGCGGGCCCCTCCCCTGGATGCACCCCTGCTTTCCTCCCTCTCCTTTCCAGTCTCTGCTCTCCAAGCCTCACGTTCCTTCCTCTCTCCTGGGGGCACAGCACTCGCACACAGAGCCATCCACCCCCACCCTGGCCATCTGACCCCAGAAGGGAACAGTTTTCTCCGGGGGACTTGCCCTCTCTCAGTCCTCTCTGGCTCCCCGAAGCTTCCTGGTTCTGCTCTAAGTGCTGAGTCTGAAAACAGGTTCAGGAAAATGGCCTCCCTCCTACCCCCACCCCAGTTCATTGGTCCTGGAGAGGGGGAACTTCTGCCACTTGACTCTCCTGTCCCCATATTCATGCTGTTGGCCTCTGGGTGGAGTCTGTTTATCAGCCCAGAGACACCCAGACCTCTCCTCCTCCTTTATCTCAGCTTCTCAGGGGGAGGCGAAGGGAGGGAGTCTTCACTCGAGAAGCCATCTTGCTCTTGGGTGGCTCCTCTTGTCCTGGTCTATGCCTTTGCTCAAGGAGTTTTTTTTATTTCTGGAATATTATTTCTTCACTCCTTTCTCCTATGATTGAAATCTCCTGGATCCTTCAATTCTCAGGTAAATGCCACCTTGGCCAGGAGCTCTCACAGCTCCTGGGAATGTTTGATGGCTCTCAGGGTGTGTCAGAACTCCGCTGTTTGCAGGCAGAGCAGTGCACAGCCAGGAGACCCTGATCTGCTAATTTTTACCCCTGTGACAATAAACAAGCCACTTAAATTCTCAAGCAGGTAAGAAAGTTTTATCATCTAGAAAATGAGTCTAATATTTGCCTTGCCCACCTCACGGGAACTCACACCGTCTGCAAAGAATGAGGCATTACTGAGTCTTTCATTCTCTGTTGTCTCCCACAGGTGTTTGTATCTTCATCTCCCTAGGGATTGAAAATCTTTAGTGGCAGGGACGGTGTTCCTTTTTCTTTCATGGCTACCTAAGATGGTCTCTGGATATTTATAGGAATGAATTGCATTCCAAGCCAGTAACTCTCTCTCCCACATCACATTGAGGTCTTCCCCTGCAGTCACCGTGAGCTCATTTCTGAGAGACGGTATTTCACCTCTGTCCCCTGTTTTCTCATCCCAGGCAAGATAGAATAGTCACACTAATGATCCCTCTGCAGGATTTCCTGCCCACATCAGTGTTGTGTTGTGGAGCATTGGTTGGGATGGAGGGAAGCCTCCCTGTCTGTGGTTAGAGAAGTGGAAAAAGCCAGCATGCCGATGGAGTTAGGAAAGTCATGAAGAAAAGTTAGCGCTTTGGGCACCACAAAAGGAGAGATTGAAGTCTTCTGAGGACAAATCTAATGTGACAAAAATAGTAGCCGTGTCAAGCTGGCGTGGTACTGGGGATCTGGATTGACGAGATGAGAGACTAGAGACACATTGGTACTTGGGTGGTACAGGAATAATGAAGTGAAGGCTTGGCCCAGGTTGATGGTAGAGGGGATGTAAATACATGGACAGAAAAATTTCATGGGAGGGAACAATGTCATGGAAGCTGATGCAGTCAGGGAGGAGGGAGTGGGTGTAACAGTCACAGGTGGGCTTCATAATTTGTTTCTGGATGACCAGGAAAACGGCAATGCCAGTGGTAGAAAGTGGAATGGTGGTTAAGGGCTTCTGTAGGAATCATCTTGAGACCAAAATGACGACTTGGGATTTTAGAGGTTTTCGGTCTGTTTGCATACAAATCAGTTTTACCTTCTTTTTGTACCTTCTTCTCCCCTTCCCTAGATGCTCAACCTTGAACTTCTAGCTTCCCTCACTCCATTCCCCTCCCCATTCCTTTCCTACCCAGTCAAGCCATCTGGGCTGAAGTTTCTCTAAGAAAACGGTAGTAGGGACAATTCAGATTAGATAAGAGCTGGTTGAGGCACAAGTGTGCTGTGTTACATGAGCCCCGTGAACAGGCACTGTGGCCTGGACTTAGTGTCTCTCCTAGAAAAGGTGAGCCAACCAAGGAGATATGGCAACACTGTTGCCAGCCTGCCCCTCCCCACCCTGCTGCCTCCTGCAGGCAAAGTCATCTCTGTTCTGGGAGCTGCCTCAGGAGCATAACCCCCTTATCTCCCACGTCCTACTGTGCAGTGAGTCATCACCACCACCACCACCACCACCGCCGCCACCGGCAGGGCCCGGCACCCCACACACCTCCAGTGCAGTAGTCACAATTGCTATAGGCATCCAGAGAGCCCCAGCTAACAAGGGTAGCAACCACAGGCTCTTGGAGCAGGCATATCTTGGCAACTACCACCTCCTGGTTGCCCTCAGTGTGCGGTGAGGTCTATCTGAATTCCAGGATCTTTTGTTTGATACCATAGTAATATCAAATAATAATAATAATAATAATAGTATCCACGTTTTACTGAGCACTGCCTATGTGCCAGAGGCTCCAGTAAATGCTTTGCTCACATACATGTTTTCCATTCAGTCTTCAATTCTATGAGCAAAGTAAGAGCTCCTTTCCTTACTCTACAGATGAGAAGACTGGGATACGTGGAAGTATAGTACATTTTCCCCAAGTTATAAAATCAATAACCAGAAGAGGTGAGGCTAAAGCAAAACCTTCACTGTTGAGGTCCTCAGTCATTACATTTCTACTTTTTTGGAAGGCTCTTCCTCGTCAGGATCTTCTTCTGTCTAAACTCTTTCAACTATTCTTCATGGCTTGAACGTGTTATGACTGCATTGGGGCTGTTACTCCTCAGACTCTTAAACATCCATTTCACCTTTTGAAGATCATGTCATTATTGTTGTCCATAACCAGCTCACATCGACAGTGCTAAAAGCATCAAAATTAAGGATGGGACATTTACATACATATCATAGCACTCTCAGGTATGTACATAAGTGATAATTTACCTCTCAGACTACTTGATTTCAGTGATAACAATTAAGAAATTTCTTTCTAAGGAGCAATAAATCCCATCCTGAGTGAACCTGAGTAAGCCTTAATGTCACAGACAATGATGAGCGGCCTGACCAGAGGAGAAAGAAACCGATCACTGGGTCAGAGTTGAGGACACTCTAACTGCTTTTTCAAAGGGGGCCACATTGAGAGTTAGGGATCACCTTTAGGAAAGAATAATGTATGGTTTTTGAAACAATTTAAGTGACAAATTAAATTGTCTAGATAGATTGCTTTTAATATTTTAATTTCCATATATACTTTCTCTTTTATAGATCCAAGACTAGAATACTTAATGCCTATTAAATTAGGTTATCAAATAAATAAAACATATATATATATATATATATATATATATATATTTAAAAGATAATAGTTGGGTTAGTGTTGAACATGGCAAAAACTTGAAGGTAATGTAATGCCCCAGTGCCCCAGAGACTGAAGTTTGTGTCAACTGTGTCTCAAAAGGAAGATCCTTGTCCTTTATTTTCTAGTATTTTTCCAAGCCATCACTCCCTTCTTTATATATGTGTAGCAAATCATCCCATTGTATAACTTAAACTTACACAATGTCGTATGCTAATTATATCTCAATGGAGCTCGTGGAGGGTGCTGGGAGAAGATCACCCTTACCGAGGTGGGTGGACATCATCCAATCTGCCATATGCTCAAACAGAACAAAAAGATAGGGGAAGGACAAAGTTGCTGCCTTTGTTTGAGCTGAGACTGGTGCTCCTCGTTCTCAGGCCTTGGACCAAAAGCACAATCATTAAAAGGAAGAATTAACAAATTGGATTTCATCAAAATTAAAAAGTTTCACTGTGCAACAAATCTTGTTAAGGGAACAAAAAGAGAGACTACAGACCAGGAAAAAATATTTGCAAACTGCATATCCAACAAAGGACCAGTATCTAAAACATATATATTTTTTAAAACCTCTCAAAACTCCGTATTAAAATGGCTAACAATCCAACTAGGACATGGGTGGTAGACTGTAAGAGGTAATTCCAAAACTGATATAAAGATGGCAAATAAACACATTGGAAAATGTTCATCATTAGCCATTAGAGAAATGCAAATTAAAACTTGAATGAGATATCACTACTACATATCAGAATGCATTAAAAAAATATTGGCAATCGAGTTCTATGGGGATACTCAGAGAAACTGGATCACTCATACATTGTTTGTGGTAATTAAAATGGTACAACTATTCTGGAAACTTTCTGGCAGTTTCTTAAAAACTAAATAAGCTACTACTGTATTATCCATCAACTATACTCCTGAGTGTGCATCCCAAAGGAATAGTTATGTTTATGTAAAAGCATACACAAATATCTGTAGCAGCTTTATTCATAATAAACAAACTGAAAACAACTCAGACGTCCTTCAGTGGGTGGATAGTTAAACCATGGTAACTGATACCATGGAGTATTACTCAGCAATAGAAAGGAACAAAGTAACAATACACGTGACAACCTGGATGAATCATATGCTGCATGGAAAAAAAGCCAATCCCAAAAGATTACATACTTAATTATTCCTTTTACATAACAAAGTTTACCTGCCAAAATTATAGAAATGGAGAACAAATTAGTGGTTGCCAGGGGATAAGGAAGGGTAGAAATAGGATGGAAGTCAGCATAGCTATTAAAGAGAAACATGAAGGAGTCTTGTAGTGGAAATGTTCTGGATGTTAATCACATCGATATCATTTTAATGCCAATATCCTGAATGTGGGGCACCTGCCTGGCTCAGTTGGAAGAGTATGACTCTTGATCTTGGGTTCATGAGTTTGAACCCCATATTGGGTATAGAGATACCTTAAATAAATAAATATTACAAAAAATATCCTGCTTGTGAAATTGTGCTACAATTTTGCAAGACGTTACCATTAGAGGAAACTGAGTAAAGGGTACATAGGTCTCTCATATTTCTCCTTACAACTGCCTGTGAATCTTCAAGTATCTCCAAATTAAAAATGATTATTAATTTACAAGATAGGTTCTATAATTGTCCCATAGAATGAACTGGATAATGTATTAGTCTAATTCTTTATTACAAGCAACAGAATCTATTCTGGATAATTTACTCGATAAGGGAATCTCTTCAATGATATTTGGAATTTCACAAATTCCAATGGGATGGGCAGAGAGACTGAATCAAAAGCTTTGCAGCAAAACAAAAACAAAAACAAAAACAAAAACACAGAACCACACCATGCTCTGGCCAATGTAGGTCTCCGGCAGCCACTGCTGTGCAAACCCTGTGGCTCCCGTTGACCATGCTGGCAAATGGACAACAGAAGCACTGGCTCTACATTTGCCCCAGGTAGATCCGCACTATTTCTCCTATTTTTCACTTTGCAGCTGATGTCTGGTGCAGGTGTTTCTGATTGGTAAAACCTAGATCACAGCCCGTGCCAAACTACAGGGGAGTCTGTGAGAGCACCACCTGGCTTCCAGCCTGGAGAAGTGGGATTTATAAAACGGGAAATTCCCCAAATCTAGAAAGGTGTGTTGAAAAGATCTTTTGTCAGCCACAAACATGCCAAATATCCACCAAAAGTGTAATGGCGTATTTTGCAAACAACAAATCATTTACTTTTTGAAAATTTAAAGAAACATTTCATTTTTTGTTGTTTTTGTTTTGTTTTGTTTGTTTTAGAGGGGGGCGGGGAACAAAGGGAGAGAGAGAATCCGGAGCAGGCTAGGCTTCTGCTGAGCCCAGAGACCAGGAGGGGCTCAATCTCATGACCCTGAGATCATGACCTCAGTCGAAATCTAGAGTCAGATGCTTAACGGACTGAGTCACTCAGACACCCTAGGTTCAATTAGTTAAGCTACTGATTCTTGGTGTTTACCAGGGTCTTGATCTCAGGGTCATGAGATCTGACTGGGCTGACTGGGCTCCCTGCTCATCACGAGCCTGCTTGGGAGTTCCTCTCTCCCTATACCTCTGCCCCTCTCACCACTGGCACGCAAGCACTCTTGCTTGCTCTCTCTCTAAAGTAAATAGATAAAGTCTTAAAATTTTTTTTTCAAATTCTGTATGCCTTTTTGATGACTTACCCATTTCCCCCCTCAGTTCTTGTGATTTTCTATTTCTTTTTTTTTAAGATTTTATTTATTTATTTGACAGACAGAGATCACAAGTAGACAGAAAGGCAGACAGAGAGAGAGGAGGAAGCAGGCTCCCTGGGGAGCAGAGAACCCGATGTGGGGCTCAATCCCAGGACTCTGGGATCATGACTTGAACTGAAGGCAGAGGCTTTAACCCACTGAGCCACCCAGGTGCCCGTGATTTTCTATTTCTTGATCCAATGTTGATATATTGTATTTTTATTAAAAATCATAAAGTTAACTTATCTTTTTGATTGTACTAACTGTGCATAACATTTTAAAATTAGTTTTTTTTTTTTAAAAGCTCACCAGGGTAATTCTTTTTTTTTTTAAATTAATTTTTTATTTTTTATAAACATATATTTTTATCCCCAGTTTTAACATTTTCCATTGTTATATATTCTTTTTGTTTCTAATTTTATTTTATTTTACATTCCATTTTTTCATTATAAAAAACATGTTCCTTTATAGCAAATTTGAAAATCAAAACAAAAAACAAACAAGCAAAAACACAAAAAAGAAAACAAAAATCATTTGAAATCCAGAACCTAGTAATAACTCCAGTGAACTCCCCAATAACCATTTCTACTCATACCCCACTGGAAATGCAGTTTAAGTGGGTTGACCCCACCACCATTCTTGGGGCAGGCCCCATCTGACCTAAGGCAATCAGAGTCATTTCACATCCTCACTCCCTACTGCCTCACCAATGCAATTATCTCAGTTATAATCAACCAGTGCCTGGCATCCTCCTGGCCACACTGATTGGTTCAAGAGTGTGTACATGACCTAGGTTCGTCTAGTTTTTAAAAAGTCCAAGACTCCTATCTGTTAGAAGAGAAGCTCCCACCCCCACCTCAATCCAGGTGTAACTAGTATAAAGGGGAAAAATTTAGCCCCAGAGCTTCTGGAAACCTGTGTGGAAGCAGAGTTTATAGTCAAGAGATGGGGTTAACAATGGGGAGAGAAAAACTATGTCCTTATCCCATCATTTGGTTCCTAAAATCAGACTCTCCTAAGTCTAGTCCCCAGTTGTCTTCTCTTCCTAATTGAACAGAATGAGATTTCCAGATTTAAGAAAATGTGTATTTTCCCTCTATCCCTGCTCTAGATCTATTTGTGTCTCTATCTCCATAAGGGGTCTCCAGGACAATTATCTTTTGAGGACTGGAGTTTCCCAAGCAAATCCTATTTTGGAATGATATTTTTTTTCTTTCAGTGCTTTCCAGATTGTCTTGTACATTTTCTACAACCTGCGGTCTGTAAATATATAACTGGAAGATGTCATTTGATTTTAGTCCAGCAGTTTGAGTTTTGGTGACAGTGCTGTGTTTGGAGTGTAAGGATGTTATTGGGTTTGTACTATGTATGTTTGAAAGACTGGTGGGTTATTTGATTCTGGAATGCCTAACAGCTCTTGAGTAGGGTCAGAAGGGTCAGAATCACACTTGCGGTTCTCTAAAAAAAAAAGAGAGATGATCCAGTGGCTGACTGACTATGAATGTCTGAAACTACAGGACAAGAACCCATGTCCAGGCTAATACTCTTGAGCTTACTGAAACCCACTTAAAAGGGCTGTTCCCCCTGAATGAACCTGGGGGCAGCCAATTCCCTTGAGGGCTTTCAGACTGTCAAGACACTGCCCGACTTCTCTCATAGCATTTCCATGTTCACTATAACTGGAGAAGCTATAAGAAATCTCCCTAATTCTTTCTTTGATTTAAGATTCACCCCTGAGAGGTGGATGAAAGCTAACTTGCTTCATTTCTATATTGAGACTCACCTGAAAAATAAAGAATCCACTCTGACTCCACCCTGGAATTAGAAAGACAGTCTGAGTAAGGCTCTCTTCACCTTCCATTCTCCTATTTATAGATGGCAGGTAGTACTTCTAAACTATATTTATATTTCTAGAGGAAATCAATCTATATCTCTACTGAGGCCATAGCTTCTCTATTTTGTGTGAAAACTCTAATTCCTAGCTTGTATTGAAACTACTGTGTTTGTGGTACCTGCCTCTGACCATACATGACACCTGGGAGCTTCCACAGCCTCAGCAAATGCACCACTTTCTCCAAGACTCCATCCACTTCACCTTCTTGCTTAGATTTTTTTTTTTTTTTTTTTGCTATTTTTGAGTAGATCTTAAAAAAAAAAGATAATAGAGGTGGGACAAAACAAGGGTATATGAAGTGTTCTGGCATCTGGAAGGAGAGATAGACAAAACAAATCTACAAATGAAAACTGCAATTTGAGGTGGTGAGAAAAAATAAAGCAGAAACAGGGGTGGAGAGAGATGGAGGGTAGTGGTAATGTAGCACCACTTTTGATCATGTGATCTGGCATTTGTACAAAGGAGTGAAGGAGCCAAACAAGTGATGTGAAGGAAGACTTTGAACTTTCCTATATGGGTGGTGAGAAATAATTGGAAATTTTTAAAGTATTAGCCATTCTCCTGGAGAGGTGGGGTTGAAAAGCAGAAAAGCTGGTTAGGAGGCAATTGGAATCATTGCCAAATCCAGGCAAGAAATAAAAATATAAATTAAAGCAATAACAATGGAGGTGGTAAGAAGCAGCTGAATTCTAGATATATTCAAAGGCAATGCCAATAGGATCAGTTGATGGATTCTATGTGAGGTGAGATGAGAGAGATGAGAGAGATGTAGCAAGCATAATGCCTACATTTGATACCTGAAGAACTCTATGTATTCTGGTGCCATTTACTAAGGTAAAGAAAATTGAGGGAGGATAAGTGGGTACATGTAGAGAGCTCTGCCTTAGGTATTTAAAATGAAGGATGCTTTTTAGACATTGAAGTAAAGGTGTTGAGTAAGAAATTAATATGAACATCTAAGATTAACAGAAAGGTCAAAGATAGACATAAAAAACTGAACATTTGAATTTAAATAGATTATCTTTAAAACCAAGGGACTAGGGGCACCTGGGTGGCTCAGTGGGTTAAGCCTCTGCCTTCAGCTCAGGTCATGCATAATCCCAGTGTCCTGGGATCGAGCCCTGCATCGGGCTCTCTGCTCAGCAGGGAGTCTGCTTCCTCCTCTCTCTCTGCCTGCCTCTCTGCCTACTTGTGATCTCTATCTGTCAAATAAATAAATAAAATCTTTAAAAAAAAAAAAAAAAACAGAAAACAAACCAAGGGACCAGAGGAGATCATGTAGGGACGAATCTAAGAGATCAGAACATAGGTCTTTCCAACATTTGATGGCCAGAAAGAGAAGAAGGCAGGAAAAAGATTGATTTGGGGAATGTTAGGAGTGTGTGTGTGTGTGTGTGTGTGTGTGTGTGTACTTTGTTGTTGTTTTTTTCATTGTTAAATGTTGCAGATATCCAAGAGATGCATGGGAGATGTATGGGTTTCCCTTCAGATTTCCTTGTGTACTAGAGTTATTCTATAGCTATATCTATTAAATTATATTTATCAGAGATTTATCAATTTTATTTTCTTCAAATAACCAGCTCTTATTTTTACATATGATTTTTTTTTTAAGATTTTTTTATTTATTTATCAGAGAGAGAGGGGGGAGAAAGCGAGCACAGGCAGACAAAATGGCAGGCAGAGGCAGAGGGAGAAGCAGGCTCCCTGCCAAGCATGGAGCCCGATGCGGGACTCGATCCCAGGATGCTGGGACCATGACCTGAGCTGAAGGCAGCTGCTTAACCAACTGAGCCACCCAGGTGTCCCTACATATGATTTATATCAGTTATTTCCCATGTTATTAATTTATGCTTTAATATTCTTTCCTATTTTGCTTTAGATTAATACTTTATCTTATTCTAGCATTTTACAATATAATAGTCTTTCCATTAACATCTCTTTTTTATTTCTTCTTATTAAAGACCTTTAAATGAGTACATTTTCTTCTAAACACTATCTTGGCCACATCTCAACAGATTTTTTTATGCAGACTTGTGTTTTATTATTACTTAAAAATAGATTTTTATTGCATCCTTAATTTATTCCTAAGCCAATGTTTACTTATAAGAAGGTATTTTTTAAATTTATTATTTATTTATTTGAGAGAGAGAGACAGAGAGAGAGAACACAAGAAGAATCCCTGCTGAACGGGGAGCCCAATGCGGTGCTCAATCCCAGGATCCCAGGATTACAACTTGAGCCAAAGGCAGATGCTTAATCAACTGAGCCACACAGGTGCCCCTAAAAAAGTATTTTTAATATCCCAAGAAACTCAGCAATTTACTAATGTTTTTATTATTTCTTCTTTAAGTGTGTTATGATTAGAGAATGTGTTGGGAGACTTCTTTCTCTTAGGTTGCAGTTGGTATTTTTAAAATATCTTTATAGCCTTTTTATGATTTTTTTTTTGGTGACAGATATACACAGTTATGGTTTTTATTTCTCTCATTAAATTTCCCCAAAATTTGTTAAAATTTCCTGAATAAAGCCCAAGGCAGCCCCTGAATGACCAACTAACACCACACAGACCAAACACTGTTCACAACAGGCAAAGCCACTGCAGATGATTGGACTGAAGTAAAAAGTGGTTCAGCCACAACAGCAGGGCACATACAACACCTGGAGACACTCTGAAGTACGAAGTTCCAGGGATCAGAGGACACTGTACTGTGGGGCATTACAGGACCTCTTCTTCATAAGGCCACTACATTCAAAAGCAGGAATTGTAATTGATTATCATAACACAGAGGAACAGACATCGAGAGTTAGAAGAAATGAGGAGACAGGGGTGCCTGGGTGGCTCAGTGAGTTAAGTCTCTGCCTTCGGCTCGGGTCATGATCCTAGGGTCCTGGGATCAAGCCCCACATTGGACTGTCTGCTCAATGGGAAGCCTGCTTCCCCCCCTCTCTCTGCCTGCTGCTCTGCCTACTTGTGATCTCTGTCTGTCAAATAAATAAAATCTTTTTTAAAAAATGAGGAGACAGAAGAATATGTCCCAAATGAAAGAACAGAACAAAACCAAAGCAAGATACCTAAGTGAAATGGAGGTAAGTTATGCCTGATAGAGCATTGAAAGTAATGATCAGAAAGATATTCACTGGACTTGAGAAAAGAGTTGAGGACATCAGTGAGACCCTCAACAAAGAAAAAAAAGTCAGAGATGAAAAGCATAATAAACAAAATTAAGAATATTCTAGTTGGAATAAATAGTAGATTAGAGGAAGCAGAAGAACGAATCAGTAACATGGAGGAAATGGTAATTGAAAGTAATCAAGTCAAGCAGGTGAGAGAAAAAAAATATGCATAATGAGAATAGACTTAGGGAACTCAGCAACACCATAAAGCACAATTACATTAACATTATAGGGATCTCAGAAGAAGAAAGAGTACAGGTGTCAGAAAATTTATCTGAAGAAGTAATAGTTGAAAACTTCCCAAATGTGGGGAAGAAAACAGGAAATTCAGATCCAGGAGGCACAGAAAACCTCCAACAAAATCAACTCAAGGAGGTCCACACCAAGACCCATAGTAATTAAAATGGCAAAGAGTAGTGATAAAGAAAGGGTTTTAAAGCAGCAAGACAAAAGAAAACAGTTACATACAAGGGAAACCCCGTGAGTGTATCAGCTGATTTTTCAGCAAAAATCTTGCAGGCCCAAAAGGAGTGGCATGATATATTCCAAGTACTAAAAGGAAAAAAAAAAAATCTATATCCAAGAATACTCTATCCAGCAAGACTATCATTCAGAATAGAAGCAGAGCTAAAGAATTTCACAGCCAAACAAAAATTAAAGGAATTTATGACCACTAAACCAGCTCTACAAGAAACGTCAAAAAGAACTCTTAGAGTGGAAAGGAAAGACAAAAAGTAAAAGTAAGAAGAGAAGGAAGACCCAAATCAGTAAAAATAATTATATCTATAAAAATCAGACAGGGATTCACAAAATAAAAGGATAAAAAGTATAATATCATATACTTAGAACACTGAGGGGAGAGAAGTAAAGAATGGGTTCAAAATTTAAGTGACCATCAAATTAATATAGACTGTTATATGCAGAAAGTTTTTTATACAAACCTAATCATAACCACAAATCAAAAACCTATAAATGCGAAAAATAAAGAGAAAGGAATCCAAGTATATCATGAAAGAAAGCCAACTAATCTTGAGAGAAAAGAGCAAAGGAAGAAAGGAACAGAGATGAACAGCAAAAACAAGTAAAAAAAAAAAAAGTAACAAAATGGCAATTAGTACATATGCATCAATAATTACTTTGAACGCAAATGGACTATGTGCTCCAATCAAAAGATATATGGTGACAGAATGGATAAAATAACAAGACCCATCTATATGCTGCATTCAAGAGATTAATTTCAGACCTAAAGACACATGCACATTGAAAGTAAAGAAATGGAGAAGCATTTACAGGCAAATGGAAGTGAAAAGAAAACAAAAGTAGCAATACTTTTATCAGACAAAATAGACTTTGAAACAAAGACTGTAAAGAAAGACAAAGAACACTATATAATCATAAATAGAAAAACCCAACAAAAAGATATGCTCCTAACATGGGAGCATCCATGTACATAAAGCAATTAATAACAAATATAAAAGAAGTAGTCATTAGTAATACAATATTAGTAAGGAACTTTTATACCCCACTTACATCAATGGAGAGGTCATCCACTCAGAAACAGTGGCTTTGAAAGACACATCGGACCAAATGGATCTAACAGATATATTCAGAACATTCTATTTTCAGAACATATTATTTTCAAGTGCAAATGGAACATTCTTCAGAATAGATCACATTAGACCACAAAATTTTCAACAAATTTAAAAAGACTAAGTATTCATGCATCTTTTCCAATCACAATGATCTCAAACTAAAAATCAACCACAAGAAAAACAAGTGTGGAAAGACCTCAAATACGTGGAGGCTAAATAACATCCTATTAAACAATGAATGTGTCAACCAAGAAATCAAAGGGGAAATTAAAAAATACATGGAGATAAATGAAAATAAAAACATAACAGTCCCCCCCCCAAAAAAAAAAACAACAAAAAAACATAACAGTCCCAAATCTTTGGGACGCAGCAAAAGCTGTTCTAAGAGGGAAGTTTTTAACAATATAGGCCTACCTCAAGAAACAAGAAAAACCTAAAATAAACAACTTAACCTTACACCTAAAGGAGATAGGAAAAGAAGAACAAATAAAAACCCAAACCAATAGGAGTAACAAAATAATAAAGATTAGAGTAGAAATAAATAAAATGGAAACAAACAAATGAAAACAAAATAACCCAACAAAACAGATCAATGAAATCAGGATCTGGTTCTTTGAAATGATGAATAAAATTGATAAATCTTAAGCCAAACTCATCAAAAGAGAGAGAGAAAGAACTCAAATAAATAAAACCAGAAACAAAAGAAGAGAAATGACAACCAATGCAGGGATTGTAAGATTATGAAAAATTATATGCTAACAAACTGGACAACCTAGAAGAAATGGGTGAATTATTAGAAGCATATAATTTCCCAAAACTGAATCAGGAAGAAATAGAATATTTGAGCAGACCAACTACCAGCAATGAAATTGAATAACTAATCAAAAAACTCCCAGCTAACCAAAATCCAGAACCAGATGACTTCACAGGGGAATTCTACCAAATATTTAAAGACAAGTTAAACACCTATTTCTCTCAAACTATTCCAAAAAGTAGAAGATGATGGAAAACTTTCAAATTCATCCTATGAAACCAGCATTACCCTGATACTAAAATCAGATAAAGACACTACCAAAAACAGAGAACTGCAGGCCAATATCTCTGATAAAAAATCCTCAAAAAAATATTAGCAAACTGAATCCAACAATACATTAAAAAAATTATTCACCATGGTCAAGTGGGATTTATTCCCAGGATGTAAGAGCTATTGACTGATTACAAATCAATCAACACGACATATCACATCAATAACAGAAAGGATAAAAAACACATGATCATTTCAATAGGTGCAGAAATAACATTTGACAAAGTACAACAACAATTCATGAGAAAAACCTTCAACAAAGTATGTTTAGAAGAAACATACCTCAACTAATAATGGCCATATATGAAAACCCAAAGCTAACATTACACTCAATGGTAAAAAAAAACTAAGAGCTTTTCCCCTGTGATAAGGAGCAATCCGGGGAGGGCCAGTCTCACCACTTTTATTCAACATAGTGCTGCATGTTCTAGTCACAACAATCAGAGAAGAAAAAGGAATAAAAGACATCCAGATTGGGGGGGGGGGGGGAGAAGTAAATCTTTCACTATTTGCAGATAAACGCCAACAAAAAACTACTAGGACCAATAAACAAATTCCGTAAGGTTGCAAGATACAAAACCAATGTACAGAAAATCATTTCATTTCTATACAGTAAAAATGGAGCAGTAGAAAAAAGAAATTAAGAAAACAATCTCATTTACAATTGCAAAAGAATAAAATACCTGGGAATAAAGTTAACCAAGGAAGTGAAAGACCTATACTCTCAAAACTATAAAGCCTTGATGAAAGAAATTGAAGATGACACAAATAAATGGAAGGATATTCCACGCTCATGAATTGGGAGAACAAATATTGTTAAACAGTCCATACTATCCAAAGCAATCTACAGATTTAATGCAATCCCAATCAAAATACCTGTCGGAGGCAGGCCCCTGGCCAGGGCGGCCTCCGCCATGAAAAGATGGCGCCTGGCTAGTTGCCAGGTTAGGATTGCCTCGTGAGACTAAGCGGAACGCCCAAATTAGGAAGTAAACAGCATTGGTTGCTAGCGAAGTTATTCCTTTAGGTGCACAGCCTGATTCGCTCCCTCCTGTACCCTGCTCGCTGATTGGTCATGTAAGCGTATATAAGTGTGTAGACTTGCAGAAATAAAAAGAAAGAAGATGCATCTGAACTGGGGCGTCTTGTCGTCCTTGTGCGCCGAGGGCGATAAATGGCGCCGGCACCTGGGAACTAAATAAAGGAATCTTGCAAGGTAATCCGCAGGAAAGCGGGAAGTAAAGGTCCACAGGTAAGTGGGGACATTAGCCATGTTCAAAAGTGGGAATTCCGCGGTAAAGCGGGGAGTAAAAATAGAAAAGCCTTGCAAGGGAAAAGTCCGCAGGTAAGTGGGGTAAAACCACGACAAAGGTGGTGGGAAACTTGTACAAGACCGCAACAAGAAGCAGGGCGGCCATAAAGCCGGGATTTTCTTATCGAAAAAGCGGGGAAGGGACCACGATCAAAGTGGTGGGAATCTTGTACAAGTCCGCAATAAGAAGCGGGGCGGCCTTAGAGCCGGGATTTAGCGGCGAGTCTTTAACGTCCGCGTCTGTTGTCTGTGTGTTCATAATGGGATCTGAAGTATCTAAAGTGCGGTTGGAAGGGTCTTTAGAAGACCTGCTGAAAGCCAATGGAACTCCACTAAAAACAAAAACTGCTCGGGCCTTTTTGAATACAGTGGAAAAGGCGGCTCCATGGTTCCTAGATGAAGGCTTGCTAAACATACCTCAATGGGACCACTTAGGGGAGGATTTGAAGAAACAGGATGCTTTAACTCTTCAGCCTCAAATTTAACATAACAAAAGCACAGGCACGGGACATAGTAGTCTCCTGCAGAAATTGCGTGATCTTACTACCTGCACTGTCCTTGGGGGTTAATCCCAAGGGTTTGTTACCTAATCATATATGGCAAATGGATGTCACACATGTTTCGGAATTTGGAAAGTTAAGATATGTTCATGTCTCTGTAGATACCTACTCTGGAATAATTTTCGCCTCAGTGCATATGGGGGAAAAATCCAGAGATGTTATCGCCCATTGCCTACAGGCTTTTGCAGCATGGGGAGAGCCACACCAATTAAAGACAGATAATGATCCAGGCTACACCTCACAACCCTTTAAAGCCTTCCTACAACAACTTGACATTCACTTGATACATGGAATACCCTATAACCCACAAGGACAGGGTGTTGTGGAGCGCGTGCATCTTACAATAAAAGATGCGCTTTATAAACAAAAAGGGGGAATAGGGGACACCTTCAGGTCCCCTAAAGATAAGCTCAACACCATTCTCTTCATTTTGAATTTTTTAACGTTGGACAAAACGGGTAAATCAGCTGCAGACAGACATGCAAGTGATGCTGCTGCTCCCCCTAAGCCTTTAGTACTTTGGAAGGACATCCTCACAGGAAAGTGGAATGGACCAGATCCAGTGTTAGTATGGAGTAGGGGGTCTGTATGTGTTTTTCCACAGGAAAAGGAGGCTCCAATTTGGATCCCAGAGCGGCTGGTGCGTGCAGCCTTGCCTCCGAACACCAGTCATGATGCTGAAGATGCTGATGATAACTCTGGCGATGCTACACCTCCTGTGGCAGACTCAAGCCAGACAGCTATGAGCAGTGGTTAAAGCATGGCTATATCCTTTACCAGTGACTAACTCTTCTTTCATATTCCCTCCTCTCCCTTTGATGCATGGTAGGTCTCTAACTTGCTAGGAGCATGTACTGATATCTCAGCAGTGTCCATGTTAAATGGTGGCAAATTCCTCAACTGTTCTTGTAAACAAAATGACTCTAGTACCTTTGAGACAACAGTTAATGTGTCTTGTCCCAATAATATTACTTATCAGCCCACTCCCATATGGGTCTCGCCACCGTTCCTTTTCCTCGTAACAAATGCTAGCGAGCTGAATGATACGTTGAATTCACTAAGAATTTGCTATCTTGAATGTCACGGCCTTCAAGCTGGCTGTGATTATGCGTATCCCTACCCATGTTCCTATCCCAGTTTCCATTCCAGAGGACAAGTTACGGGGGTGCTATCCAGAAAGAAGAGAGATTTTGGTATCACAGCCACCGTTGTGACAGCATTGGCTATATCTACAGCAGCTGCCACGGCAGCAGCAGTCTCGCTTGCTGCAACTATACCCACTGCGGAAGCTGTGAACACCCTTGCAGAAGGAATGGCAGCTGCCCTTCAAACATAAACTCAGATCAATGCACATCTGCAAGCAGGAATCCTGATAGTCAACCAGAGAGTGGATTTGGTTCAAGAACAAGTGGACATATGAGGGGCCCTATTGGGACTGGGATGTAGAGTACCCTTCCCGGCGATTTGTGTAACTCCCATAGCCTATACTAATATGAGTGACTTACAGAATGTCTCCCGACAGCTCTCCCAATACTTGCGGGGGAATTAGTCCGCAGAATTCCAAAACTATACTCAGCACCTGCTACTAGGCATAACAAGGATAAATAACACCAGAGTTGAGCTTGCAACCCTCCCAGAGACAATCAAAACATTGCAAGATGTGTTAACCTTTACGAAACAATGGGCTAGCGTAATTGGTCTGATGATAATCCTCGTAGTGGGCTTGATTCTGCTAGTAAGGAAACTGCAAATTTGGAGGTGACAGCAACATAGGCAACAGCAAGCCATGGTGCAGGCCTTGTTAGCCATTGAGGCTGGAACATCCCCCCAAGTGTGGCTAAGTATGCTGGATCTGTAGTCAATGACGGGTAAGATTGGTGGGGGAAATATACCAACCTAAGACAGGACGCAGATCATTGATATCTGCTGTCTGATGACGGGTAAGGATATTCCCCACCACTGACAATCTAAGACAGGCACGATCCCTGCCATAAAAGAAAAAAGGGGGAGATGTCGGAGGCAGGCCCCTGGCCAGGGTGGCCTCCGCCATGAAAAGATGGCGCCTGGCTAGTTGCCAGGTTAGGATTGCCTCGTGAGACTAAGCGGAACGCCCAAAGAGAAAGTAAACAGCATTGGTTGCTAGCAAAGTTGTTCCTTTAGGTGCACAGCCTGATTCGCTCCCTGCTGTACCCTGCTTGCTGATTGGTCATGTAAACGTATATAAGTGTGTAGACTTGCGGAAATAAAAAGAAAGAAGATGCATCTGAACTGGGGCGTCTTGTCGTCCTTGTGCGCCGAGGGCGATAATAACAACAGCATTTTCACAGAACTAGACCAAATAATTCTAAAATTTGTATGGAACCACAAAAGACCCAAAGGAATCTTGAAAAAGAAAAATAAAGTTAGAAATATCACAATTACAGATTTCAAATTATACTACAAATCTGTAGTAACCAAAACAGTAATCAAAAATAGACACACAGATCAAGGAAACAGAATAAAAAGCATAGAAATAAACCCATGATTTTATAGCCAATTAATCTTCAATAAAGGAAGCAAGAATATGCAATGAGGAAAAGAGTCTCTTCAACAAATGTTGTTGGAAAACTGGAGAGCTACGTGCAAAACAATGACATTAAACCCCTTTCTTGGGGTGCCTGGGTGGCTCAGTAGGTTAAAGCCTCTGCCTTCCGCTCAGGTCATGATCCCAGTATCCTGGGATCGAGCCCCACATTGGGCTCTCTGCTCAGTGGGGAGCCTGCTTCCCCCTCTCTCTCTCTGCCTGCCTCTCTGCCTACTTGTGATCTCTCTGTTAAACAAATAAATAATAAAAAATCTTTTGGAAAAAAAAAAACATTTCTTATACGATCCACAAAAATGAACTCAAAATGGAGTAATACCTAAATGTGATACCTGAAACCATAATAATCCTAGAAGAACAGGCAGTCATTTTTCTAACAAGAGCCATAACAACATTTTTACAACAAAGAATTTTTATAACCCAACACCAAAAAAAACAAGTAATCCAATTAAAAATGGACAAAATATATGAAGAGATATTTTCCCAAAGAAGACATACAGATGGTGATGGCCAAGAGACACATGGACATCACATCACTCATTATCAGGAAAATGTAAATCAAAACCACAATAAGATACCATCTCGCACCTGTCAGAATGGCTATGATCAAAAACACAAGGAACAACAAGTGTTGGTGAGAAGAAAAAGGAACCTTCTGAAACTGTTGGTGGGCATGCAAACTAGTGCAGCTCATCTGAAAAACACTATGGAGGTTCCTCAAAAATTAAAAATAAAACCACCATATGATTCAGTAATTGCACTACTGGACATTTACCCAAAGAATATGAAAACACTAATTCAAAAGGATATAAGGTATCCCCATGTTAATTGCAGCATTATTTACCATAACAAAACTATGGTAGCAACCCAAGTGTCCATCCATAGATGACTGGATTAAAAAAAGATGTGGCAAATATACACAATGGAATATTATTTAGCCACTATAAAAGAATGAAATCTTGCCTTTTGCAACAACATGGATAGATCTAGAAAATATAATGTTAAGCAAAATAAGCCAGTCAGAGAAAGACACATACCATGTGTGATTTCACTCAATATGCGCACTGAGTCATGTATAGAGATGTCGAATCACTGTATTGTACACCTGAAACTAATTTAACACTCTCTGTTAACTATACTGCAATTAAAAATTTTAAAATGGCCTGAATAGTTGGATTATTGTCATTAATTCATTTTATCGTGGTGATGTTGTCAGTCCCTTCCTTTCCCCCACTAAGAGTCACTACTATGTTTGAGGTAATCCTGACCAAGCAGAATTACATTAAGGGTCTTAGTACTACAAGTATGAGGAGTCTGTGATGAGTGCTGTTGCCCGCATCAGATTATTTGTGCTGGTAGGAAGAGGGCAGGGGGCTCTTAGGCCATTGTTTTCCTACCATGACATCTACACTGACTGATGCCATAGAACTGCTTTGTCCATTTCTGGTCTCGATCTCCATCGGCACCACATCTCAACTCCACCTGACCGTCACTGTTGACTGGGAAGCTTGATCCTGCTCCCAGACCTCTCAGCACTGGATGAAAGATGAGTCAGCCACAATTATGCACCCAGGTTACTCTCTGGTGCTAATGTGTCCTGCGTTTGAGGCCCTATCTGGAATCTTCTCAAAGTACTGAATTCTGCCAAAATGAAATCCACATTTTTTTCCTGGGATCTACCCACCTTGGGAAGTCACAATATTATTAAGTCTAATTCTAACTTCCTTCTGCCACCTCTCCAATGTTAAAGTCCTAGCATGCCTGCTACCTGAACTGGCTCAGGTACCTCATATTCTGATAATGTGCCTCTCTTACCACAAATGCAGTATTTTGCCACCTTCTCCAGGTGATCTGGGTTATCAGAGAAGCAGATGCCAAGACCAGATCAACTATGCAAAGGTTTCTTAAAGAAATGCTAGGGAGGCAATATGGGGAGGGAACCAGAGAAGGCTGGGACAGTCAGCCTCCAGGTCAATGCAAGTCTGACCTGGAGTGGAGGAATGAGGGAGAAAAGGTGGGTGGGGAGCATTTTAGGCTGTCACAGAGTCTAAGGATGCTTGGAAAATCATTGAGGAGTCTCCAAGCAGGAATCCCTTGTCCCCAAAAATGGCCGGTAGGTGCAAGAGCTTCCCACAGGGATAGATTCCACAGCCCAGCAGCTGGAGCTCTCCTCACTGTACTGGAAGGTCTGCCAGGAGAGTTCTTCTTCTTCTTTTTTTAAAGATTTTTATTTATGTATTTATTTGACACACAGAGAGAGAGAGATCACAGGTAGGCAGAGACGCAGGCCGAGAGAGAGGGGGAAGCAGCATCCTCGCTGAGCAGAGAGCTCGATGCAGGGCTCGAATCCAGGACCCTGGGATCATGACCTGAGCCGAAGGCAGAGGCTTAACCCACTGAGCCACCCAGGCGCCCATGCCGGAAGAGTTCTGCTAACTGCCATACTCTCCTTCATTACAAAGTTTTCATTAATATGTTTTAGTACTACATTGTTTGATTGAATGGAAAATTGTTAAAGTGTTCTTTTTCACTGTATCTTTTCATTATCTTAATGTAGTGACTATTATGATTAATAACTTATGCATTGTCTTCTAGTATATTGAATATCATTTATACTTCCCCTATAATTTAGTAGTATCTTAGCTCTTTTATTTTTAAACTATAAGTTGGTTTTGCTTTCAAATATAGAATGAGACCTTTTTGTTGAGAGGTGAATTTTATCTTTTTAAGAATGTCTGAAATGCACTCTTCTGAATTTTCTCCCTCCAATACTTGTTCTTCTGTTTTGCTTTAACAATTATGCCTTTTTATATGTAGACTGAATTTACAAGTAAAATTCTTCTGAAATGGGTTAGATAGCTTAATTTAACTCAACTCTACAAGGTTAATTAGTGTTTTTATCTGTATTTATATTAAACATCCAAAATAGAAACTTTGGACTCCTTTCTCTGACACAAAGTTTCACACTAATTGTTCATGCCTGAATGTGTGTTTTGTTTATTCTCTTCCTTGATTTCATATATGGATTTGAGTCCAGCATTATATTACTCATGACATCTACCTCATAGTTGTTAGAGTTTTCAGTTAAATCTTTTCAGCATGATTTTCCCATATAGTAAGCTATTAAAAATAACTTAAATGATTAACTTAGAGATGAGATATGTGGTCAAAAAATCTCTCTCTGGCCTTTGAACCTATAAAATAGCATTCTGCCTTTTTTCCTCAAATGATTGATCACTCAACCAGGTGGGGGAAAAAAGGTCTTTGGGGGAATAGATATTCTTTAAGAAGTTACAAATACTTTCTTATTCAGGATCTTATGATTTAGGTTCTAAATGTTGTAGCCATCCTACTCTGTAATCTTTAGAATATTATCAATTCTTCTTTAGATTCACGTATTATCATTTCACTGCCATTGAAATGAAAGGTGGAAGCAAATAAATCATCCATCCTTTTTTTTTCTGTTATTAGCCCCTATGTTTTTCGTTGTGAAGGATAGAAACCCAACCTGAACTAACTTGGTCAGAAAAGGAGACTTACTTCTCCATGTAACTGTAAGAAAGGAAGCAGGCCAGGAGTATAACAGTGATCATTTTCTCTCCACCTTTCATCACAGCTTCTTTCTAATATTAGCCTCATGATAATATGCCAACAGTCCTCTTCCACATCGGTGGTGACAACTCCAGGGATCCATGTTCTTTAATTCCAACCACTGAAGAAGGAATGATTCTCTTTCTCCTCATGTCCAGTTGAAAAATGCCAAGAAAGGTCTGTGATTGGTCTTGCCTGGGTCAGGGATATACTTATATCATCTGTTACAACTGGGGTGAGTTGGTGGTCTTTAAGTGATTGGTTCTATTTGGGGTAGGTGCTTAACTTTAGGACCATCATTTGTGGTCAGGAGCATAGAGTCGAAAAGAAAACTGCATATCCTTTAAGTCAAATGTTTGCAAAAGGGAAAGAACATTTCCCAAGAGAGGGGGTTGCTGCCCCAGTGAAGGGAGGGAGGAGTTTCAGGCAAAGAGAACAATCCCTATTCATTACAATAACTTTTGCTGATTTGAAACCACCTATTCAAGAATTCTCTTGAAACCCAAGGCAGATTATTATTTTTTTTTATTTGACAGAGAGAAATCACAAGTAGATGGAGAGGCAGGCAGAGAGAGAGGGGGAAGCAGGCTCCCCGCTGAGCAGAGAGCCCGATGCGGGACTCGATCCCAGGACCCTGAGATCATGACCTGAGCCGAAGGCAGTGGCTTAACCCACTGAGCCACCCAGGCGCCCCAGATTATTATACGCCATTCTCAAGTTCAGCCACTTTTATTACTTCATTTTTGGACAATTAGAATTTAACTACATCAGGTTTCATTTCATAGTCTATCCCATTAACTGAGATTTTCAGGATTAACGATGTTTTTCTTTTAAATATTAAAAAATAATTCTCAAAACAACAAATATGATAGCTAATGTAAAGTAAAATGTGATTTTCTGGACTTTGCCCACTCCCCCAAATCCATGGTCATATCCTAACACACACAAGTGCATGAACCCCCCATCAACACACAGCAATTCTTTTTTTTTTTTTTTTTTTTTAAAGATTTATTTATTTGACAGAGATAGATCACAAGTAGACAGAGAGGCAGGCAGAGAGAGAGGAAGGGAAGCAGGCTCCCCGCCAAGCAGAGAGCCCGATGTGGGACTCGATCCCAGGACCCTGAGATCATGACCTGAGCCGAAGGCAGCGGCTTAACCCACTGAGCCACCCAGGCGCCCCAACACACAGCAATTCTTTTAAGAAAAATATATAATGATGTTTTGCAATTTGCTTTATAAATTTATTTTAAAGTACTCAATTTTAGGGGCGCCTGGGTGGCTCAGTGAGTTAAAGCCTCTGCCTTTTGCTCAGGTCATGATCCCAGGGTCCTGGGATCAAGCCCCATATCAGGCTCTCTGCTCAGCAGGGAGCCCGCTTCCCCCTCTCTCTCTGCCTGCCTCTCCTCCTACTTGTGATCTCTCTGTCACATAAATAAGTAAAACCTTTAAAAAAAATAAAGTGCTCAATTTTATACATCACTATATATAACATTCCCTCCTATTTAGTAACAACATAATACTCCATTGTGTGGATATACATAATTTGTTTAATCAATCCCTTTTTAGTGGGCACCAAAGTTTCTTCTAGCTTTGTTATTTCAAAGCAAAGGATATGTACGTTTCCTACTGGAGTATACATATTCTTGTGTATATATCACTGTACCCTTGTGTATAGTATAACCAGAAAAACGATTCCTAGAAATGGATAGCTGGGTCAAAGAGTACGCCAACAATATTCTTAATGACTCCATTATAGTTAATCATTAAGTTACTGTCTCTTTCATTCTAACCTGTCCTAGATTAACAACTGCTATGACTCCTATCATTTCTTTGGCAATAGATCTTTTCCACTCTTTACGTTCTGATCATGATTTTTGAAGTTATTCCATTACAGAGAAATTAGAATTTTTTTCTGGGCTCTTATGAAATTATTTTATTGTGCTAGAATATTTTTCTTGCCCCCACTTTTTCATATCTACTATCAGTTTTAGATATTGATGCTTTATTCATTGAAGTTTTGTGCCGGAATTTTCCTGTGTTAGATAAAGGAATCTGTGACCAGTTAGTCTGCCATTTTTAATGATGTCTCCAATTAAGCATTTGTAAAAATGTATTCCAAAACACCACCTATCTGAAATATATCATTGTATTTTCCAGGGAGCCGAAGTTTTAAATTCTTTATCATCAAAAGCTTTTCCATTTCATTTAAACATTAGGGATAAAAACAAGTCTCAACGGATCCTACTGAGCACACCTGAATGTGATTCTGGTTCCTGGAGACCACTGTTGGGACCTCGTGGTCATCAGGATATAATTTCTGAGAAGGTTTGTCCCTCGTGAATGAACCGGTATCTTGCTGTCTTCTGTCCTTGGATTGGCTCCATGAGCTGCTTCTCCCCAACATGCTTCTCCAATGTGAACTAGCTCTGCTCAGTGCTTTCAGTGGCCTCCATATCTACTTTCTGTGAGTTAACCACTTTATTAAGCTTAATATAATTGCCTTCAATAAACAAAAAGATTAAAGGAAGTCTGATGAGCTTCTGCTGAGCAAAATGCCTAGGCTTTATTTTTTACATGGACTTTGGGACATCTATTTTGCCTGCTTGATGGCTTATTTTGCTATTTCCTGACCCTAGCCAGATTCTGGAAAGGTGAAGTGATTCTATAGT
This sequence comes from Mustela nigripes, assembly GCF_022355385.1. Classification (NCBI taxonomy): domain Eukaryota; kingdom Metazoa; phylum Chordata; class Mammalia; order Carnivora; family Mustelidae; genus Mustela; species Mustela nigripes. The sequence goes on along the minus strand of NC_081560.1, from coordinate 11,458,936 downwards.
TGAATTTTGGATGAACAAGACCTTATGGGGTATATTACTTGGCACACATAGAGAATTAAGATTATAGAGTATCCTAAACACAGAATTTTTTAAAGTGCCAGAATATTAAAGAAGAATAAAACCCTACTCGAATATTAAAGCATGAAAATATAATACACTCACATGGCTTAAAATTTTAAAAATATTTTAAAACTTTTTTCTCCCCATCTGTTCCCAGCCACCTGAGTCCCCACTCCCCAACAGGCAACCCATGTTATCAATGTTCTATTATAGTTTATAGAAGTATTTTAAGCATATATATGCAAATTCTCACAAACTCATTTTTCTTTTTTGTACAAACAGCAGTGTATTAAACACATGTCCTACACCTGACAAAATGTCTTGCCCATCATTATATATCCATACATAAGGGATCACTCTTTTTGCTTTTCCTTTTTCAGTGGCTCCAGATTATTCTACCATATGGATGTGCCATTGTTTATTTTGCTGTTTCCCCACTGATCAATATTTAAGTTGTTTTCAATCTGTTGTTTTTACAACCAATGACGCACTTTAATAACCAAATACATACATCATATCTCTGTGCCAGAATATGTGAATGACAGCTCCTAGAGGAGGAATCACTAAAACAAAGGGTATAAAAGCACTTGCAACTTTGATAGATATTATGAAACTGTCCTTTATGCAGGCTATTTGATTTTATACTACCTGTTTTCCCCTGGTGTGTTATAAAACGTTTTGCTATTTGTCAATTTAATAAGTGGGAATGGCATTTTAATGTCATTTTAAATCCCATTGATCTCACGAGCGAAGATGAGGATATTCACATATGTTCTTATCTTTTGCCCATCTTCTCTTTTTTATTGATTTGTAGGAGCTCTGTATACACTAGGCAAATCAATCTTTCATCCCAGATATATTTCTCAGTTTGTCATCTGTGTATTTACTTTGTTTTGGGTGGTATTAACCACACTGTTTTTTAAAAAGTTCTTCATAGGGTGCCTGGGTGGCTCAGTGGGTTAAGCAGCTGCCTTCAGCTCAGGTCATGATCTCAGGGTCCTGGGATCGAGTCCCGCATCAGGCTCTCTGCTCAGCAGGGAACCTGCTTCCTCCTCTCTCTCTCTGCCTGCCTCTCTGCCTACTTGTAATCTCTCTCTGTCAAATAAATAAATAAAATCTTTTTTAAAAAATTAAAAAAAATAAAAAGTTCTTCATAAAGTCAGACTTGTCAGTCTTTTCTTTTTTGACTTCTATGCTTCTGTCATACTTAGGAAGGTCTTATTCATCCCTATATACATTCTTTTGTTTTCTATTTAAGTTTATGGGTTTTTTTTTAAGATTTTATTTATTTATTTGACAGACAGAGATCACAAGTAGGCTGAGAGGCAGGCAGAGAGAGAGAGAGGAGGAAGCAGGCTCCCCGCTGAGCAGAGAGCCCAATGTGGGGCTTGATCCCAGGACCCTGAGATCATGACCTGAGCCGAAGGCAGAGGCTTTAACCCACTGAACCACCCAGGCGCCTCTTAAGTTTATGGTTTAAATTAAACCTTTGACCCACTTAAAATTTATCCTAGTGAGATACAGACAGGAATGGATTCAACTTAATTTTTTCCCTAGTTGGTCACTGAGTTGTCTCCCCACATGTTGAATAATCAATTTTTCCCAAAGACAATACTTGATTATTTTAATTTTAATCTGTTTTACAGAGTTAGTTCCTCCTTACTTTTCTCCCTCAGAATGTTTTTGGCTATATTTTCTTGCTTATTTTCCATAAACAAAATTTAATCAGCTTGTCTAGCTTAAAAATGATTGATTTTTTAATTGAAATTGTATCATTTTTATGGATAAACTTAGGGGAGAATTGATATCCTTATATTGCTGATTCCACCTTTCTATGTGTTCACATTTCTTTTGTGTTTCTCAAGAGCATTTTGAAGTTTTCTTCATGTAGATCTTGAACTTCTTAGTTTTATTCTTAGTAATGTGTCATATTTCTTTGTTGTTGTAGCTTTTGCAAATGGGGTCCTTTTACTCCATTACTTCTTTTAATTGAATCTTTTTTTTTAATGTGTGAAGATTTTAATTTCGGAGTATGTTTCATTACCCAGCCACATTATTGAGTTATCTTACTTTTTTTTAGTTTATTTTCTTGAGTTTTCCAGATATACAATCAAATTATTTGAAATTAAAGTTAATTTTTGTCTTCTCCTCCTTTCTAATATTTTACACCTGCATTTTTTTCTCCTATCAAAGTGCATTGGCTAACATACCAGAAGTTTTAATTCATTTACTCAGTCTTAGAGAAGTATATGCATTTAAACTGAAGATCTGTCATTTCATGAAATACTTAACCTGCAATCCATTCCTTCACCAGAACTACAGAGAAGGCTGAACTCTAGGAAGAGGGTCTGAGCAAAAGGAAAATCTGGACAAAGGAAGCCCTGCATAAACTCTGAGCCAATAAGCAAGAATCCCTCGGAACCAACCACTTTGCCTTTAGGGAGGCCAAAGACATACTGATGTCTTTGCTGACCTCTTCTGGTTAATGTGAAATCAGTCGGAAGATGGCAGATTTGATTGTTTTTCCTAAGGGTTTTCCTGGACTGTCTGCCTGAAAATATTTATCCGGATCCTGAAAGTAAATTTCATACTCTTTCTTTTCCTCCCTCTCTATTATAGAACTTCCAAATCCTGAGTCCCCTTTTCCTCCCTCCGATTTTTGGCTCTTCCACACCCCTGTATCCACAAGTATTGTCTGTAGCTATTTCTGAACTCCAAACTCATGCAATCCTTGGATTAGGGCAATTGGGAAGTCCATGGTCACCTTGGTTGGAGCAGTTTCTCTGGACAATGCAGGAGGAGAATCCATCTTGCTGTGGGTAAAGAAATGAATGGAAAGTATGGAAGAAACAACAGTGCTCATATAGTTCTATTTCAGGAAACTTGGCAATAAAGGAAAGATAAGATTGAATGGTAACTGGGGCACCTGGGTGTCTCAGTCATTAAGCATCTGCCTTCGACTTAGGTCATGATCCCAGGGTCCTGAGATCGAGCCCCACATCAGACTCCCTGCTCAGGGGGGAGCCTGTTTCTTCCCTCTCCCACTCCTCCTGCTTGTGTTCCCTCTCTTGCTGTGTCTCTTTCTGTCAAATAAATAAATAAAATCTTTTTTAAAAAGATTGAATGGTAACTTAATGATTAAGAAAGAATCAGAAGTATATTCATTCATTTATTCACTCATTCATTTTCTAGGGTATGAGGTGGCCATGCAAATGCACCTCTAGCATCTCTAATGGTGGGGATTGTACATGGTGGGCAGCTGCAGCTGCTGTCTCTGAAATGCTTCCCTGTCTACATTGCGACCGTGACTCTCATGGCTATTCCCTGATGATGATTGTGGATGGCAGGGGCACTAAAGCAGGTCTGTTTCTGGAACATTTAGGACAGCTCAGATGGGTGGTTTAGGATCAAGAACAATTCAATGGCCTTGCTGAACTTCGTGAGGGCGGTGCTACAGTGTCAGGCTCTGTCACCGAACATTATCACCTGCCCCCTCTCCTTCACAATGGTCAGACCTGCATGACAATCTGATGGCTCTACCTGACTCCCCTTTCTTCCTTATTGGCATTTTCCCTAAGAAATCTCTCACGCTTCTAATTCGGCTTGGTGTCTACTTCTTGGAGGACCCAGTCTAACATAGAGTGGAATAGACTTGAGCAGTTTTGAAGGGTATGAGCAGAGGGGGAAGAAAAATATTTGATTCCCCATTGTGTTTCCTATAGATTCCTTTCCAGACTTTCTAGTTTTTGTCTCTATGCCAGCCACAATTCTTGATACTTCATCACAACTTTACTCTCAATATCTCCATTCTCTCTATGGGGTCCCTGACCTTGTCCCAACTCTGAACTTTCCATCTAGCTTTCAACCTAAGAAAACCAAAGTCATCTCATTGCTGGTCTCCAAGGTAAGCAGCATCATCCCTCCCATGGTTTTGCTTCTATTGGGGAAATGTCGCTCATTTTCTGAGGGCCTTTATAATGACATATTGGAAGGGTCCTTTTTATTGCCATGGAATTTTAAAGGGCAAAGCTCAGGAAATAGGTGTTAGGGTCCCACAAATTCTAAAGGAGACGTACCAGACACAGCTCTGCAAGACTTACTAGAAATGGAATGACTTTCTAGGGTGCCAGGGTGGCTCAGTCAGTTAAAGCATCTGACTCTTGGTTTCAGCTCAGGGTGTGATCTCAGTATCATGGTCTCAGTATCGTGGGATCGAGCTCTGTGTTGGGCTCCTTGCTCAGTGGGGAGTCTGCTTCTCTCCCTCTCTCTCCCTATGCCCCTAAACCCTCCTCTAAAATAAATAAACAAATAAATAAATAAGTAATCTTTTATTAAAAAATGAAATGACCTTCATTTCACCACCAAGCCAGGCTATAAAAACAAAAGACAACAGTTACTAGTGGGAAGAAACTCAAAGGGGTAGAGTTCTGAAGTCCCTGCTCTGCCCACCCCTACACATCTTAGGCAGATAAAGGCATTCTCTGAGATAAAACTGCCATATAGATTAGAAATGCAGGAGTGGTGTGTTACTTATCCCACTCCTTGGTTGGATGCAAAACCCCACAGACCCATCCTGGTGCCACTAGAGGAGCAGATGGTGACAAAGTCCAGGAAGAAAAGGATACCTATCCTCAGAGTTTGAGAGTTTGAGAGAGCTTTGCCTCATCAATGATGAAGCATGATAACAACCTCATCCATGATGAAGATGATAACAAGCCTGTACTCCCATCACAGATACAGCAAAAGGGGCAAGTAGATACCACAGAAGATATGGACCATCTTGAAGTTTCCTGGTCCAAGAGGGCTACTTCCTTGAATGAGGACCCTGACACTGAGAGGCTCTAAGCTGAACAAGCAGAGCAGGAATTGGAGGGGGAGTCATTAAATGACATGTAATGCACATGTTCTTTCAGGATCTCTAAGGAGTCCACAAATGTACCCGATGAGAACCCCTGCCCCACAAAGGGCATAGGCAGGTAAGGAAAAGGATGAATAGCTCCAGGCGAGTAGAAGGATCGCAGTCCCTGTCCCCTAACCTCCTCTTCCCTGGCCTGACACCAGAAGACTCCGAGCAGGGATGGAGAATTGGAATAGACCAGCAAGGAGGAGTGGGAGAGCAAAACATTCCTGCTCTCCACCGGTCAGACATGACCAGGGGAGAAGAAAACCTTTAAATGAGATGAAACATTGAAGTTCTAACATAGACTAGGATGCATGGCTTACCACCTAATAATGGGTCTTCGTGAACAATATGAAGCTGTTTTTGTAAGAAAAGTGACGGGAAAATTGTAGGATTTGCCCTAAATGTCACAAAGAAGAAGGGAAGGGAGATCTTATAGAGTGTTCTGGAGGCAAAGGTTGAAAGAGAAATAAAGCCATTTCTTATTTCTATCTCATTAAATTTAGCCTATTTAATAAGTTAGCTACATACATTTTGAGATGTCTTTATATATTTAAAAAAAAAAAGCAATTAAAAGGACCACCTTAACCAAGTTCATTGTAGTTGGACCCTTTTGACGGAGCCCTATGTCTTATTCCTAAATCATGCCATTCTTTAGAGAAAAAGATCTTCTAGTACTGGGGCTTCCTCCTATTTTGTGGACAGTCTAGCTGTGTGACCCTCATAGATCACCGTAACCTCGAAGACCATGGGGCTCAGAGAGGGGAATAGGCAGATTCCCTCTTCTTTTTTTTTATAAAGATTTTTATTTATTTATTTGACAGACAGAGATGACAAATAGGCAGAGAGGCAGGCAGAGAGAGAGGAAGCAGGCTCCCCGCTGAGCAGAGAGCCTGATGCGGGCCTCGATCCCAGGACCCTGAGATCATGACCTGAGCTGAAGGCAGCTGCTTAACCTGCTTAGCCACCCGGGTGCCCCTCCCTCTTCTTTTAATCTCAAGAAGCATTCTTTGTGACTTGTTTTTGATACTGCAAAACCAATCATATTCATTCTGATCTGGCCAAAGCTGTGTATATTCAGGAATATGAAAAGCATACTCTTCTATTTAATTATCACGTATAATTTTAAATATTAACTAGTTACAATAAATTAATGGTTGCTTGGCAACCAAAGAGCTGAGATTTTGAAAGGAAGTACTCTATTACTGTTCAAATAAGAACAGCAAGATTTGTGGAAACATCCTGAGTTCTGTTGAGTTCTTTATGACAGAGCCAAAACCTGGGACAGACAAAGGGGAAGATAAGGGAACACTCACATTTTATAGCTTAGTTAATTTTAGGAGAGTAGAGAGGAAGTAAATTGCATCTCATCTCTTAGCTTGGGGTAGAACTGCCCAATTTGAGAACAAGTACTAATTAGCTGAAAGTAAAGCTCAGCTGTGACTTGGCTAAAAATGGGATCTCTTGCAAAAATGTACTGTAAAACTGAGTGCGGTGAATCTGATTCACTTTGCATGTGAAAACTGGACTCACACTGACAAAACAACATGTGGGAAAAGAGTTTTAGAGCATTTTCAAAACTTTAAGTCATTTGGTTGGAGAAATGACCAGCTAGCTTGCCCATAATATATCCCGAAATAAAATCCAAACTAGAATTTTTGGCCGAGACTCTTGATGAGGGTGTCTCCAGATAACATTAACTTGCTTGGCTAAGGGTTGATCTCATAACCAAGAAAAGGATCTGGGAATAAGAACAACGTTTTTTAATAAAAGAAAGAAATGGGAAACAGACTCTGGATAATTTGGAAGCTTTTCAAGAGGGTTTTGGGAATCTATACAAGCTCTGGAGAAAATTGAAGCAACCATTTTAAAGCTTACATTAGTAGCCACTCAAAACTATTCAAATGGCTGAATAGTGAATTAACACATATTTTATTTTGAAAATCCTCTATACTTAACTTTTGACTGAATTGTAAATTCTATTGGAGGAAGCAAGGTAGTTTTGATTATGATGTTTAAATTAATTAACCTCTTGTGACTCTGCATTAGCCATACAAATAAAACTTCCTATAATGTTGGAGGCTTGATAAATTGATGTTAACATTTGGTCATCATGCACATGGGTAATATACTCTGGAAAGATACAGAAGATGCTGGCAAAAGAGACATGCCTTAAGGAGGGAGAAGTGGATGGCTGGGGAGGGAGAGAGACTGCTTGTCACTTGCTTTTTGTTTACATTTGATTTTTACTTGCTCTTGCAATTCTTTATACCATATGGATTTATTAATCATTCAGCAACGAAATACAGTTTAAAATAAACATTAAAATTAAGTTTTAAATGCATGTAGTTCAAAGAAAAACAATATGATGTAGTGGAAAGAACAGGATCTGGGATTATAGTCCTAAATTTGAATTCCATCTTGGCCTTCGGGTACTTCGGACAGCAGGGGCAAGTTATTCAGCATCTCTGCCTCTCCTTTTTCCTTAGCCTTAACCTGGGGCAGAGAACTTCATTTACATGGTGGCGGTGAAGATGAGGCAGCGAAGTCCCCATGGCAGATCTGCTCCCTGCCGTGGACTTCACAGACTGCTGTTACATTATTAATATATTGATAAAAACAATTTAATGTATACCACCCATAATCCCCACAGAGACAATAAACCCAGTTAAACATGTATCTGAGAACCTGGTTTTCTTAGACAAAACAATCCGGGTTTTGTAGTTTTAACTATGGCCCTGGTATTTGTCCCCAGGTCCTCGGGTCTTCTGGAAGGAATCAACATAATATTGAACCCCCTTCACTTATTCTAATTTCCTCAGGCTATCGTTCAGTTCAGCTTTTAACAATTAGTTCAGTTCTGTTTTCCTATTCACGGAAATAAACTCTGTGATCATTCTCAGGTAGTGAGTCTCTCTGTTTGTGGATCTTCCTCAGTTTTTGAAAATCTAATGTGCTTCAGAAACGTCTACTATTTTTAAGTTCTTTTAAAAGTCCCCTTTTTTATTTTTTCTTTTTCTTTTATTTTTTCTTTCTATCTCTCCTCCATTCCTCCCTTCTTTCTTTCACTCTTTCTTCCTTCCCTACTCCGGAAAATGAGCATATGCTCTGGTTCTCACTTTTTCTTACAACATCATCCCTGGAATACAGTTTATTGCAAGACCGCTCCCAGGTATCACCGCTGAATTATTCAGAGCCGCCGCTAGGTGGAGGTGTAGACACGTTTCTGAGAAGGGGCACACCGGTAAGACTGAGGGTTCTGGCTCTGGAATTTGAAAAGGGTGGGTGGTAACAGTAGTTGTTGATTAACATCAATTTACTTGAAAACATGAGATAGATCTAGTGAAGATACCTATAATCAAGCAGAAACTATCTCAACCAAAAGGCTTCTTATAGGGGTTCCTGGGTGGCTCAGTGGGTTAAAGCCTCTGCCTTCAGCTCAGGTCATGATCCCAGTGTCCTGGGACCTGCATTGGGCTCTCTCCTCAACGGGGAGCCTGCTTCCTCCTTTCTCTCTCTGCCTGCATCTCTGCCTACTTGTGACCTCTATGTCAAATAAATTTTTTAAAAAAATCTTTAAAAAAAAAAAAAAAAAGGCTTCTTATATCACCTCTAGTTTCTCTCAACAACGTTCAGATTTTAGTTAAGCATCTGAGTCTTAGCACATTTGCTTTTCCTTTTCATTCATGCCCTAACGTGCTCCCCTGGGCACCCCCATACTCACACACCTGTATAAAGTACACAGTGCCTTTTGCACACTGTGAAGGACTTCAGGGTGCACACTTTGGGTGTGTTATTGGGCTGTGGGTCCCTTGTGACCTGAGCCAACGTGACGCAGGAGGTGAGCTGCTCAGGAGAGCCAGCACGCAGGACCTCAGTTGCAGGACTCTCTTAAACGGTAACAGATTATGAAAACCCTCTACTTGACACTAGAAAGCATAAAATAGGTTGTTTTAATAGTCCTTAGTAAGAAAATTCATACGAAACTGCAAAATCAGCACTGTTTCTCAATGGGTGGGCATTTCATTCATCACAGCGGCAACTGCATACGTTTCAACGTAGCCCTGTCATGGATGCAGTGTGTTGGCCATGCTTGATGTGTACACGTATTTGTGAGCGCTTTGCAAGAACCCTGCTTGGGAAGGGAGCACCGGGTGGTGCTTTGGGACCAAATAGACCCGAGTTCAAATACAGTTTATGTCCATTTCAAACCGTTTAACCTCTGTGGGCCTCCTACTCTTCATCTGTAAAGTGGAGAAAATAACCTTTTCTTAGCAAGGCTGTTGTGGTGAGGATTACAAATAATGTATGCAGGGTCATCAGCATGAGACCTGGAGGTGTGTTCTCAGCAATGGTGGTATTTGTTGCTAAACAGTCGGTTTCACTCTTGCACAGTTTTGCTGCGTCTGTGATATTTAGAGACATTCTTTATCCTTTCCTACTGGATCCCATGTTTTCTGTCCTACTGTCAGCCAGCTGAGCTAGTTGTCCCAGAATTTTGCTTACGTTTACTCCCCCCAGATGCACCAGCCCAGCCTCTGCTCCTCACGTCCAGGCTGTGCCTCCATGAGTCTTCCTTTGCTTCTCTATGGAGTCATCCTTCTGAATATGGAGTCATTTCCTTGAACCCAGTCAAGTCCCCTGCTGTCTGTCTCTTTTCCTCTGTAAGTTTCATGATGTTGTCTTGATATCTAATCACCATCAACTCCATCTCCTTCATCCCTCCGATTTCCTTTTTGAAATTACACCAATATATTATACTTTTATTTTAACTCAAGGGAAAAGAATCTTGATTATAAACCCCATGTAAGGGATTGGCCAGTTTATCATATCACTAAATGTGGTCAGCCTTTTCCTAATTCTTTTTTGTTTTGTTTTGTTTTGTTTTGTTTTTCAATCTCCCTAAACTTCTAACACCTTACTGGGTACACCAACTTCTTTCTACATGTTTATTTGTATAATTCACCCCGTAGTTCATCAAGGTCTACCAGACAGCTTACATGCTGCCTCCCTCTGTCACACACAATATTCTAGAAGCATCACTTCTTCAACACCACCTTCTTCTCTTAAGAGGCCCCAAGTCACCACAGCAACATTTTTGGTGTGGTTCCCTTTTCCCTTACTGTGGCTTGGCCCTCAAGTGTCCCACTTATAAAGAAACAGATTGCATACACCTAAAAAGAGCAGAACAACCGTCACTAGGCTTGTCAGGTGGAGGTTATCTCTGCACTGCGGACCCTAACCTCCCCAGCATTCTGTGCCCATCATGTTAGGCCTGCTCCCTGAGAGAAGTCTCATCCTAAGCTGAGTCTGTAGTCCTGCCTATAGATCAATCAACAGACCCTTTCATCTACCAACAGTCTTCTCTTTGTTTGTTTTCTTTCATATTTTAGCTACACTTCTCCTCCCTGGAAAATTCTTTCTAGGATTTGACCATGATTTGAAATGATTTGACCAAATCATTTCTTGATTTCCACAGATTTCTAAGCAACCTAAGCAATTTGCAGTGTCTGTTACCATGAACCTGCCTGTTCAGTATATACTCTGCCTTGTGCCTTTTGCTCCTCAGTCCATTTTCTGCCTTATAATCTGGCAGACCCAAGTTTAATTTCTAATATGAACATGGGTGAACTATGTGAATTTGGACAATTATTATGTAAAAGAAAAGTCTCGATAATCTCAGTTCCACCTTAGGCATTGACTGAGGATTTGATATGTACCTGTTCCTTTAAATATCATATTTTTAATTTTCTCCAACTTTCTCAGTGGTGAATCCTGTAAGATTCAGGGTGGTTGGATATCTGACCTGGGGTCACACAACTCAGAAATGGTAAAGCAGAAACATGAACTTAAATCCGGTAATAAATTTCATGATTCTCCATTAATCATCTTCCAAAGGCAACAGAGGATTCAGGAAAAGAATCTGGGGTCCTGGGAAAGTTTCTCTTCTGCCTTTATAGCTTCCCTCACTGGAGCAGTTTTCTACTCACATCTTGGAGTGTTCCAGGAGGCTCTAGGAAGCTAGCTCATATGTGAAAGAGAAATAATGTAACCTGGCAGAAGCCAGCTATTTTCTAGAATCCAAACTTCTGAGGGGGAAGTGTATGCTTACAAGATGGCCTCTGAATGTTCTCATTACTGATTGAACACCAGCAGTATCCACTCTGAAACATTTAACATGACTAGGAACACATGCTAAGAGATTAACCTTGATGGAAGTCAGGTCCAGTTGAAAACAATTATAAAAACAAAGGGGATTTCCCATTTTCTGCCTGATAATGCTCACTTTTCTTTTCAAGGAAGAAATCAAATATGATTGGTTCTGGGAATCATTCCTCTATTTTACACCCTTCTGGCTGGGTTGCAGGCTCTCCCTCTATGCTGACATACTCCCCTGTGCATGACTCTGGGGTGGGTGGATCCTGTACAGTGTGCTGCTGCTTGATTCAACCCCTTCTTCCTTGCACTGTGAGCTCTGTGATGAAAGAGACTGGACCTCAGCTCTGACTCTTCAAAGCCGAGCATAGAACCTGATGCAGAATGAGAATCCGTTTGCAGTGTGTGTGTGTGTGTCTGTGTGTGTGTGTGTGAAAGAGGGAGAGAGGGAGGGAAAAGCAGAGATGGAGGAGCAGACAGACTTTGGAAACTGGAAGGGTGGAAGAGGAGAGGAAAAGAGAACAGAGAAAGAGGGAAAATGGAAAAGAAAACAGATGAGGAAGAAAAGTTAAAAACAGATGAAACCACTCGGAGATATTTGGACCCAAACTCCATTACTTACCTGGTTCCCACATGTTTCCCTAATAAGGGATGGTGCTTTACATCCCTGAGTCTAAGCTTCAATTCATACCATATCCTAAAGCTCTTATCTGAGTATTCCCCTTTCTTTAGGGATGGTCAGCCCTAAATGGTTACAGGCTTTAGGGGCAAGTCTGGGGAAATCACACTGAATATACTTGCTATGGTATCGTAAGGTCCTACCTCTGGTGCTTCACACTCTGGTGTTTCACGTTCTTTTATCCACACCCTTTTATATGATATGGGAGCTGTTCAAATCCGGAGACTGGCAAAGGGATCATGACTCCATTGGAGTAGCTGATCTAAGCCTTCACCTTCATTCTTGATTTCTTTCAGATATGTACACTAAGCAGTACTCTCGTTGGTTGCCAGGTATCTTATCCCATGAACACTGTGTTCTGTTTGCCATATCCAAAGATGCAGTTCAAACTTCTCCTGCTTGCCATTTTGACCTTGCTGCTTAATACAAGAAGTAGGTGCACTCTGCATCAGACAGTTAAGTGCTGCCATGTATCCTCTCCTATTCTGGTTACCTGTATCCCCTTATCACTAGGAAGTCCAGTTCTACGACAGCATCTCCTAACAACAGGCTTAACTGATGTCCTCCCTCACCATACAGTTTTATGACCATACTGAGTAGAGTGTTCTCCAAGCCTCCCTCCCAAGCCATATGGCCAACGGGTGGTTTCTTAATCTTATATAATAGCCCCATGATACATTTCTATTTTTCCAAGCATTTTGATCCCTTCCTTCTAAGTCTTTGGAGTCAATTTTTGGCATTTCTACTTAATTTAATGAAGGTTGTCACTTTTTTTCAAAATTCTATGAGTCAGAAAATAGCATATATTATTTTTCCCCAGGACTCTTGGGAACGTTTTAATCCTGTATGATGGAAGAGTGGCTCCGTATCAACAAACTCTCTCTTTACAGGTTTAAGCTCCAATCACCCCTTTGATCCACCACCCTCTCTACTCACTCCTGGGCAGGATTTTCTAGTGCCTGCTAGTGCATGTTAGTCAGTTCTTGCAGAAACTTTGATGTGTATTGCTCTTCTGTGAGCAGTTTAAGCTCTTCCCTAGTTTATGTGAAGATTAAATCTAATTTATGAATCTGGTGGAAGTAGAAGAGATGGATACAGATCCTGAGGAAGATAGCATTGTCTTGTAAGTCCTGTGCCTTATCTGAGCTCTTACAATCCTAAAGGAAGGGTGGGAACATATCTTCCAACAGGGGAGTGCATCATTTCTGCAGATCAAGAGAGTTCAGAGGAATCTGGGTGCTCAAAGATCTCAACTCTATCTACCTCAAAATCATCATACTGAGACTGAGGGGTCCCACTCATTTGCTATCAGGGCCTTATCTTTGGAACAGGAGAGTTGGCAAGGCTGAATGAGCCCTCTTTGAAATGACATTACTTTTATAATTAAATTCTGTATCTGTTCTTCACTCTGTCAGTCCTCTGACTATAGAAAGTGAGTGTTTCTCTAATGTTGCCTGTGAGGGCTCTGGGAATCTCACATATAACTTTAAATAAAGCTGAGCCTGCCATTTTCTCTTCTCAACAATGGCACTTCACAAAATATACCAAATTCCATAGTCCTTACAGCTACTATTTTCCATGAACCTCTCAGATACTAGTCTACCAGAGTGAAAAAATCTTAACAATTGCATTTAATGTATCATTGTAATCCTACTAGGGTCTATGGAAACTGTCAGTGATTGACATCTGACCAACAAGTGATCCATCTCCAGACACCCCTCATTTGTGTTTGCTTTCCTGACCACTTCCAATACCAACTGCTTTGGAATGGATTCCTTAGAAATAGTCTAAGACAAGGATCGCTGAGGAAGTGATTTATGGTAGGAGTGCTCTCTGGAAAGGGAGAGCAAGAGAAGCAGGACAGAGCAAGGAAAAAATGCCAATTAAAGATGTGGTCTCGGGGCACCTGGGTGGCTCAGTGGGTTAAAGCCTCTGCCTTCGGCTCAGGTCATGATCCCAGGTCCTGGAATCAAGCCCTGCATCAGGTTCTCTGCTCAGCAGGGAGCCTGCTTCCTCCTCTCTCTCTACCTGCCTCTCTGCCTGCTTGTGATTTCTCTCTGTGTCAAATAAATAAATAAAACCTTTTAAAGAATAAATAAAACCTTAAAAAAAAAAATGTCTCAACTGGGGACTAGTTCAGCCTGGTCCCATAGGACTTTTGACAAAGGAATTGCTCCATAGAGTTGGTCTCATGTTGAGACAAATGTAATGGCTTTTTTTTTTTTTTTTTTTTTTTTTTTATCTCCCTGTCAGTCAGTTTTTCTCTGGAGAAGGGTAGGTTATAAACTTCCTGTATGAGTGGGCTCCTGTCAAGCCAAGGGCAATTCTCTGAAGTAGGAGCAGTTGGCTGCAGGCAACTCTCACAGTAGCTGGGGGACAGGTTCAGTGAGCTGGTAGAGGAGATGCTGAGAAGGGGGTGCCAACACTTCCACAACAACTTCCCAAAAGTCACTTAAGAGAAGACATATTTTTTTAATATCTAGTGAGAGACAGATCTCATATACAAATGGGATTGTCTTAAGTAACTAGAGAGAAGATTCCAACAACAAGCAAATTTCTAGGAAGTTGTAGATAAATTATTTATTTGCTTGCATGTGTAAGGTTAGAGCCTGATTAATCTTTATAAAGGTAGAACAGTTTTTGTTGTCTTCAGCACATTTTTTAACACCCTATTCTTAAAAATGAATAGAAGATAAAAGTAAGTTTTTTTTTTTTAAGTTTAATCCCACTCCCTTAATTCTAGAAAACAGAAGACCTTATTTAGTGGTGAAGAAGAGAAAACAGACTTAAAACCTGGTCAGTTTTCAAAGAATGGTATCTAGTGTTAATCATATGGAAGAAGATGCCTGGAAGTCTAGGGAAATAAAAAGTACATTGGTATAAATGGGTAATTTTGTGGGAAACCTTGTTTTAAGGCATGCACACTTGTGGCCTTGAGCTTAACAGAAAATAAATTTGGGGGAAAGGGTACTAAAAAAGTGTTTCACCAAAGCTAGAGAGAAGAGGACAATGGCCAGGACATAGGGGATTATCCCTCATACAAATATACCTATGGCTAGAGCAAGGAATGGTAAACAATGTCAAAAACAGTTGTAACAGTATTGTGAAGATTTTTAAACATTTTACAAATCTAAAGTATCAAGGTGATTACTGTATTCTGTTAAATCCAATAATGTACATATCCAGTCTAGATACTCTAAGATCAAGACACAGCAGCCCACCACTAAAGGAATTTGAAGCATCTGCTTCACTAAAGGCAACAAAATACCCCCAATCCAGCTCAACTTCCTCATCATGTTAACTGAACCCCTCAAACTGACAACTGGACCAAAGAAGAGGGTTGTCTATTTTCAGGCATAAATACTATCTAAATACTATTTACCCCAAATTTAACTGTTCTACATATAGTGTATAGCATTTAATTTAAAAACATATGAGACACACACAGACAGAGGACATATTTTTAAGAGAAAAAGTCACATAACTAAACTCAGAGCAGATACATGTATTGGAACTATCAATAAGAGATCTTAAAACAACTATGATTAACAGGGAACTCTGCAGACTGACTGGCTAGTTAAACTAGCACAATTTGTGGGAATTATAATTTAAAAAAACATGTAAAGTCCCTGTAAATTGTACCAAAGGCATATGTCAGATGAAGAAATGTTTATTCAAGAATCTGGCCAAAACAGCAAGAGTCAGTGACACTTGAGCCATGACCCAACACCTTCTTCCCTCTTTCCAATTCAGTATGATGGAAACATCACTCCAGGAAGGTATAGCCAAAAACAGTGGGCTCCCTTACACCCAGCTTCAAGTTAAAGGCTATGACACTTTCCCAAAAGAGGCAGGGGTCTGCCTCTTCCTTCTCCACAGCTACATGTTGCAGATGCAAATTATTAGGACAGTGCAGAAAATTGGTTGGGATGACCTGCTTTATTCAGTCTCCATTCATAGAGCAGAGGCTCGACCTCAGCTGAGAATATGAGGGCTCCAATCACCTTTCCACAAGCTCACTCATAAGACAGAGTTTCCAAAGCAGGTGAGGCAAGTCAAGAAGTTCAACAACGATTGCTATTGCCCAGCACCCTGCAACTAAAGCAGGGGTATCACTTAGAAAGGATTGCACCACTGTCCACAATCTCAGTTACACAGTCATGGCTCAGATATTTTTCCCAGGAGAGAGCCAGCTCTGAAGGTATTTGAAACAGTGTGAGGAAGTTCAAGCCTAAGGGTTCTTTCAAAAACAATAAATGCTTTAGTGGTGAGCAAAGGAGGAGTCCGAGTCCGGTAACTTCATGAGGGATACAAAGAAAAGTATAGGGAAGTTAGTTTAACAGAGAGAAACATAGAAAGAGACAGGTAAGGAATATCTTCCTAGGGTCAGAATAAATGTCAAACTCTGACCTCAAAAATTACCTGTGTAGAGGAATCCCAAGTTAATTGGATCAGACTATGAAGCAATTTATGCCCCAGGACATTGTCAAAGACAATAGAAGAATTAGCTAACAATTAGTAGAGCCCTATAACTGGGTGTGATCAGGGAAAGAGACAGACAAAGAGAAACGGTTAAAACCACCGTTTCATCAGGGAGACTATATATGCTTAAGACTGTGGCCTCTAAGGAGTGACACCAGAGGGTACACATTGCCAGGGAAATGGACCTTATTAAAATAGTCCAGCAGGACACTAAACAAATCAACAAGCAAACTATAGCAACAAGCCCCCTTGAGATGCAGTACCAGTATCCAGAGTGTTACCATATAATATCTAAAATGTCTAAAATGTCTAGTTTTCAATGAAAAATTACAAGACATGCAAAGAAACAAGAGTGTACATACACTACAGGAAAAGCATACAACAGAATCTTGTTAGAGAGGGGCCAGATATCACATTTAACAGTCATAGACTTCAAAGTAGCCATTATAAATATGAAAGCCATTTAAATATGTTCAAGGAACCAAAGGAAAAAAGAAGTAAAGAAAGAAATGTTGGCAAAATCTCTCCCCATACAGGATATCAACAAAGAGATCGAAACTTCAAAAAAAAAAAAATCAAATGGAAATTCAAGAATTGAGAAGTATAAGTGATATTAAAAACCAGCAGAAGAGCTCAACAGTAGATTTTTAACTGATGGAAAAAATAATGATAAAAAGAGAAAAACTTCTCATGTCCAAGAGGACTCAATAAGGTTAACTGCTGACTTCTCATTGAAACATTTAAGACCAGAAGGCTATCGGATGCTATATTCAGAGTGCTGAATGGGAGAAAAAAATATATATATATATGTATATTTATATATATATATGGTCAATAACTATGCTGTACACCTGAAATTAATAAAACATTGTATGTAAACTATACTTAAATAATCAATAAATAAACAAATAAGCAAATAAATGCTTAGTCGATCAAGAATCTTATATCCACAAAACTATCCTTCAACAATGAAAGTAAAAGAAAGATATTGCCAGATAAACTAAAATAGATGTTATGGCTAGCAGACCCTTCTTACAAGAAATATTGAAGAACGGCACCTGGATGACTCCGTTGGTTGAATGAATGACTCTTGATTTTGGCTTAGGATGTGATCTCAGGGTCCTGGGATTAAGCCCTGCCTTGGTCTCCACACTCAGCGGGGAGTCTGCTTGAGATTCTGTCTCTTTTTCCCTCTGTCCCTTCTCCCGACAGTCTCTAAAATAAATAAAATAAATTTTAAAAAGAAAGAAAGAAAGAAATACTGAAGAAACCTCTTCCAATCAAAAGTAAATGATCTCATGCAGTAATTAGAATCCATACATATGCAAAGAAACAGCACTGATAAAGATAATTCTGGAATGCCAAAAGACAGTATAAGTGTATATTTCTTCCCCTGCCTTTACTAACTGATTTAAAAAGCAACTGTATAAAACAATAAGTACATATTTGTACAATTGAATGGATAATATAAAGAAATATAATATATTTGCCAACAACAGCATGAAGGATATGGGCAGAGGCAGAGCTATTTTGGAGAAAGAAAATGACAGCAAATGGCAACTTGAATCAGAGGAAAAAATGAAGAGTACTAAAAAACGTAAATAAGGTTAATGTAACAAACACTATAAATATATACTAGCTCTCCATTTTTCTCCCAGGTTCTATAATATATATATATATATAGTAAAACATTTAAAAAATAAAAATATATAAAGTAATAATTACAACAACATATTGCCAAGTTTCCAACTATACAGACACATGTAATAACAGTAAGAGAAGGAGGAAGGGAAGAGAGCTACATAGGAGTAATATTTCCATAGCTAACTGGAATTGTTAGTATAAATCTGAAGTCAATTCTAAGTTAAGATGAATATGGTGAGCTATAGAGCATTACCTAAAAAACACACAATTTAAAAGTTTTAAAGTTTAAAAAGAAAACAATCAATAAAGATAAAAATAAAAAGCTTTTGCACAGTGAGGAAAACCATCAACAAATTATAAAGGCAACCTACTGAATGGGAGAAGATAGTTGAAAATGATGTATCTGCAAAGGGGTTAATACCTAAAATATATTTAAAAAATATAACTCAACACCAAAAAACCCAAATAATCTAATTTAAAAATGGACAAAGAACCTGAATAGACATTTTTCCAAAGAAGACATTCAGATAGCCAACACACATGAAATAATGCCCCATATCACTAATTATCAGGGAAATGCAAATCAAAACCACATTGAGATATCACCTTATACCTGTCAGCATGACTAAAATAAAAAAAAAAAATACAAGAAATATCAAGTGTTGGCAAAGACATGAAGAAAAAGTAATGCTTGTGCACAATTGGTGAGAATGTAAACTGGTATAGCCACTATAAAAAACAGTATGGAGTTTCCTCAAAAATTATAAGTAGAAATACCATATAATCTACTAATTTCATTACTGGGTATTTACCCCCCAAAAATGAAAACACTGGGGGGCCTGGGTGGCTCAGTTGGTTAAGTGTCTGCCTTCAGCTCAGATCATGATCTCAGGGTCCTGGGATCAAGTCCCTCATCAGGCTCCCTGCTCACTGGGGAGTCGTCTTCTCCCTCTGATCCTCCCCCCACACAACACATGGTCATGCTCTTGCTCACTTGCTCTCTCTCTGTCTCAAATGAATAAATTAAAAAATGTTAAAAAAAATGACAACACTAATTAGAAAAGATATATGCATCCTTATATTTATTGCCTCATTATTTATAATAGCCAAGATATAGAAGCAATTCAGGTGTCCATCCATAAATAAATGGATAAATATGTGGTATATATATAATGGAATATTAGTCATAAAAAATGCACTCTTGCCATTTGAGACAGAATTGATGGATCTAGAAACTAATACACTAAGTGAAGTAAGTCAGGCAGAGAAAGACATATACCATATAATTTTACTTAAATGTGGAGTCTAAAATATAAAACAAATGAACAAACAAACAAAAAAGTCAAACAAACCAAAAAAACTCATCACTATAGAACAAATGTGTTTGCCAAAGGAGAGATGTGTGGAGGGATGGGTGAAATAGATAAGCAGGATTTAAAAGTACAAACTTTCAATTATGAAATAAATTAGTCATGGAGACAAAAAGCATAGCATAAGGAATAGTCAATAATATTGTCATAATATTATATGGTGACTACACATAATGTGGTGAGCACTAAGTAATGTATAGAATGGTTGAATCAATACATTGTACATCTGAAACTAATATATCATTGTATGTTAATTATACTTCAATTTAAAAATAAAGCATATTATAATCTAAATACATAAATAAATAAAATGATATACTAATAAAGATTCACTGAATGTAAAAATTATATAACTATGATTAATATGTGAAGTAATGTAGTAGAAATGGTGGTCAACATGCATAAATGATGAGAAATTTCAGCAGAGAAATAAAAACTATAAGAAAGAACCAAATGAAGGTATTATAGATTAAAAAAAATCGCAAGAGGGAAAAATAATTCCTTTCATAAGCTTGTCAGTAGACTCAACAAAGCTAAAGAAGGAATCAAGAGACATGAGAATAGGCCATATCATATATGTAAGGTATATTTCCTAAGTGTGCTATCATCTAATTACTTGGGTCATAATTTTTTATATTCCCATCAAAAATGTATGGAATTTTCTATTCTCAAGCATTCATTTTTTAAAATTTTTTATTTATTTTCAGCATAACAGTATTCATTATTTTTGCACCACACCCAGTGCTCCATGCAATCCGTGCCCTCTATAATACCCACCACCTGGTTCTGCCAACCTCCCACCCTCCCACCCCTTCAAAACCCTCAGATTGTTTTTCAGAGTCCATAGTCTCTCATGGTTCACTTCCCCTTCCTATTTCCCCCAACTCCCTTCTCCTCTCTAACTCCCCATGTCCTCCATGCTATTTGTTATGCTCCACAAATAAGTGAAACCATATGATAATTGACTCTCTCTGCTTGACTTATTTCACTCAGCATAATCTCTTCCAGTTCCATCCATGTTGCTATAAAAGTTGGGTATTCGTCCTTTCTGATGGAGGCATAATACTCCATAGTGTATATGACCACATCTTCCTTATCCATTCATCCGTTGAAGGGCATCTTGGTTCTTTCCACAGCACTCATATCAACACTTAGTATTCTTAGAGTTTTTCTTTCTTCTAATTAGATGGAAGTGATATGGTTGATGACTGAGCAAATTTTGGCAAATTTTAGCAAATTTTGGTTACTTAAACTCCTTAGGCCTTCATTTTCTCATCTATTAAGTGAATATAATACTACTTACCTCACAGATTATTGCTAGGATTGAATGAAAATATGCAGAAATTACCAGATACTTAGTATGCAATCAATACTTCATTCTTTCAATATATATGATTTCAGAGCATTCAACACAGTTTCTTATGTAGTATATATTCAATACAGAAAAATCAATCAAATGATATAAAAGTTATATTCTGTGTCTTTATTGAAAGGAGTTCCTCATCTTCATGGAACAAAATAACAAGGAAGTTAAGAACAAAATTTGGGATTATACAAACCTGTGTCAAATTGTGTTTCTGTTTATTTTTTGAAAGCTCTTTATCAATATCAATAAAACACTGGAGATATTTCAATTTGGAAAAAAAAAAACTAAATATTCTGGTGGCTATGCAGTAGAAATAAAAGTTTTAATTACATACCACTCCTTTTTCCTTATCTCCTAATAGAAACACTAGTATAAAATAAATTTCATATTTTGATTTATATAATATATACCATTATTTATGCATCATTACTGTTGGTTATAAGAAAATACCTGTATGACATAAAACAGAAAAAGGGAATATCTTCTCAGAGATATGTAATAGACACTAACTGGGCAAACATTTTATTGTCAACAAGGGACTTTTCCAGAAGAGACACTATTAGGACCTCTCCCATTTGAAAGTAACATCATCTCTAACTTTGTTTTAATTTTCACTTTGAACATGTAACTAACACCACAAAGCATATGTTATGAGGCCAATGTGTAAGTCAAATAAAACTGTAATACATTGCATTTGACATATATCAAAATATACATAGGACTTATTTTGAGTATGGATAACTCCATAAACAAGAAGTTCAAATAAATGTCTATAATTAATATTTCTTTTTGCATACCTGAGCTGATTATATACATACTCAGTTGTTAGTTGTGAGGAGTAGAGACAAAAGATAAATAAGGCAAGAGGCTATTGAGTACATAGCAGAGAAGGGGAGGTGTGAGGCATCTGAATACAGTTTTTTTAAAGACTTAATTATTTATTTGACAGACAGAGATCACAAGTAGGCAGAGAGGCAGGCAGTGGGGGCAGAGGGGTGGGAATGCAGGCTCCCTACAGAGAACCTGATGCAGGGCTTGATCCCAAGACCCTGGGATCATGACCTGGGCCAAAGCCAGAGCCTTTAACCCACTTTGCCACCCAGGCATCCCTGAATTCATTTTTGTGTAGGAGATACCTGCATCTTAGGAAATTAGAACCTCCAGTGTGAACATGGAGTAGACATCCACGTTGAAAATAAGCTTGGATTACAGAGCAGGGGCACAGTGACAGTATTCAGAACTAAAGGTCTCTGTTCCCTCAAAATCCATATGTTGAAACCCTGACACCCACTAAAGCTGCACTGGGAGATGGGGACCCTTAAGAAGTAAATATATTTGAAAATAAGTGATTAAGTGAGGCCTGATCACATGAGATTTTGTTCCCTATAAGAAAGGACACCAGATCTCACTTGCTCTCTCACCCCAAACACACAAGGAAACACCAGTTAAAGGCAGAGAAAGAAGATGGCCATCTACAAGTCAGGAAGAAAGCACTCACCAGACACTCAATTGTCATTAACCTTAATCTTGGATTTGAGAGTCTCTAAAACTATGAGGAATAAATTTCTCTTGTGTAAGCCAACAAATGTATAGTGTTTTATTATGGCAACCCAAGTAGACAGATAGTAATGTTCAGATAGTAACACAGATAGTGTTACACAGATAGTAACACAGATAGTAATGTTCCTTTTTCAAAAATCAAAGGCCAGGGGCACCTGGGTGGCTCAGTGGGTCAAGCCACTGCCTTTGGCTGGAGTTGTGATCTCAGGGTCCTAGGATGGAGCCTCACGTTGGGCTCTCTGCTCAGCGGGGAGACTGCTTCCCCCTCTCTCTTTGTCTGCCTTTCTGTCTACTTGTGATCTCTCTATCAAATGAATGAATAAAATTAAAAAGAATCAAAGGCCAAGCAGAAGAACATTGTCTTTGATATAGGAGATGTTTAATGCCCCATCACTAGTTTCTTCACCAGGAACTCTCTTTTTCTTCTCATAGGCAAGGTCATTCAGAGAGGCAGTTTAGAACACAGCATCCCTGAGATGCAGGAGGGGAATAGAAATGCTGCTGAAGGAGAAGGGCAAGAAGAAGAAAACATTACCAGTGGGAGGTCAGAGATTGATTGGAGGGGAAAGGGAAACAAGGGAAAGGGAAAGAAGGAGAAAGAACAGAAGAGCTCAAGGACAAGGGAGAGAACAAAAAGAAAGAAGATAGTTGGTAGATGAACAAAGGGTGATAGGACAGGGAGCAAGAGGTGTGGGGAATGACAGTTGAAAAAAACAAAGACACCATACCTGAGGACAGTGAGGCTCTTTTCTGTCCTCCTAATTTGCCTCTACCAGCCCAGAGACAACATACGCTGTGCAAAGCCTTGTGTAGATTAGAAAAGACATCCTCTCTGGAGTACTTAAGGAGAAAACATGGTATTTTTCTAGGGAGAGCAGACCACAGGAAATGAGCCTGGGGTGGAGGATCCCTTTGTGTCAGTCTTCAACACTTTCTCCAGCCAATGCAGTCCCATCACAACCCACTGGTTGGCTAGCAGAGCTTGGGCTGGTTTTTGTGCCCCTATGCGGTGATATCAACTACATCACACTTGGGGGTCTTGCAGGTCCTCGCCAAATGGAAGGCATCTTCACATAAGACTCTTTGTCATCCTATGGACTGCCATCACCCACTGCTGGGAGGCTCAATTATCTCCAGCCAATTCAGGGCTGCCAGGAGATGTTACCATTTCATCAACACTGTCCCTCAATGACCTTCCTCTAACCTTACAAACTACCTACAACTGCATTGCCATGAAACCATGCCCTGGAATTCGTAAAGAACTGCCAGTTAGGAGGGTAGCTGCTCACTCCTTTGATGCTCCCCCACAGAGAAGATCTATGGCAAGGTACTGGGACACTTGGATTTGGGAGACAAAGAACCAAAGGCATCATGATGGCTGAAGTCTGGGTCTGGGAGCAGTCTCAAAGACATATTTAAGACATTGATTTAAGCAGCTATAAAACACAGGATTCTCTCTCTAGACTGAAGTCATTTAATTCTTATTTGTCTCAATCCCCACATACGCCAAAAGATTTCATACCTTCACATCACCAAAACTTACTAAAAGAAATTATCCCAATCCCCTTATCACCACTCCACATTGGTGCTGTGGCAAAAGGTATATAACATTGTATTTACTTTGCAGTAACAATGGGACCAAGATAACATGATAGACCACGAGAGAAGAGGAGAATCATAGAATATTTAAAGTGTGTACAGTCAGGGGCATCTGCTTGGCTCAGTGGGTTAAACCTCATCCTTCAGCTCAGTCCATGGTCTCAGGGTCCTGGAATGGAGCCCTGCATCAGGCTCTCTGCTTAACAGGGAACCTGCTTCCCCTCTTTGCTGCCTGCCTCTCTCTTGTGATCTCTCTCTGCCAAGTAAATAAATAAGTAAGTAAGTAAGTAAATAAATAAATAAATAAATAAATAAATAAATAAAATCTTCCAAAGAATTATGTAAAAAAGAAGGGAGTTGAGGGAAATTGGAAGGGGAAGTAAACCATAAGAGACTATGGACTCTGAAAAACAATCTGAGGGTTTTGAAGGGGCGGGGGTGGGAGGTCAGGGGAACCAGATAGTGGGTACTAGAGAGGGCATGGATTGCATGGAGCACTAGGTGTGGTGCAAAAACAATGAATACTGTTATGCTGAAAAGAATAAAGTAAATAAAGTGCTTTCAGTCATATCACCAAGAAATTGCATAAAAATTATGAAAAACCCCACATTAGTTGATAAAGAAACAAAATAAGCATCTCTCCCTTGGTACTCTGATTATGCCAGATGACTCCCCTCTCCTTCCTTCCACTTCCTTAACCCCTAGGAAATACATCTTCATAACAGATTATAGGCAAATTCACTGAGTCATGGAAACCTACAACAGTATGTCTATTTCTTTTCTCTAATCCTCCAATTTCCCAAGGCTATGCTTCCTCAGTTCAATAGTGGAATCATCAGAAACAGGAATGGGATTCTAGTGGGCAGAGAATGGGTTTCAGTTTTCTCTGCCTTGTCTCCTTCCATGGCTAGGGTTTTCTAGGTTGCTGAATAACCTATAGAGGATATTACTACCCAAAACGTAGGCAGAGAGGTCTAGTCTTTGAGGAGTTGACTGCAGCGTTTCATACCTTCCCGAAGGGCCTCTTTGACTTTGTCATTCCTGAGGGTGAAGATGAAAGGGTTCAGGAAAGGAGTTAACACAGAAATCAACAGGGAAACTATCTTATTGTATTCTGCTGCCTGTGTTTGCTTGGGCTTCACATAGAGGAACAAGCAACTGCCATAGCCTATCACAACAAAGGTGAAATGAGAGGCACAAGTAGAGAAGGCTTTCCTCCGGCCAGACGCTGTGGGGATCTTGAGGATGGTAGAGATGATGTAGGTATAGGAGACAATTGTTGGGGCCAGAGAGCCAATGATAATGACAATAGCCATTAAGAAAAGAACAAACTCTGTGAAAAGTGTGTCATCACAGGACAATTTGAGTAGCTGCCCCCGCTCACAGAAAAAATGGTCTAACAGATTTGACTTGCAGAAGGTTAACTGAAATGTAGCATAGACAGGCCATATTTCAGAAAGGAACCCAAACATCCATGACATAATGACCACCCAGATGCAGGTGCGGCTGTTCATAATGACATTGTACCTCAGAGGATTACAGACAGCCACGTAACGGTCCACAGCCATCGCTCCCAGTAATGCAAACTCTGTGGTCCCCACAGCAAGGTACAGGAAGAGCTGAGTGACACATGTAGCCAAAGATATTGTCTGCATCCCAGGGAGCAGCAAACCCCAAAGCATCATGGGCACGATGATCGATGTGATCAGGATCTCCAAGGCAGAGAGATGACCAAGGAAGAAATACATGGGAGACTGCAGACGTTTATCAACACACACAATCACAATGATGACTGTGTTTCCCATTAGTGTCACCAAGTAGAACAAAAAGAATACAGCAAAAAGAAAGTGGTGTAGTTCTTGGGACCCTGGGAATCCTAGAAGGCAGAACTCGGTGGCACTAGACAGATTGCTCATCATTTAGTCCTTGTTTCTGCTTCTTGTAAAACCTAGAGATCAAAGATTGGTAACATGGCTCCACATGGCCCTGCTCTCAAAAGAAAAAGAAGGCAGGTTAGGATGACAAACTATTTCCAACAGAAGATCAAGTAACATGTCCCTACTGCTCCCACTCTGCACAAGGCCACACCTGAATGTGGACACATGCAACCTACCTCAAGACTTTCTGTCTTGATAAGGCAAAGACTTCTTCATCACTATTGGGGATTAGAAAACTTTCCATCGTTTTACTCCACTGGATGTGCCTTCTCTTGAGAGACAGAGGATAAGTCTGTTTAAACTGGCGAGCTGTGAATATGAGTTGATCAGTCTCTCCAATCCTGTATTGTTCACTTCTTATTGTGGGCATGTAGCATGATGACATAATGGTGTACTCAGTGATGTCCAAAACACAGAACATCAAACCCTATGCTGCATCCATACTGGTACTGTATAGACCCATCTTGGGGCAGTAGAAAAATGGAACAACATCTAAGACCAACTTCCTTGCTTTCCCCAGATTATAAACCTCCATTGTACAGAGCATCAGTGATCTACAATGAGAACTCTGGAGCTTGAGATAATGTCCCAGGGCAGAATCATTTTTCTCTAATTCCATATACCCTGAAAAGTGTTGGGAAGGAATTAAAGTGGCACCTGGCACTGACAACAATAGATCAGAGGCCAGTAACCACTTAGGATGTCTGAATTTCTCTCTCTCACTTTATCCATCCCATTACTCAAATGTCATCTCCTTAAGGGACTCTTGCCAGTTATCCTACCCCAACTAGGAATGATTTGCTCATTTTTGGACTTTAGCATTTGTTAGTAGCACTTATTATTACCTGATATGATATGTGTACTTACTTCATTCCTTCAAGTAACATGAAGCAAATGCAGCAGTGACTACAACAAACAAAAATCCCTGTTCTGTGGTGCTTATATTCAAGGGCATGGTGGATGTTAGACCATGTACAAGATAAGTAACTGAAATTACGGTGTTAGTTTATTAATCATGCTGAAGTAAATGCAAAGCAAGGAAGATGGACAGGAAATTTAATTATGTTTTTTAAATTGTTCATCTGTGACACCAGAAGAGAAACTCTATGAGAACAGGGACATGTTTATATAGATGATATTGTTGAGCTATAATATAGTGTTGATAAATTGTTGGTACATGATGGATGAATGAATGTGTGATATGTGATTAAATAAAACTTGTTACTCAACTGAATAGTTGAGCCATATCTCTTAGAGCCTACTCTTCTTGGTTTCCCTTCATGGCTCACATTACCATGTTCCCTTCCTCACTTCCCTTACTCCTACAACCTCCTCTGAGTCTCTGTGGGCCTTTTAAGAATGGGAAAACAGGTCAAGGACAGAATTGTTGGGACAGCTCAGTGATCTATATTTCTACAATGTATTCATAATGAGCACTGGTGAAAAAAAACATAGAAGAAGAAGTTCTCAAGCAGCAGTGTCTATTGCTATTATGGGACAGAACTCTGTTCTCATCTGTGTGTGGGGGATTCGGAGAGGAGCCTCATCCATTCTTCAGATTCTAAGCCTCCTCATTGTAGGAGGCTGCTAAGTCTCGAACTCCTACCCTGGTCTTCTTTGACTTTTTTTTTCCTAGAGGAAAACACTGAGAAGGCACTCACCTCCAGAGAGAGGCCTCTCCACCACTTCTCAGGCTCTCCAGGGCTTGGCTAAGGATAACTACTGTCTAGCTACTGCTGAGCCACGCACAGGGGTCTGAACAACTTGTTCAGAAACAGCTTAGGAAAAAGTCCGTTATTAACAGTTTTGTGAAGAGCTAAGGGTCTCTCTCTCTCTCTCTTTCCCTCCCACTACCCTCCTTCCCAAGGGAACTTAGTCACTGAGGTACCTCTTCTTAATTAGCCCAGGTTCATCCCTAAGCAATCAGTCTGGGGAGAACAGAACAAACTTTCAGTTATTCCCATTTTTGACCAATTAAGTGTCAGAACTTTCTAAACTTTTTGCTTAATGAGAAAAACATGAAATGTCACCAATCAGACATTTTCAGCAACAAGACTGTCTTGACAAGGACCTCAAGTCTAGGTTATGAAAAGACATCTCGGGCACTAAGCATATGTCACCCCTTCTGCCCTGTATCCTAGACTCTTTCCTGATTCTCTTAGCTACTCAGAGGGAAAATATCATCCCCCAACCTGCCAATAGGACACATTACAATTGACCTCTAAAATGTGCACCAATCCAAAAAGCATGCATATTGGTCTCAGTCAAAGCTTTAACTTCACCAGAAATCCTCTATAAAACCTGTCTCCTCCTTTGCTAATTTTAGAGAGAGACTTCTGATCCTAACCCTGTGTACTCTCCATCAAAAAAGAAGAGGTTCTGCTTCCAAATCCCACTCCATTTCTATTATCATCTCGGGTTTCCACTCTTCTGGACATATGTGCATCTGTATGCATTCTAGTAAGACTCCACCAGCCATTTACTTCTATGGTGTGTCCCTGATTGCCAGCTGGCACTTCAAAGTGGGGACAGCATAAGGACAGCTAATGTCGGCAGTTATATTTACAACCTAGAACAACTGACAAATGTAAATTTTAAGTCTGCTTTATGTTAGAGTGAGACAGAAAAAGTGACAGTCACAAAACATTTATCTGGATTTGGAATTTCATTTGTAATATGCTTGTTAATTCTGAGAATGTCAATAGGTGCAAAAGGGTATAAAGTGGCAATAATCTTCCTTCCCATTCCTCAGATGGTCCAAGCACAACTATATTGCCATACAATATAAGAAAAAAATTATAAGTATGATCTACATAATCTCTACAGAAAATGCTGTGAAAATTTATTTTAAAACCTTTTCTCTCTCACTTGATAATATATAAAAGATAGTGTCCCATATCAACACATGACATCACTTCTTCTTCTTCTTCTTCTTTTATTTTTTGAGTAGCATTCCATTACATGGATACCCCATTCTTGATCACTGTTGTTGTTTTCATTTTACTATGAAAAATGATGCTTTAAATACACTTAGAGATGTGTAAGTCCATATCCTTTGACATTTCTGAACTAAATCCCTAGATTTACACTGCTAGGTTAAAAGACAGATATATTGAAGGTATTGGTTTCCATTAACAGCAAATTATACTCCAAAAACTTTGGATTGATTCACACTGTCTCTAACACTGTATGATAAGAGCACTCTTGATTTCCTGATGTACTATGAAACTAAGACTAATTCAGAATTTGTTTTACATTGAAGAAAACAAAATTAAGATACCTTAAAAGAGAAATCAAAGGAAAACCTGCTCAAGTGGAAAATGTTTTGAGAGATAAAAATTACCAAAACTGTGCAAAAGTTTTTTACCTCGATGAAGTCCTGATAGTTCTCTTTTGCCCTTGCTTCCCTTGGCCTTTGGCAATGTTTCTAGGAAGAAGTTGCTGCAGCTGAGGTCAAAGAGGTTGCTGCCTGTGTTCTCCTCAAGGAGATGGATTCCTTTCTCACATTGAGGTCTTCCATCCATTCTGACTCTATTGTTGTGTGTGGTGTGAGGAAATGATCCAGTTTCATTCTTCTGCATGTGTCTGTCCAGTTTTCCCAATACCATTTGTTGTAGAGACTGTCTTTTTTCCATTGGGCATTCTCTCCTGCTTTGTCAAAGATTAGTTGACCATAGCATTGAGGGTCCATTTCTAGGCTCTCTATTCTGTTCCATTGATCTATGTGTCTGTTTTTGTGCCAGTACCATATGTCTTGATGATACAGCTCTGTAATAGAGCTTGACGTCCTGAATTCTCAAGCCATCAGCTGTGGTTTCCTTTTTCAACCTTCCTTTGGCTTTTCAGGGTCTTTTCTGGTTCCAAATAAAGCTTAGGATTATTTGTTCCAGCTCTGTGAAAACAGTTGATGGTATTTTTATATGGATTGCATTGAATGTAGATTACTCTAGGTGGCAGAGACACTTTAACAATATTTGTTCTTCCAATCCATGAGCATGGAACATTTTTCCACTTCTTTGTGCCTTTGTACATAAATGTTTTATTCTGATAAAGTCAAATTTAGTCTTTTAGTGTCCTGATATTTGTGTTTTCCTTAGAAAAGTCTATGTCCATAATAGAAGGTAACAAAAAAAGAATGAAGAAAAATGAGGAGAGCCACAGAGAAATACAAGAGTCTACTGTGTGCACTAAGTACAAGCAATGGGAACACCAGAAAAATAGGAGATACAAAGAAGAGTAAGAAATATTCAAAGAAATGATGATTAAAAACTTTCCAAATTTGATGAAAAACATTAATTTATGCATCCAGGCAAGTCAATGAACTCCAAGTAAAATGAATGCAAAGAGACACGTCACAGTGGCCAGGCTGGTGCAGAGGAGGTGGGTGCCCCTTGGGCAAGCAGACTCGAGGAATGGGGATGCGCCTTCTCTGAGTGTTTGAGCTTGATGGCACATAGAGGGCCTTGGGTGTGACCCCCTTTGGGGAGGTCCTTCCCGCAGGCCCTCCTTGCCCAGCCTGGAGTGCCACTTTGGTGATGGGGGTTGTGGGGCAGGGTTGGGGGGCATTGGGACCTCATCCAGGAACCTTTCTTTCCTAGCCTTAGTCCCTTCATTGGGAAAATTGGCCCAAGTGATGTGCCCTTTTAGGAATTTTTGTTAAAATAGGCTAGGCGGTACTGGACCTTCTCATTTGCAACAATGGTCTTGCTAGTTAAAGAGCTATGGCAGGCAGGAAGACAGTACACTTCAACCAAAGTAAAATAATTATGAGTTCTTGTTGAAATATTTATGGATGAAATAAGAGGATGCCCAGAATGTGTTTCAAAATAAGCCAGTTGGAGGAGGAATATGGATGGAAGAAGAGAGGAAGCAAGATTGCTATGAGTTTTTTGTAGTTGGCCAATGTGTTATTTTGTCTATTTGTATATATTTGTAATTTAGCATTAAAATTTAAATGAAAAGAAAATCAATGCAAAGAGATCCACACACAAATACATAATAGTAAAATTGATGAAAAACAAGAAAAAATCTTCAAAGCAACCAGAAAAAAAAAAAAATGACTTCTCACAGCCAAGGGACCCGACTAAGATTCACAGGTGACTTCTCATGGAAACAGGTAAGACAAGAAAGCAATGGGGTGACATAGTTAAGTGATGAAAGAATAAGACATGGTCAATCAAAAATCTTCTATCCAACCAAAATTATCTTTCAAAAATGAAAGCAAAAGAAAGACATTTATTTCCCAGAAAAAACGCAGAGAATTTGTTGCTAACAGAATCTACTTACAAGAAATACCAAAGAAAAGTTCTTCTGACTAAAAGTAAATGATCCCAGGAAGTAATTAGGATCCACACACACACACACAAAGAAAACAGCACTGACTAAAGTAATTCTGTAATTATGAAGAATGCTTTAAGTGCATAATCCTTTCCCTCTCTTCCGTTAATTAATTTTGAAATTATTGTATAAAACAATAAGTGTATAATCATATTGTTGAATGGATAACATATAGAAATGTACTATATTTGTCAATGGTAGCATAAAGATGATGGGTAGGAGCAAAGCTGTTTTGGAGAAAGGAAATGACACCAGTTGCCAATTGAAATGTGAGAAACGAATTAATAGAATGAGAAAAGATAAATAAGGTTAATTTAATAAATGCTATGAATGTATACTTGTTCTTTCATCCCTCAGCTTCTTTAAAAAGCACATGAAGTAATAATTGTAACATTATATTGTTAAGTTTATAACTATAGAAACATAATATGTACAATAATAGCACAAAAGGGAGGAAGTGAAGAGCTGCACTGTTAGTACAAATCTAACATCAGTTCCAGGTTAAGTTGGATGTGGCAAGTCCTAGAACATGTACTAAAAAAATAGTTTAAAAAAGTGAAAGAACCAAAATATTTAAAATGCTACTAGAAAATATTAACTTAATGCAAAAATAATATAACCATGTGAAATGCATTTTAAAAAGGTGCACAGCATTTATACACAAGGCAAAAACTTTAGCTGAAAGATAAAAACTATAAAAAAGAATTAAATGAAAGTACAAATTTTTTAAAAATTGCATGTATGATAGGGAATTCATTTCATAAGCTCATCAGTAGACAACACAGATGAAGAAAGAATCAAGAGACTTGAGAATAGGCCCTATTGTGTGTGTGTATACATATATTTATATACATATATATTATTAATTTTTTACTAGTTACTAGTACCATAACATTTTATATTCCCATCATAAATGAATAAAAGCTTCTATCCTCCAACATTCACATAAAGACTTAATATTCTTAGAGGTTTTACTTCTTTCTAATCTAATGGAAGTGATGTGGTTGATGGTTAAGTAAATTTGGGCAAGTTGCTTAATGTCTTTTATAACTTTTATATTCTCATCTGTTAAGTGAACATAGAACTACTTACCTCACAGGTTATTGCCCATATTGAATAAAATATACAGAAATTACAAATTTGCAATCGATACTTCTTTCCTTCCATTTATATGAAAACAAAACATTCAGCAATGTTTCTTATGCAGTATATATTTAACATATAAGTATCAATCAAAAGGTATAAAAGTCATACTTAGCATGTTTACTAAAAGAGTCCTTCATATCCTTGGAACAAAATAACAAAGAAGTGAAGAGTGAAATTTGTAGTCACATGAACATGTGTAAAATTGCATTTCTGTTTAGTTTTGAAAATTATTATCAATACTAAAAAGCAATAAAGGTATTTTGATTAGGAATGAAAAAGCAAATATTTGTGGTGGCTCTGCAAAAGAAATACAAGTTTTAATTACATACCACTCCCTTCTTTTTCCTTATCTTCTAATAAGGAACATTAGTTCATATTAGAAAATTTCATATTTTAATTTGTATCATACACACCAATATTTATGCAACATTTAGTAGGATTATAAATAAATACCTGTAAGAAATAAAACAGAAAAATTGGATGTCATCTCAGATATACATAACAGATACTAAAGGGGATGAGCATTTACTTTCACCAAGGAACATTTCCAGAACAAGAGAATACTAAAAACATTCCCAGTAAAAGTACTATTCTCTCTAGTTTTGTTTTTGTTTTAATATTAGCATGGCACTAAGAATACAAAGTATATGTTAAGAGGCAAACATTCAAATTAAGTAAAAATTTGCAACATACCGTACCTGAGATACTTCAAATTATACATTAGACTTACTTTGAGTATCCTAATTACATGTGAATTAGGAGTACAAATAAAGCTCTGTAAACTAGTATTTAGTTTTCTTCTTGTATACATTTTTTAGTCTTTATTTAAATTCCAGGTAGTTAACATACAGTGTTATATTAGTTTCTGGTGTACAGTCTGATGATTCAACACTTCCATACAGCACCATTTCCATACAACATACAACATGATGTGGTGGTCATCACAAGGGCACTCCTTAATCCCCATCACCTATTTTACTACCTCCCTTGTGGTAACATCAGTTTGTTCTTTACAGTTAAAAGTCTGTGTCTTGGTTTGCTTCTCTCTCTCATTTTTTCCCCTTAACTTGTTTGTTTTGATTCTTAAATTCCACATACGAGTGAAATCACATGGTATTTGCCTTTCTCTGACTTATTTCATTTATCAGAATACTGTCTGCTCCATCCATGTCATAGCAAATAGCATAATTACATTTTTTTGTGTGGCTGAAAAATTCTCTGTATCACTGAACATCAGAGAAACACAAACCAAAACTACAATGAGATACCCCCTCACACCTATCAGAATGGCTAAAATCGACAGCACAAGAAACAACAGGTATTAGCAAAGATGTGGACAAAGGGGAACCCTCTTGCACTGTTGGTGGGAATGCAAACCGCTGTAGCCACTCTGGAAAACAATATGGAAGTTCCTCAAAAACTTGAAAATAGAACCACTCTACAATACAGTAACTACATTACTAAGAATGCATCCAAAGAATACAAAAACACTGATTCGAAGGACTACATGCACCCTGATGCTTATAGCAGCATTATCTACCACAGCCAAAATATGGAAAGAGCCCAAGTGTTCATTGACTGATGAAGGCATAAAGAAGATATGGTGTATCATATATATACATACATATATATGTATGAATACACACACATATATATATAATGTGTATACATACACAAACACACATGTATATATATGTATATAATGGACTATTACTAGTATATATGTTTAGATATCTGTATTGATTTTCCATGTACTAAGCTGTGAAGAGTAGAGATGAAAATAAATAGACCAAAAGCGATTGAGATTTTATAGTGAATATAGTAGTAAGGAGATAGTATGAGGCATCTCAATTCATTTTGGAGTAAGAGAAACCTGCATGCTTGGAAATTAAAGCTTCAATGGACAGACATATCTGTCTCCCATCTCCCAGTGTGAACATGGAGTAGGCATTCTGGTTGAGAATTATGGACTAAAGGTTTGTGTCCCCTCAAAATCCATATGTAGAAACCATGACACCCACTGCAGATGATTTGGGTGATGGAGACTCTTGGGAAGTTATTAAGTTGAAATGAGTTCATTACTTAGGACCCTCACCACATAACAACAGTGTCCTTCTGAGAAAAGTCACCAGACCGTACTACCTCTCTTTCCCAAATATCCACCTATGAAAGGCCAGTTGAGGACATAGACACAAGGTCACCATCTACAAGCCAGAGAGTTGTCACCAAAAATTAAATTAGCCTGAATCTTGAACATGGGCATTTCTGTCTTCAGAACTATGAGAAATAAATTCCTCTTATGTAAGCCACCAAGTGTATAGTTCTTGTGTTTTTTTTTTTTTATGGCAGCCCAAGAAGACTAACACAGATAGTAACTTTCTTTCTCTCAAAATCAAAGACCAAGCAGAAGAACATCTTCTTTGGTATAAGAGATGTTTAATGCCCCATCACTAGTTTCTTGACCAGGAACTCTCCTTTTCTTCTCATAGGCAAGGTCATGCAGAGAGGCAGTTTAGAACACCACACCCCTGAGATGCAGGAGGGGAATGGAAATGCTGCTAGAGGAGAAGGGGAAGAAGAAGAAAGCATTACCAGTGAGTGGAGCTTGATTTGAGGGGAAAGGGAAACAAGGGAAAGGGAAAGAAGGAGAAAGAACAGAAGAGCTCAAGGACAAAGGGAGAGAAAAAAAAGAAAGAAGATAGTTGGTAGATGAAATGTTATCACGACAGGGTGATCAGGACAGGTTGCAAGAGGCATGGGGAATGACAGGTTGAAATGACAGGTTGAAAAAATACCTGAGAACAGTGAGGCTCTTTTCTGTCCTCCTAATTTGCCTCTACCAGCCCAGAGACAACATACGCTGTGCAAAGCCTTGATTAGATTAGAAAAGACATACTCTCTGGAGTACTTAAGGAGAAAACATGGTATTTTTCTAGGGAGAGCAGACCGCAGGAAATGAGCCTGGGGTGGAGGATCCCTTTGTGTCAGTCTTCAACACTTTCTCCAGCCAATGCAGTCCCATCACAACCCACTGGTTGGCTAGCAGAGCTTGGGCTGGTTTTTGTGCCCCTATGCAGTGACATCAACTACATCATACTTGGTGGTCTTGCAGGTCCTCTCCAAATGGAACGCATCTTCACATAAGACTCTTTGTCATCCTATGGACTGCCATCACCC
>NC_081560.1:11417343-11420523 GCF_022355385.1 Mustela nigripes | reverse complement strand
GTCAGGGGAACCCTCCTACACTGTTGGTGGGAATGCAAGCTGGTGCAACCACTCTGGAAAACAGTGTGGAGGTTCCTCAAAAAACTGAAAATAGAGCTACCTTATGACCCAGCGATTGCACTACTGGGTATATATCCTAAAGATACAAACATGGTGCTCTGAAGGGGCACGTGCACCCGAATGTTTATAGCAGCAATGTCCACAATAGCCAAACTATGGAAAGGACCTAGATGTCCATCAGCAGATGAATGGATAAAGAAGAGGTGGTAATATATACAATGGAATACTATGCAGCCATCAAAAGAAATGAAATCTTGCCATTTGTGACCATGTGGATGGAACTAGAGGGTATTATGCTTAGAGAAATAAGCCACTCGGAGAAAGAAAACTCTCATATGATCTCCCTGATATGAGGAAGTGGAGATGCAATGTGGGGGGTTTGAGGGTTAGGAAAAGAAAAAATGAAAGAAGATGGGATCGGGAGGGAGACAAACCATAAAAGAGTCAATCTCAAAAAACAGACTGAGGGTTGCTGGGGGATGGGGGAGATGGGAGAGGGTGGTGGGGGTATGGACATTGGGGAGGGTATATTCTATGATGAGTGATGTGAAATGTGTAAATCTGGTGATTCACAGACCTGTACCACTGAGGATAAAAATACATTATATGTTTATTTAAAAATTTAAAAATTAAATTAAAAAATAAATAAATAGCAAAAAATGCATATTACAAATGAAATCCCAAATCCAGATAAATGTTTTGTTAACTATTACTTTTTCTGTCTCACTCTAGCATAAAGCAGACTTACAATTTACATCTGTTAGTTGTTCTAGGTTGTAAATATAACTGCTTACATTAGCTGTCCTTATGCTGTCCTCACTTTGAAGTGCTCAGCTGGCAGAGACTTCCATAGAAATAAATGGCTGGTGGAGTCTTGCTAGAATGCATGCAGATGTACATATGTCTCGAAGAGTGGAAATTTGAGACAATAGCAGAGAATAGACTGAGATTGGGAGGAAGAACCTCTTCCATTTTCTGGAGGGTCCTCAGGTTTAGGATCAGGAGTCCCTCTCTAAAATTAGCAAAGAAAAAAAACAGGTTTTTAGGGGATTTCTGGTGAATTTAAGGCTTTGACTGAGTCCAGTATGCATGCTTTTTGATATTGGTGCACATTTTAGAGGTCAGTTGTAATGTCTCTTATTGGGGGTGGGGGATGATTTTTTTCTCTGAGTACTAGAGTATCAGAGAAGAGTCCAAGATATAGGGTAAAGGGAGGGATCTGGTTAGTGTCCGAGGTATCTTTCCAAAATCTAGGCTTGAGCCCTTGAGAAGACTGTCTTGTTATTGAAAGCCTCTGATTGGTGATATTTCATGTTTTCTCATTAAGCAAAAAGTTTAGAAAATTCTGATACTTAATTGGTCAAAAATGGGAATAACTAAAAGTTTTTTCTGTTCTTCCCAGACTGATTGCTTAGGGATGCCCTGAGCCTGGACTAATTAAGAAGACGAACCTCAGTGACTAAGTCCCTCTGGGAAGGAGGGTAGTAGGAGTGAAGTAGAGAGAGAGACCTTCAGCTGCCCCACAACACTGTTATTTCTGGACTTGTTCCTAGGCTCCTCTTGATGAAGTTGCTCAGCCCGATGCATGGCTAAGCAGTAGATAGATAGGACTTACCTTTAGCCGAGCCCTGGGGAGACTGAGAAG
This sequence comes from Mustela nigripes, assembly GCF_022355385.1. Lineage (NCBI taxonomy): Eukaryota > Metazoa > Chordata > Mammalia > Carnivora > Mustelidae > Mustela > Mustela nigripes. The sequence continues at coordinate 11,418,818 of NC_081560.1, read as the reverse complement.
TGGTGGAGAGGCCCCTCCATGGAGGTGAGTGCCTTCTCGGGGTTGTTTTCTACCAGGGAAAGAGTCAAAGAACATCAGGGTGAGAGTTCTGGGCTAGGTTACTTACGAGAATAAGGAGGCATAGAGCCTGAGGGGTGGATGAGGGGATCAGCAAGGTAGACAGGCTCATTTCCAACATTTTCATGCATAACAGAGAGCAGATTTAGTTCTTTTCCATTCCAGTATTAAGAACAGATATTGATCCTTTAAAAGAGTAAAGATTCTTCTATATTTTTTCACCAGTGCTCATTATGCAGACATTGTAGAAATATACGTCACTGAGCTGTCCCAACAATTCTGTCCTTGACCTGTTTTCCCATCCTTAAAAGGCCCACAGAGACTTAGAGGAGGTTGTAGGAGTAAGGGAAGTGAGGAAGGGAAAATGGTACTGTGAACCACAAGGGAAACCAAGAAGAGTAGGCTCCGAAGGTATCACGCAACTATTCAGGTGAGGAACAAGTACTATTTAATCGTATATCACACATCCATTCATCCATCATGTACCAACAATTTATCAGCACTATATTATAGCTTAACAATATCATCTATATAAACATGCCCCTGTTCTCATAGAGTTTTATTCTAGTGTCAGAGATGAACAATGAATAAGCATAATTAAATTTCCTGTCCATCTTCCTTGCTTTGCATTTACTTCAGCATGATTAATGAACTAACACTGTAATTTCAGTTACTTATCTTTTATGTGGTCTAACATCCACCATGCCCTTGAATATAAACAGCACAGGGATTTTTGTTTGTTGTAGTCACTGCTGCATTTGCTTCATGTAACATGAAGGAATGAAGTAAGTACTCATAACATATCAGGTAATAATAAGTGCTACTAACAAATGCTAAAGTCCAAAAATGAGCAAATCATTCCTAGTTGGGGTAGGATAACTGGCAAGAGTCCTTTAAGGGGATGACATTTGAGTAATGGGATGGATAAAGTGAGAGGTAGAAATTCAGACATCCTAAGTGGTTACTGGCCTCTGATCTATTGTTGTCAGTGCCAGGTGCCACTTTAATTCCCTCCCAACACTTTTCAGGGTATATGGAATTAGAGAAGAATGATTCTGCCCTGGTACATTATCTCAAGCTCCAGAGTTCTCATTGTAGATCACTGATGCTCTGTACAATGGAGGTTTACAATCTGGGGAAAGCAAGGAAGTTGGTCTAAGATGTTGTTCCATTTTTCTACTGCCCCAATATGGGTCTATACAGTACCAGTAAGTATGCAGCATAAGGTTCGATGTTCTATGTTTTGGACACCATTGAGAACACCATTATGTCATCATGCTACATGTCCACAATAAGTGGACAATACTGGAGAGGCTGATCAACTTATATTCAAAACTGGCCAGTTTAAACAGACTTATCTTCTGTCTCCTGAGAGAAGGCACATCCAGTGGAGTAAAACGATGGAAAGTTTTCTAATC
>NC_081560.1:11390920-11414343 GCF_022355385.1 Mustela nigripes | reverse complement strand
ATGCTGAGTGAATAAGTCAAGCAGAGAGAGTCAATTATCATATGGTTTCACTTATTTATGGAGCATAGCGAATAGCATGGAGGACAAGGGGTGTTACACAGGAGAAGGGAGTTGGGGTAAATTGGAAGGGGAGGTGAACCAGGAGAGACTATGGACTCTGAAAAACAATCTGAGGGTTTTGAAGTGGCGGGTGGGTGGGAGGTTGGGGTACCAGGTGGTGGGTATTAGAGAGGGCACGAATTGCATGGAGCACTGGGTGTGGTGCAAAAATAATGAATACTGTTGTGCTGAAAATAAATTTAAAAAAAAAAGAAAACCAAATTCAGCAATATCTAAAAAGAATAGCATACTATAGCAAAGTCATGATTTTACTCCAAAAATGCAAATATTATTTAACATTTGGAGATTAATCAATATAATTTCCCATTTTAATGGAAGTAAAGAGAAAAACCACAGGATCATTTCAATAGGAGCATAAAATGTATTTTACAAAAATCAACATCCATTGGTTTAAAAACCTGAGCAAACTAGACACAAAAAGAATATTCCTTAACCTATAAATAGAACCTAACATAAAACCTAGTACTGACATGAAATTTAGGAATGAAAGACTCAATGTTTTCCCCTCAGGGAAGATGGGGAGGAAGGCAAGGATATCTGTTCTCACTTCTATTCAACATTGTACTTAGCTAATGAAATAAATCAAGATAATGAAATTAAAAGCATAAGTTAGAAAATAAAATTATCTATTTACATATTACATAATCCTGTATGTAAAAAATCCCAAGAAATCCACAAAGAGTACTAGAACTAATAAGTGATTATCAAAGTCACAGGACAAAAGCTAAATATACAAAAATCTGTTCTATTGCTATATTCTAGCAAGAACACTGGAAATGGAAATTAAATCTATAATATATAATAAAATCCACAAACATGAAAAACTAAGGGATATATTTTACAAACTATGTGCAAGAGTTAGGGCTGTAAAATGTTGCTGAGAGAAATTAAAGAAGACCTAAATAGATGAAGAAATATTCTATTTTCATGAATCTGAAGGCCCAATTTTGTTAGAAAGCCAATTCTTAGTCTAAAGATTAAACACAATTTTAATCAAAATCTGAGAAGTTTTTTTTTAACTTTGAAATGCTAACTCTAAGATTTATATGCAAATATAAAGGCGCTAGAATAGCCCAATAATATATAAAAAGAACAAATCTGGGGGCCTCACAAATCTTATTTAAAGGCTTACTATAAAGCCTACAATAATTGAGAGTGTGTTACTGACATAATATCATGTAGATCAGTGGACATACACACCAATGATATAGAACAGAGAATTCAGACACAGACCCAAACATGTATCTTCAATTGATTTTAATAGTATTTAGTAGTGTTGAGGGAATAGCAATATGCTTTCTATCATCATTACCCATTTCTGTCCAGAATGACCTAAAAACTTCTTTGCAATCAAAGCTCTGTCCTGAAAACTCAGTTTTCTAGACTCAGGTCCTACAGAAAGATTGCCAGGCCAACTCTGCCTGGCCCTTGTGGGACTTAAACACTTGGGACCCAATATGAAGCTTTTGCTTCATATTCCTAGTTATTATTTGTCTGTGGGTGGGGCTAAGTTGGGTGACATCCACAAAGTCTGAAGTTCTCTGGGGAGGACTGTCACTCAGAGTTAACTAGGGAGCTTCATTCTCTATCATATTGCCTTCATCTCTAAGGTGTACATCTTCTCACAAAAGTCAGAGGCAGGTCCTTTAGGCTTCCCAGTTCCCAAGATGTTTCTATCAGGAGACCTGCCTCTAAGAAGAAGATATCTCTTCTTAAGCTTACTGTTTTGATTCTCCAACTTCTACGGATGACACTGGAGAATTCAGACAAAAGGGTCATGTGGTCCAATGCCTATGTTCCCTAATTCTGATCTCAATTCCTGGATCTGGGAGTGAGACAAAATCTCCAAATGAAAACTGTATCTACCCCTGACCATCTATTCAGTCTGCCATAATTTCAGTCTAGGAAGGGTCAGAGTGTATACACTGGCCATGGAACCAGCTTAAGTCATCTGCTGCTAGATATCTATCCTATTCTTCATTCAGATCTTTTACTTCCTCAGAACACAACACTGCTCATTATTCTAAGGAATAACATCGGTGCCTTATAATCCCCAGATGACTCCTTGTTTTCCCATCATTCCACTGAAGAACACTCTGCTGGAGTCTGTTTCCCACCCAGCATAAGCTTACCTCTAAATCACATCAAGAAACCAGCTGCTTGGATGTGTGGTGGGTAGAGAGAACCAAAAAGAACACTCATCCTTGGGAGAGAAAGGGTGAAGACAGCAACTTTCCCCTCTGGTCTCCGGAAGAACTTCTTATCCATGTTCCTGCCCCTCATCAGTATTGCTGCCCTGGTCTTTGTGGTGATACAGGGTAAGGCTTTAATTAGGAAATTAGCATAGGGTTGGAGATATTGTAGCTTGAGGTGTCTGTCATTCATCTAGCAGTGCTATTCCAGCTGTACAAAAGTCCCTTTCCACTACTGCCAGCTGTAAGATACCACCCAAGAGCAACAAACCACATTCTCATGTCCTTCATGTTACAAAATGAACTGATTAGGCAGAAATCTCGACATGAATTTCTTAAAGTGAACAGCTTGAGAGGAAGACACTTAGAGGCTAAGGTGAGTGGTTTAGGCTTACATATGCCTTGAGTTCCTGTACAGTACAGACATAAAGACTGCATTTGAATTTATCAGTGCTGGGTATAGATTTTAGACCTACTCTTATGAGTTATCAGTAGGATGGATAGAAGCTAATGGAAGGACAAATCTTCTTTAAACAGGAATACCACTGCTGGTTAAGTCACAGCATTAGATAAAGATTTTATAGGGCCAGAGAGAAAGCCAGAGTATAACTATATACAGCTTTGCTCTTTCCATTTCTGATAGTTCGTATTATAGTGTTTATTTCCTTTGACAATTGGAAGTTTTTGAAATTACCCTTTCAGTAAACTTAAATTCTAAGGCAGCATAAAGTTGTGGAAATATTTGCACACACATAAACACACACACACATATTTACACACTCCATGTGTTGGCCCTGAAGAAGTGTGGAGCAATGATGGGCCAGAAAAATTTGAGACCATTGGCAGCCATAGGATAACAATAACAATGACAACAGTTGTTTGTGGAGCACTTGGTATGCGCCAGTCACTTACTAAGTAGTTCACTCATTTAATATTTGCAATAACCCTAGAGGCCAGTGCCATCATTATCTTCATCTTACTGAGTAAAGTGAGGTTCAGAGAGCATGTTATAAAGAGCAGATTAATTTCCACAAGTAAATTTCAGAACAGTGTTCAAACACAGGGTCATAGCTTATGCCCCAAACCACCATGAAAGAATGACATGAGTCTGGAGGGGAGGCACTCCCCTGGAAGGGAGACACTGTGGCAACAAAGCAACACCATGAGGTAGGATGCTAACAACCTTCTAGTCACTGGCAGGGTAGCCACCTGGTTCTGAGGCTTATTTCCATGACCCTGTGTATCTTTTCAACTCTCCATCTTGGCAAGCACGTATTAGAGACCCTATCCAAGGAAGCTACTTTATTAACTCAAAACTCTGATTTTCTATTAATTTCATGATCATAGCTAGAGAAATGGGAATGAGTGAAGGTCCTCAATAGAGAGACAGCCCAGAAAGTCTTGAGGGGACCCTTCAAAAGGAATCTTGTTACACAGTCTCTGAGCCATAACTAGACGCCCCCAGCACCAACATTTAGCCCAGAGTTACAATAATTCTCTTTCTCCCCATGTTTCCTCTCCTCCCTATGCTTTTCTTTTTCTCCCTCTCACACATTTGGTCTTCCTCTCTTAATTCTATGTTCTTCTTTTGTTTCCTTCTTTCCTATTCCTGAAATGTTGTTGTCTGCTACTCTGCAGTAGCAGAGTACTTAATCCTTAATCCACTCCTGTCTCCCTCCTTATCAGTGGCTTTCCATGATTCTATGACACCCCCCCCCATCTGCCCCGTTTTCTCTTTCTGTTTATCACTGGCCACGGACTTTGTCTTGCTCTCCCGGTTCTCTTTCTGTCTCTGTTTCATGGTCAATGATATTCTCTCTCTCCTCTTTCTCCCCTTCTCTCTTTCTTTGTCTCTCTGTCTTGCTATCTCTGCCTCTGCATCTCTGTCTTTTGTTTCCTTTCTATGCAGGGACTCAGCTCCTGGATCATGGCAAATCTGAGCCGCCCTTCTGAATTTGTCCTCTTGGGCTTCTCCTCTTTTGGTGAGCTGCAGGTTCTGCTGTATGGGCCCTTCCTCGTGCTTTATCTTCTTGCCTTCATAGGAAACACTGTCATCATAATCACAGTCATAGCCAACACCCACCTACATACTCCTATGTACTTCTTTCTTGGTAATTTTTCCCTGTTGGAGATCTTGGTGACCATGACTGCAGTGCCCAGGATGCTCTCAGACCTGCTGGTCACCCACAAAGTCATTTCCTTCACTGGCTGCATGGTCCAGTTCTACTTCTACTTTTCCCTAGGTTCCACCTCCTTCCTCATCCTGTCAGACATGGCCCTTGACCGCTTTGTGGCCATCTGCCACCCACTGCACTATGACACTTTGATGAGCTGGGCTATGTGTGTCAGGTTGGCAGGGGCTGCCTGGGCAGCTCCCTTCCTAGTCATGGTGCCCACTGTCCTCTCCCGGGCTTATCTCAATTATTGCCATGGCAACATCATTAACCACTTCTTCTGCGACAACGTACCTCTGCTGCAGCTGTCCTGCTCAGACACCAGTCTTCTGGAATTCTGGGATTTCATGATGGCCTTAGCCTTTGTCCTCAGTTCCTTCCTGGTGACCCTCATCTCCTATGGGTATATTGTAACCACTGTGCTGAGGATCCCATCTGCTACCGGCCGTCAGAAGGCTTTCTCTACTTGTGGGTCCCACCTCACTCTAGTCTTCATTGGTTACAGCAGCACCATCTTCCTTTATGTCAGGCCTGGCAAAGCACATTCTGTGGAAATCAACAAGACCATAGCCTTGGTGACATCAGTCCTCACCCCCTTTCTCAGTCCCTTTATCCTTACCCTCCGCAATGAGACAGTCAAGGCAGTGCTACAAGGGCATATGCAGAGGCTTAAAGGCCTCCACAAGGCACTACAATGAGACTGAGGAACCCAGCCAACTTCAGTCAAGCAGTTCTATGCAGAGAGGAGGCAGAGTACCAGACTGAAGACCACTGCTGAATTTCTTTAGGTTGTTTCCTCTATGGAAACATGGAAGCAAGGTAACTACAGTGAGTCCTCAGTGCTCAGTGTCTGTCTCTCACAGGCCACCATGAAGGTGCTCCCCATACCCACTGGCGGCTACAAGAACTCTGAAAGTAGCCCAGAGCCTGGGGAGCCAGAAGTAAGATTTTCAGTACAAGGAAATACATGGGCTTTCCATTCAAGGACAGCAGCCAGGAAGTGTTTTCTGATCAAGAGGAGATACTACCCAGCCCAGGTGTGTGTGTGTGTGTGTGTGTGTGTGTGTGTGTGTGTGTGTGTAAAATTCCTGAAAGTTTTTGGATGAAACCTCAGCTCTAATGCCCCTCCTGCCCAACTATAATCTGAAATTTTAAAAGCCCTACAGTTGGGGCATCAGGGTTGCTCAGATGGTGCAGCATTGACTCTTGGTTTTGGTTTTGGTCTTGGTTTTGGTTCTGGGTCATGATCTCATGGGTCCTGAGATTGAGCCCTGTCTGGGGCTCAGCAGGGAGTCTGCTTCAAGATTCTCCCTCTCTGCTCCTCCCCCCTTTTCTTTCTATAATAAATAAATAAATCTTTTTTAAAAAGCCCTCCTTGGGGCGCCTGGGTGGCTCTGTTTGTTGGGCAACTGCCTTCAGCTTGGGTCATGATCCCAGAGTCCTGGGATGGAGTCCCACATCAGGCTCCCAGCTCCATGGGGAGTCTACTTCTCCCTCTGACCTCCCCTCTCACACTCTCTCACTCTGTCTCTCTCTCAAATTAATAAATAAAATTGAAAATAAATAAATAAATAAATAGCACTCTTGTTACTTTGACCTCAGACTCATGGTTTTTTCTTAGCTTTCACCTATCCTGGATTTTCTTAAAAAAAAAAAAAAAAAGATTTTATTTATTTATTTGAGAGAGAATGAGAGAGAGAGAGAGTGAGAGCATGAGCCAGGGGAAGGAAAGGGAGAAGAAAACTCCCCTGCTGAGCAGGGAGCTCAATGCAGGGCTCAATCTCAGGACCCTGGGATCATGACCTGAGCTGAAGGCAGATGCTTAACTGATTGAGCCACCCAGCTGCCCCAATCCTGGATTTTCTAAAGCACCCCCAATTGAAAATATTCTCCTAAGGAGTGCCTGGGTGGCTCAGTCAGTTAAGCCTCTGATTCTTGATCTCAGCTCAGGTCGGGTTGTGAATGCAAACTCCATGTTAAGCTCCGAGCTGGATGTGGAGACTACTTTAGAAATATATATATGCTTCCAAATTGTTTTTGGAAATACACCTTAATTTAGCAAACTCATTTCTCAGTAAACTACAGTGACTTCACTCATCAAGGGAGTAATCTTAGCCCCACGTTCAGTACTTTAAGTACTCCTAGCCCCACCTTACTTTAAGACAACAAAAATACTAATTTACCACAAGTGCCAATTTTTTTTTACAACTCTACTATATGGAAATAAACAAGCAGGAAACTGCAGGCTCATTTGGTGGATACAGATTGTCTGGCTTTGGAGACGTGGATCACTTAGTGGTCCATTGGTTCTCATTATGTATTTCTAGTATTATCTCAGGCTAACCCCTTCTCAAGAGAGGTACTCCTTTCTCTGACTTTCTGAGAAGTTCATTCCCTATCTTTCTGAGGTGCCCCTTACCCAAATCAGAGGATGTCTTTAGGTTCTTAGTTTCAGCTTTTGGCTTCAAGTCTTGTTTCCTCCAAGGACACATCACAGCAATGACTCTGATGTTGCTTCCTGTTGCTGTTGTTCTAACTGATTTATTTTCTCCAATTATCCTCTGCTCACCACCTCAAAGAGTACATATTTGTAGAATAAATATCAGGAGGATGAAGGAGGTAAAAATAATTTTACTGGGTGCCTGGGTGGCTCAGATGGTTAAGCAACCGCCTTTGCTCAGGTCATGGTCCTGAGATGGAGTCCCACATTGGGCCCTTTGCTCACCAAGGAGTCTGCTTCTCCCACTGACCTATCTCCTGTCATGCTCTCTCTCTCTCATCCTCTCTGTCTCTCTCTCTCTCAAATAAATAAATAAAATCTTTTTAAAAAGATTAAAAATAATTTTACTGGTAATAATTTACCTTTACATATACATGTACATATATCCATGGACCACTAAGTGAGCCACAATTCCAAAGCTAGACACTTACATATACATGTATACTATATATATAATATATATGTAATATATAAATAATACATATACATATATATAATTCATCACTCACTATGAACAATGTACTCTGCTTAGTGCTGGCCATTAAAGATCAAAGAAATGTGGACTCTAACTTCAAAGATTTCTCCATCTGTGAGACAGAAAAGGCTATAATGAATTCAGCTTATTTTGATAAGGGGTTCTTCTACTTTAACAAGTATGATTCCCCAGAAGGAAAATGTTAATTCCTGGGCTGCAGCCAGGCAGTGTTTCTGACTCACTTAGGAAGAGGGGAAATACAGTTGAGAAAAAGAAAAGGAAGTGGTCAAAATGATGGCAGAAATGACAATAGAATCTGGTTCTTCAAATTTCTTTTCCATCTTCAGAAATTCTTCTTCCAGCTTGATCAAAGTTGGATTAATTAAAAGTTGGAATCTCCAGGATCTGAAGCCACTCTGTGTAGACTCCTCCAGCCTCTTACTCGCTGTAAATCCATCCAGTTCCCATCAACTGTAAACACTTGTAATTGCAATAATTCTAGTAACTCCTTCATAACAGTTGCATGTTTAATATCTATCGCTTGAAAGAAGCATACTGTCAGAAAGCAATTATAGCTTCAGTGTCATTTTTAAAGGTTTGTGTTTCATTTATCATAACAGTATCCACAAACATTTGAAAGATAGCAAATAAGATAGCAAAAAATATCTTTATTCAGTCCATACATAATGTTAATTGCCTTGTAGATTCACACTCTGTTTGCTACACAAGTTTCCCCAGTCCTACCCACTTGCTATCTGAAAGTAGAGCATTCCTATGAAAACTTTCTTAAGTAGAACTGGCATAAAGCAAAGAAACAACTACCATTAATTTGCATGAAAATTTTTTGAGCATTCCCAGATGCAAAAAAAATAATCTCTTAGGCTTTTCTGATATCTTAGGACGCATTTTGCTAACAGATGCACAAAATAAATTGAGATAAAGCACAGATGCTCCCTCACTTCAAATCTCTGGCAGCTTGATGCCGAGCTGCTGGATGTGGTTTCTGGGGAAGGAGCTTGACGGCGCCACGCTCACTGCTTGCGGTGTTTGCTGTGCTGTATATAACGGCTCACTGCAAAACAAATGCTGAATGCTAGTTTCGCTTTTCACCTTTTCTCATAAAAGTCACAATACTCTTCCAATTCCTTTCAGTTAGTGAAAACAGGTACCAACGTAGGTCTTTTGTAAATGCAAAGTAGTGCAACACAAACTCGCCAGAAAGCAGGGGATGCTTGTGATACCATGTTTCCCAGGAGGTGGGAACAACGGAATCTGTTGTTAGTCTACATAAGGTCATTTGATAGAAGGTCGTTTGACAGAAGGCAAAAGCCTTCCCACTCCACAGAAGTAGCTTTCAAGGAACATAATTGCAGAGAGGAGGAGGTCAAGAGTGTAACACCCAGAAATGATTTAAATGAAGGTGGAATCAGTGGCAGGATTCCGTGACTACAATGCCTGCCCTAACCTAAGGAACCTACCGTTTGTCTGGCCTTCCAGCCCCAGAAATATCATGTTCTAGTAAGCAACCATTAGAAATAACAGGGCTCTGAATGGCTAACATAAGAAGCTGTTGTCATACATGTAAAATCCAGTGGAAGCCAAAAAACAGATTCATTTCTTCCATTTGGCAGGACAAGAGAGCAAGGAATTAAAAGTATGGACATTTTGATGAGGGAAGATAAAGGAATCATTTTTCAAATAAAAGTCAGGCTTGGGTCCTGCAGTGCTCCAGGTGGCATGAAGGCCTTGCATACGTTGAATTTTAGAAGTTTGGTAAGGTGTGAAACCCCGTAAGGCCAAGTTAGAAAATTTCAGTGCTGCCTGGAGAAAACCATGTTCACATCAATCCAGTTCACCATTTCTTTAAGTGTTCCATTTCCTAATGTAAATACGTTCCTTGCAATAATGCTTCACAGATACTGAAGAAAGGAGGCAGTGATCCAGTGGCCCGCTGGTGACTGTTTAACCGTGTCTCTACTTGGATCATTTACTGACCTCCAGCATTCGCCAATTTCTCTGGAGTCTATTTTACCACCATCCAGTCCAGTTTCACACTGCTAACATGATACAAGTAAAAAGTAGTGAAATAATTCAGAGTAGTGAAATAATTCAGAGTTTTGAATTTTTATTACCTTTGTTTTTAACATAATCTGCTTAATTATAAGTTTCTACCTTTTAATTTTTAATAATGTTCTGTTACATTCCCGAAAAGTTAACAATCGGTTCTTAAGAAGGCTCCAGAGTATCACTGTAGCATTCCACCTTTTGTGTTCCCCTAGGTCCTGCTCCCCATTCAATCCAGCACCTTTGTCATTCTCCTTCCCTAGAATCAGATGCATGCCAAGTCCTATAGACGCAAACCTCATGGACTTGCCCTTTAGCAGAACTATTCCTAAGCTCTTTCTGAACTTACTTAGGTCATGTTCGAAACTGTAAGCAATAAAATTCCAGCACTGAAAGGAAATAGGAACTTTTGTGAATACAGTATAATTGCCCTAGCATGCAAAGTTTTCCACTTCACTGCCCTTTGTACCCACTCCCAAGTTTGTTGTAAAAACAGGTGTGTCCTGTGATTTCAGGGAGTGTAGCATCCTTCAGAGGACACTTAAAATTCCCCCAAAGACTTGGATCTGATTTGTGACAATATCTGTGATCTCCCTTGTGCTTTCATTGCCCATACAATATGCCATTTTTATGTCTATCTTATTTTACATATCCGTTGTTTCTCTCTGGAATGCACATTTCCCATTCTCTCTACTCTCTATACTTCGTAGCTTAACTCCAATGATACCATGCTTGAGAATACTCCCAATTTAGCTAAAGAAAATCAGGCATTCCCTCTCTGTATTGCCAGAGTGCTTTGCATATTTTAGTCATGAGCACAACGTTTTGTTTTCCCACAAGAAATTCTGAGCTCCTCAAGTTAGGTACCATCCTACAAACTGGGTTTTCAAGTTGGTACCTCAAGTTAGGTACCATATGTATCTTTGTATCTCTTTTGCCTAGAACATAGTAGGTGTTCAACAAATGCCGGTTATCTTTAGTAATGAGGTTTGCAGATGAATTTGGAATATCAGTCAACACTGTATCTTAAACAGAATGCCATCTTGTCCACAGTAACAGAAGTGGAGCAAACAAAGCATGAGAAGAATTTAATGTCGCTGCACTCTATCCCAGTTAGCTGTTGAAACTAGTCCCACAACCAGTTCTAAAAACCACATAACAACAGGGACCAGAGGAAGCAATGTGCATGGTGAGAGGTCTAGGAATAGTTCCATGGTGACATCTCACTCAAATATTTTCTAGGGGAATATGGCACCATCTTCACTTACTTGCTAGTCTGCCTGTTAATTCAAAATTGCAGAATTTGGATAATAGGCAAATGTGAAGAGTCCACTGAGGCTGGACATAGGGTTGACATTGCTTACAACTGAGACCACCACAACAAAGAAAGAGGCTGCCTCACAGCTGAGAGTGTACAATCCCTAGACTTGGTTCCAGCAGGGCCTCCCTGTCAACCTGAGAAATGTGCTGCAGAGGGGATGCCTACACCCTGAGGAGTGGTGGCCTGGGTGGCCCATGCACTCCCTTGAAATTCCAAAAGGCAGTGATTTGTCACATCACGACTCTAAACCTGGGGAGACGTAACTACACCCAGTTTGACTTAGAACAAGTGTCCTCAGAGTCATTCCAGCAAGATGGTAAATTTGTCTTTAGTAACATCTGGGTTATGTCTATCTACAAACTTCATTTGACATTATGCACATCAAGGGTCCTTGTCACATTAAGATGAATGTATGGAAACAAAACATCTCCAAGATCACATCCCCACAGGATTCTCACAGCAAATCAGAGGTCTGTACCATTGGCCTAAGTCTCTGGAAGTTTAAAGTCAGATGAGGATGAAAATCGTAGGGCCTAAATCCTGGTTACTGTCTCCAAAAATAGGCCCTGGGATGAAAGTTCCCAAGAAGAGGGGCTCCTACAATGCCCTTCACAGTGCTGACACTAAGGCAAGGACTTTCTTAAAATTTCCTGACTTCTACCAGCAGACTGTCTAGATCAGTGCTCCTCGAATATTAATGGGCATGTGAATCATCCAGGGGTCCTGTGAAAATATAGATTCTGATGCAGCAGTTCTGGGGTGGGGCCTGAGATTCTGCATTTTGTATCAGCGGAGATGCCAAAGCTGTGCCAAGACCTCTCTTGGGGGAGCTGGAGACCACAGGCATGTTTGTGGGGAATGTCATGCCAGTGTGATGCTGTGTGATGGGGTGATGACTATGGAGGCCCGAGACCATCAATGCCTTCCCAGTCAGACCAGAGATCTCACTGCTAAGACAATGCAATGAAAAAAAGTCAATAGATGGCTGCAGACTGTTGGTTATGTTTAATTTTTTAAGGGAATGTGCAGAAATGAGAGAGTAGCAGCAGGAAGGAGTCTCTCAGGAGGAACATCTGAGTGGATTTGTGTGCTGATTATTTTAGGAGAAGCTGAAAGAAACTGTTTGCATATCAGAAGGAGATAATTGCTTCCCATTTAGTTCTCCAGTTTCTCACAAAGTTTGCAAGGAGAAGAAGTAATTGGTCCCTTGAGAGGTGGAGGAGGAAAAGTCCTCAGGATGAAAAACTGTTTTTCTTTTGGAACACTGAAAAAAAAAAAAAAATTAAATTAAATTTTAAAAAGAAGAAAAAATGTTTTCCCTGCTAACCTTATGGCAGAATCAAAAGTATCTGCCCCCTTTGGAGAGTCCTACAAATGAGAATGTGTCCAATGGTAGTTAAAAAAACAAAAACAAAAAAACCTTAATTGGAGGTCAAACTCCCTGATCATAACCAGAGATGCATGCCTCTGGGCAGCACACCCCGAATGGTTCCCCCACACACACCCCTTTCTTCACAACTATGGCTCTAGGGGGTGGCCTCACATTAGCCTATTCGCACTGCAGATAAGGACCAGGACCTCTGCTCTAGATATCCTGTGGGCAGAGCTAGCTTCAGAAGTAGGAAGAGCAATTCTCTGCGTCTTTTATGCTCAATATCATCTTCCTTGTGGTCTCTGTAACATTTTAGGTTACAAATAACCCATTTTTGAAATTGTTTCTACCCTCGACTACCAGAACCTCCAAAGTACTCCAACAGTTCTGACTTTTCCTTGTCTGGCTCCTGGTCTTTCTAAATATGGATGCCATCACATTTCTCTTCTTGTTCTTCTTTTATCTCTTCTCTCCTTCAGAAATCACATTCTTCCCTAACTAGAGAGATCTTGAAAATGTAAATGAATCTCAAATCTGCATCCTTGTTCTCAATCCATGACTCTGATTGCCTACTGACCACAACATACTCACCATGTGTAAAAATAATACACATAATTTTCCCCTTCCTCAAAGCCAACACCATGTTCATGGTTCCCCAATTCCCCAGTCACCTAGGCTTGTCACCTGGAAAGGATCAATACTTTTTCGGTTTTTCCCTTCTTTCTTCTAAAACACTTGAACCACTATCCTTAGAAATATTTTTTAAACCACACACCTTTATTTTTTCCATAGACCCCAAGCTCAAGAATTTGTCTTCTCTTAATCGTTGCAACAACATTCTTTTCTTTGGTGGGGAGGGACAGAGAGAGACCATATTAAACAAGCTCCATGCCCAACGCAGAACCCAATACAGAGCTCAATATCACAACCTTGAGATCATGGCCTGAGCTAAAATCAAGAGTTGGACCAACTGAACCAACCAGGCACCCCTGCAACAGAATTCTCAATGGCTTTCATGTTTGTAGCTTTCTCTATATCCAACTTATGCATTCACAACTGTTATATTTATGTTTCTAAGGTGTTATATCCATAAGCTGTTTTTTTAATAATCTGAGGCAATGTGATTTCATTTATATACTACTCTCAAAATCAATTAATCAAACTAGCTAGCCATCTAACTCCATACAGAAAAAGGCTACCAGGATGTATTTTAAATTAATAACAGTGGCTATCTTGAATGTGGATTATAGGCAGTTCAATGTATATCTATATTTATATCAAACTTTATCTTATTTGTTTTCCAAATTCTTTTCCTTTAAGTGTATATTTCTTCAATGGCTGGGGGGGGGCAAAAAAACCTTTTTCAAACACAAGCAACATCTATTTCCTTCTCTTGTCTGCTAAGTCAAGAACATACTCCCCCTGGCAATCCCAGCCTTGCACAGCTTTAACTACCTACCCCTCCAACCTTACCCTCACCTCTTTCTTGTCATATACTTCATGCTATCACCAGCCTGGACCAATTGCTAGTCTCCAAATGTTAATTTCACCTTGCTTTGACAAAATTTTCCTTATTGTTCTCTATGCTTGGAATACTCTGTCCTGCCTTCTTTGCCTGACAAATTCTTGCGTACCCCCTTCAGGAATGGTTGGTCTCAAATGTCTCTCCTTTATGAAGCTTCATCTCCCATTCAGATGTGAACTCATTCTTCCTGGAAGTCCCAACTGGGGAAGTTAGCATGTCTGCCTTGCATTTTAGTTAGTATTGTGCCATCCTTATTCCAAACACTTTTTTCTTGGTGCCAGGGTTTTCTTTTCATCTTTACAGCCCTCACAATACCTAAAAACAGCTTACATAATGTGAGTACTTAGTAAATTTTAGTTAAACAAATGAATGAGCAAATCTATTATGTTTCATTCCTAGTCCTGGGAAGAAAAGTTTGCCCAATGGAAACACATTGTCTTTAAATGCTTATTTGTCTGTGCGCATTGTTGGCTTTAATAAAGTAATGAGGCAATCATAACCTGACAATTTCTTTTCAGAAAAGTAAGATGAAAGCAGGTGTGTTTCAAAATCCAATCCCAGAGGGTCCGGACAGCACCCTGTAATCAAATACAGTACTGTTTCTGTAGCAAAATATGTGAATATTCACACCTAATGGAACAGACTGAGGCTATAAGTAGCCCTACATTGGTAAGTTCAGATCAGATTTAGCTGCCTAGTTAGTTCAACACAAAATTAGAAAAGAACTCTCAGTTGTCAAAGCATTTTTGATACAGCCTTGTGGATATGGAGTGGTGAAGCATTTTTGATACAGCCTTGTGGATATGGAGTGGTGAAGCATTTTTGATACAGCCTTGTGGATATGGAGTGGTGAGTGGGGAGACCTCACTCACTGCGTGTCACCATGCATTGGTTTCTGAGCTGTGACAAGGCTATGAGATGGTAATGATCTCCCCATCATGGGTGGTTAAAAACGGAGGCTCGGGATATTTTAAGATCTCAATCCCAAGTCACACAGTTCCTAAATGTACATCTGGTATTTGAACCCAGGGTTTTCTAATTCTAATACCCATTTGTAGAGTAACTACAATACCAAATATACGGAATCTTCAAAATTCTCAAACACAGTGCCATACCAGTTTCTGGACACAGGATCCAAAATGTATTGCTTGGGTCTGCAAATAGAGAAAACATTTAATAAATGGTAAATTAAGAAATCTATTAAAGAGTAAATTTCTTATGATCAGCTATAGATTACCAGTAATGAGTTAAATGCAGGGAGGGTGTCCCTTTCCTTACAGAAAGGATCTAACCTGGGTCTCTAATGTTGCAGGACCAGTTAGAGGTTCAGCCCTCAGTCCTCCATGTCTTCTGAGGATGGGGAGTAAGAGGGAAGAGCAGGCCCTCAGGAGGCTGCTACTCCTCCACTACCACTTCCCTGAATGTGATCTCTTCCTATGTGGCCCCATATTGATGTGTATCAGATTCTGTGCGTGTCATAAATGCCTGAGCAAGAATGAGAAATTCAATCCATGGTTTATTCACCATCATTGCCACCTGAAAAGCAGCATATTTCTTACCTGACAGACCTCTGTGACATAGCATCCAGAAGTTCCAGTCTAAAACACTCAAAGTCCTGGAATCAGAGGTGAAAGAGTTGATTTAGGGTGACTCCGGAGTCAGGAGCAGCAGTCTCTGCTCTACGGCTCACCAGCTGACGTCCTTTGCAAATGGGCTTCCATCAAGCCCCCGTTATTACACGCTCCCCCAACCCATTTTGCCTTCCTCCCAACCTCTCTCCAACCTACTAGACATTTCCCTTTAGACTTCTCTCTCCCTATTCAAGATCTTGCCTCCCTCCCTCCCTCAGCTCGGATGACTGGTGCCCTCCTATTTGTCCATCATGCACTCTATCCTTTCATGTTGCTTCCAGACTCTGGGACACCACTCCCCCATCCCCAACTCAGCCATCTCACCCACAGCCCAGGACAGACCCCCTAAAGTATGTGTTTGTACTGATGTACTTATTGAATAATTTTACATCCCCAGTTTTTATTTGTCAAAACTCATTGTTTAATATAAGCAAAAATTAACACAGGTAAAGTTCAACACAAATGTGCAACTAGCTTTCCTCTGATCTTCTGCAGAGCAGATTTTGCTCAGTGCAGCCTCTGCAGTACCCTTTGGAGCATCCTGCTTCCTCCCTCACTACAGAACACATCCTCTCTCAGGCTCAGGGGTCTTGCATCTCCTTGGGGTAGGAAAACTCAGTTTCTCTAATTAGGAAACAGTGCGGTGCCCCATCAAAACAGGCCAAGGGCAGCCTTAGCTATTACAATGTAGACTGGCCAACATTTTGGTTGGCCATTCAGCACATGCTTTGGACTGGGCTACACATGATCTGTACTTGATAGTTTGGACTTCCCGGTGTGTTCTCAATTTCCCTCACACATTCCTGGTAAAGACCCTCTATGGTAAGAGATCTTGTTCATCTCTATCCAAATCCTTCATGCTGTAGGTTCTGTTGTTCAGATCTCTGTTACATGTCAACTAGAAGAGAGCTCACCTGTCTCCATATAACAGCCCTCTAGAGACTTGGAACCCTTTCGAAAGCCCTCCTTGTTATGCATCTTACTGTCTCGACACATCAACCCTCTCAATTCCTCTGACTAAATTATCCCTATGCTTTTTGACTTCTGAAACAACTTTCCCACCCTGGAAATAACTCTTTTTTTAATAATCAGGAGTGCAGAGGGGTTAGCAAAACATCACCATGATAATTTGTAGGAGTGTTTGTTCACCAGTGTCTTGGATATGCCGACCTTCTCAAGTGAATGAAAGAGCAGGGGCCAGGGATGGGACAGAGCAATGAGCAGGGAAAGTAACTGAGTATCCCTTTATGGTCCATAGGCCACCTGCAAGAGCAGGTAATAGAGGGAGGACCCAGAGTAAATAGCACACTAGGGAAAGAACACCAGTGGGCAGGAAGAATTTAGGCTCAAAAAGAAGACAGAGATGCACCAAGAAGGAACGTAAAGAGAGCTTCTCTCGAACCTGGGTCTCTTAGGGAGGGGCAGAAGGAGTTGAGTGGGACAGAAGACCCCTACATCTTTCCCAAGAGGGAAAACGTAATGGGACCAATTCAGGGAAAGAAGTCCTGTCAAGAAATTTATTGCTGCACCTATACAGAATATAGCACAATATATACTGTGCTATATTCCAATAGCACAGTAAACAAGAGAACACAGGTAGCTCAAATCATTCATCCATTCACTCATTCATTTTCCATTCATTCAGGAAAATACGATTAACAGTGCCAGATATCATTGGTGTTTAAGGGATACAGTGGTCAACAAAATAGTTCCATATGTTACAGCCAAGTTGGAAAAAGTAAGTAAGTATAAAATGACAAACCATGACAAATGCTGTGAAGGCAATAGAAGGGCTATGAAAGAAACTGAGGGGAAAGTAGGGAACTTACTAGTGATAGGTCCCATCCTGCCACCCAGGTGCTGCACTCAGTAGGAGTGAGTGGCACCCAGTGGACAAAAAGGCAAGTATAATGTATTAAATGGAGCAAAGAGGTCCCTCCCAAACTCCCTGAAGGCACAGTCTCCAAACCTGGGACCTCTGGGGAGTCCACAGTAAACAAAGATAACACAACACCAGGATGGAGATACTCCACCCTCCTGGGCCCCTCTCTGTATCCCCTTCCTCCTGCTCTTTAGGTACTGCCAAAAGCCTCCAGCTATGCTCAGTACTGATGGTGTGCTGCAGCAGGGTTGAATAGGAGCATGGCAGTGGTTCCCAAGGACCAGCTGTCTCCACTGAGGACTTTGGGCACATCCCAGCACCATACTCAAGGTTGAGAAATGTGAGCTACAGATTGAGGCAGGCAACTGTGAGTTCACAGGGGCCTCCTGGGGACCCTGGCTGCTTTCTTTCACTCTCTCCTATCTCCTGTCAGCACAGAGCTCAGTGAGCCCCATCAGCCCTGGGACCTGGTCTCTGGGGTGAGGAGAAAAGAGAGTGAGGGCAAGGATCTGGGCACCAGTTGCTTTAGATACAGACAGTGCAGGAGGAAAACAGTGAGCTAAGGGCTCTCCTAATCTCTGGTCACCCCAGAGGAAAAAACAGGGTCCAAAACAGAGGGAAGCTGACATAGTGAAAACATTTAGAAAATACGAATCACCAGAGCCTGATCATCAATATATGGGGTGGGATTCACTTTCCGGCCTAAGAATGATCTCAGAGCATCTTCTCTCAGGGCCTCCGTCTGCCCATGCATAGCAGGGGACTTGAAATCTAAATGTTCACTCCTGAGTTGGTTATGGGAGGAGAGGAACCCATTGAAGAAGGAATCATGGCCATGGTTAACAGAGAAAGATATTAACTGAAACAAAATGAAAAATTGAGGACAAATTTGCAATTATGAAATGATAATTATATATATATATATATATATGCTCATGCACACGCTATTTGTAATTTTGTACATTATGTAGAATTATGAAAAAATGAAAAAATGGCAATGAAACACTTAATAGAGTTATGATTCCTTTGTTGTGAATACCAAAGCTAAAGGGATTGAGTATCTCTTTATCAGCAAGATCAGCTTCCCTGACTTCTCCACCAACCCAAAAATATGCATCAACTTCAGGTCCTTAAGGACTCGGGAAATTACACAGTCCTTTTCTCTTGACCCTTGCTCTCTCTCATAGCAATAACATCTTTATCACACTCTTCCTACAGGCATTATATAGTTTGATTTTTGTCATCAGCTCTGTGAGTAGCTGTTATTGGAATCTTCATTTCCCTGCTGATGGTACAGAGGAAGCCTTTACTCTAGGACATATACCTAAAATTAGTGGTGACTGGGTTTGAACCCCAAATTGTAGAGAATGGGTGATCTTTGATTTGTGTACTTTGGACTTTTATAACACATGACCTTGTGCATATTCTATGCTGACATACCTAATTCACCTTTCACATTGTCAAATTCATATATCTGCTCATCTATGATATTTTAAGTATCCTATAGAGCATCCCATGCCACCTAACAATTCAGTTTTATCTGTGCTAATATTAAGGTTTTAATGAAAAATAATAAAAAGTGAAAAAGGAAAACTGAAAAGTAGTGATGCCTGTGTTTTTCTTAAAACTTGTGTCTCATAAATGTAATCAAACAAAGCAAAATTGGTTATCATTAGGCATAGTAAGAATAGGGCATCTTGGGGTGCCTAGGTGGCTCAGTGGGTTAAGCCTCTGTCTTAGGCTCAGATCATGATCTCATGGTCCTGGGATCAAGCCCCACATCAGGCTCTCTGCTCAGCAGGGAGCCTGCTTCCCCCCTCTCTCTCTTCCTGCTGCTCGGCCTACTTGTGATCTTTCTCTTTCTGTGTCAAATAAATAAATAAAATCTTAAAAAAAAAAAAAAAAGAATGCGGCATCTTTTACCCCATCCATAGATCACTGATCATAAGCTGGCTGATCGTATGTTCAAATATAAGAGAAAATAACAAAGTTAAATTAATATTTTTGAAATCCTGAGGTGCATTATCTAAACTAGAATAGATCAGCTAGAAATAGTTTGAGAGCAGAGAGTATCTTTTTTAGGTGAATTTATCAATAGAAGTAGGAAGGGAAGAAGACATCGCACTAAAAATGTGCTGACATGAACACAGGAAAAACCAAAACCATGAGTTTTATTGGAGATATATACTGTGTGTGTATAGTTTCTTAAAACTGAAATCAAATGTGTATTAAGTTAAAAAAAAAGGTGGGGGGGCTCTCCAAAAACCATGGTAAAGGGTAACCAGGTGCATTTTTTCATTTAACAAAGAGCTATCAAACCACAGCCATGTACCAAGTACTGTTTTAGGTACCCAACATAGAGCACTGAACAAGACAAAGCAGCTTTTGAGAAGAATAGTCCACCTACTCCTTACCTTCCCAAGTGTTAGAAATCAGAAACATAACTAAGGAGAAGCAGGAGAGTACATTTTCCCAAGTCCATGCAACAAAAGGGGAGTCTAGTAAAACTTATAAGAAGGAAATCTATGGACAGGATGGCTAGTGAGGCCATGATGACAAGAGGACATGTGGTACATAATGAAGGCAAGATCAAGAGACATGCCCATAGGAAGGCTTCTCTATACTTGCCACCTCTCAACCAAAGACTATAGGCCACCGTCAACTCCACCATGAGTACTGGAGATAACCACTAAGAACACATTTATGGATGTCCCTACTCCATTTCATCACAACAACAGAATGGAGTTTTATTTGTGGTCTTTTTTTTTTTTTTTTTAAACAAACTCTACACCCAACATGGGACCCAAACTCATGACCCTGAGATCAAGAGCATGCTCTATCCGCTGTACTGGTCAGATGTCCCACAGAGTATGTTTTAAATCCTGGTATTTAACTTCTACTGAATTTAACATTTTCTCTTTCTCCAATTTTCCACAAATTCTTTCCTGTGGATATAGTTCTGTCTTTCCAGGACTCCTTGAACTTTCGTAGCAAAATCAAAGAGAAATCTGTTTCTCCATTACTAAGTTTTACATATATCCAAAAAACACATTATGGCTGCACCTAGGTATCATATCCTACACACATATAATGACATGGCTTTGAATTGCAGGTAATAATAAACTAACTGATTTTTCACTAGGAATCCTGCTTTGGAGCCTACTGTTGATAATAAGAATTCCCTGCCAGGTTTCCAATGCTCCTTGCCTTTTCCTCTTCATTCTCTATCCTCTATGCAAAACTCTTCTGCTTTCCCTTGCTTTCTCTTCTTTTGGTCCCCTCATCATTCTTTTTGCTCTTTTAACTCCCCATCACCTGATATAGAATAGACCTTCCTACCCTTGGGCTGCCTGGGTGGCTCAATTGGGTAAGCTTCCAACTCTCAGTTTTGGCTCAGATCATGATCTCAGGGTCATGAGATTGAGCCCCAGGTTGGACTCTCCAGCACAGAGTCTGCTTGAGAGTCTTCCCCTCCCTCTGCCCCACCCCCTGCTCATGTTCTCTCTCTCTCTCTTTCTCTCTCTCTCTCTCAAATAAATAAATAAATCTACTTTTAAAACAATGTGGAAATTCCTCAAAAAATTAAAAATAGAGCTACCCTATGACCCCAATTTCACTACTGGGTATTTACCCCAAAGATACAGATGTAGTGAAAAGAAAGGCCATATGGATCCCAACGTTCATAGCAGCAATGGCCATAATCACCAAACTGTGGAAAGAGCCAAGATGCTCTTCAAAAGACAAATGGATAAAGGAGATATGGTCCCTACATACAATGGAATATTATGCCTCCATCAGAAAGGATGAATACCCAACTTTTGTATCAACATGGATGGGACAGGAGGAGATTATGCTGAGTGAAATAAGTCAAGCAGAGAAAGTCAATTATCATACAGTTTCACTCACTTGTAGAACATAGGAATAACATGAAGGACATTAGGAGAAGGAAAGGAAAAATGAATTGGGGTAAATTGGAGGGAGGGACAAACCATAAGAGACTGTGGACTCTGAGAAACAAACTGAGAATTTTCGAAGGTGGGGGTGGGGGGATGAGTGATCCTGGTGGTGGGTATTAAGGAGGGCATGTATTATGTGGAACACTGGGTGTGGTGCATAAAGAATGAATCTTGAAACATTGAAAAACTTTAAAAATTTTTTTTTAATTTTTATATTTTTTCAGGAGTGCTATGAAACAAATAAATAAGTAAGTAAATCTTTAAAAAAAAAATAGATCTTCTCATCCAAAGGTCTGTCTTACAAAGTATGTTCCCCTTATATCTATCTATAAGACAAATATACCAAGCTTGGTGAATTTCTATTTTCATAACAATTTACAAAAGAATTTTTTGGGAAAAAATACAGCAGTACATCCATCTCAAAGATTGATCCTGAGATAGAGTCCCATGAACATATGTCTAAGCTCTTAAAGAAAGGATATGAAGGTTGAATTAAAAGAAGATATGACAGATATGCTTCTGTGAGATATCTGCCACTCTCTTTTTATAAGTTTCTCATCCTTTTCCCCAGCCTATGGGGCATTTTTTTGTGTGATGGAGCCACAAATATTTGGTTAAGTTCATGTTAAATATGGTGACAGGCACAACCAACATCACTTTAATGTTCAAATGAATCTTGTGCAACAAAATGGGGAGGGGTTTTGAACCTCCAAATCATTTGTAAGCAGTTTTGTAACATATTTTACTTGTATCTAGAAGTTGTGAATGAGCCATCTGAAACTAAAGAAATGAGTGTAGAGAAGTTGAAGTGACATGGAGAAACTGGGGGCATGGGGACTGTTTTACAGAACTGGATTTAGAAAGTCATCACAAAGAACACAGGAAGAGCTGAGTGAAGTAGAGTTACTGTGCTAATCATCCTGCAAGAAAAACATCAGACAGGCTGGGAGAAGTAATGGAGAAAAACCACCAGAGAGATTCTAGTGTGTGGTGACTAAGGTGGGGTGCTTGGCAAACAGAACATAAATAACTGCACAGAGTGCCCAGAATCTGGTGAGACACTGCTCAAAAGTCTGAGGAAAAATCTGAGGACAGAGTCTATGGATAAATTTACAGCTCTGGCAGAAACACATATTTTCCTCATAGATTTGAGAGGAGGAGACAGTGAGGGAAAGAGAGTGAAAGCAATAGAGAGAAACTACATGAGCAGGTAAAGGTGCTTTTCCTGAGTGTGAGGGTGAGATGTCCAAACTAGAAAAAAATAATGACCCCAATGCTGCTAAAGGAAGAATGCATGCAGGGAGTCCGCCGGTGACTATCTACTTCTGCAAGCTTGTACTTAGTAAAGAGAGGCACCTGTAATTTATCTCAACTGTTATGTAAACCCTGCCTACATTTTCCTTATGCTGTTTTGCCTGTGAGCAGATTCTGAGCTTGTTGTACTTCCTGAGGGCTGGTAGATATTTGGATAAACTGTAGATAAGAGAAACAGAAAACTGCAGGACCTTGTTTTAGCAAAGAAAATCACCCTTCTGATGTCTTCCCCCTTTCTACTGTATAGGCAATAAAAAACGTGCCAAAGCCAATGGGGTGAAGAATCTGCTGGAAGAGAATCTTGTATTTGGGGTTGCTTGAGGATGGTTTGGTTAGACTCTGGCCTACCTGGAGGGGAATACTTGGTAGGTGGGTGAATGTCACTGTAATGTTACCTCGGGAATTTCAGAGAGCTGGGGATAGTGAAGATGAGACCATGAATGGGTACAGTTTTTATGCTCTGGTTCTCATGGTGATAATTCCTCTGCATTCTTAAGGACTTAGAACCTAAGGAAATAACTGGAAGCAATGATCTTCTCTGAGCTGGAACACAATTTTCCACATTCCCTCCTTCTGAAATAATAGTCCTTCCCCAATGGCCACTCTTTTATCTCTGCATCTGTGTACACACACACACACACACACACACACTCCTATTTTCTCCCTGGGACCCTGGATCTTTCACCTATAGTAGTTGGTTTGAGTCCAAGACTGAGACATCAGACACCCTTCCTCCGCTGTTGTCTAGGTAACCTCAAGTACCTGGCAGCATCACCAGCCCTCAACCAAATTCACAAATCTCACAGTGGCAGAAGTTCTGTTACATCTGCCTCCTGACCAGCTCCTGATTCAATAATATCCCTCACACCAACAGAATCTCCCTTCTTTTTTTTTTTT
>NC_081560.1:11283648-11385920 GCF_022355385.1 Mustela nigripes | reverse complement strand
ATGGAGGACATGGGGAGTTAGAGAGAAGGGGGTTGGGGTAAATTGGAAGGGGAGGTGAATCATGAGACTATGGACTCTGAAAAACAATCTGAGGGGTTTGAAGTGGCGGGGGGGTGGGAGGTCAGATAACAGGTGGTGGGTATTATAGAGGGCACGGATTGCATGGAGCACTGGGTGTGGTGAAAAAATAATGATACTGTTATGCTGAAAATAAATAAATGAAAGAAAATAAATAAATAAATAAAGGTTAAAAAAAAGAATTCTCTCTCTCTCATATGCACACACACACACACCTTTCTCTCTCACATGCACAGATATGCACACACTCTTCTCTCTAACTTGAATTTGGACATGGTCATATGACTAGCTTTGACCAGTCATATATGAATGGTCATGAGTCAATTGTAATGGAAGTATTTGAGAGACTCCATGTTCTACTCTTCTACCACATTGACTAAGGAAGCATGTAACTGGATGGAGATGCACATGAAAGGCACCTAAACTATTGGCCTCAGCCATGTAGAAGATAGCTAATCTGGGCTTAAAGAGGACCTTGCATAGGTGAGAAACTTTGATATGTTTATCCATTCATATTTTTATGATGTTACTATAGCATCACTAACCTTGTATCTTCATACTTTGCATTCTCAGAAAGAAGATATATCCTCCTGGGCAAATAATTCTGTGCTACTGCTTCAGGATGAACACTAGAGGAGAGCTACCAGAAGGGCCTCTGTTGATGCCTATGGTGTCAAAAGTACCTCTAAATATAATCTTATTTTTTTCAAAGCCCTCCAGAGACGCTAATGGAAATGAGTGCTATGGAATACTATTATTAATAAACTAGATTTAGTTCCCTTTTTCTATAAGCAAGAACAAGAACTGGTGCTAGCTCCCTGAACAAAACAAACAAACCTGGAAAACACTGTTGAAGAACCAAATGGACATTTTAGAAATGTAGAATTTTAGAAATAAAAAATATACTTATCTCCAAATAAAATGCTATTTCTTTCTGTTCATTATTTTTAATTAATAATATTGCTTAAGGGGCGCCTGGGTGGCTCAGTGGATTAAGCCGCTGCCTTCGGCTCAGGTCATGTCTCAGGGTCCTGGGATCGAGCCCCGCATCGGGCTCTTTGCTCAGCAGGAGCCTGCTTCTCTCTCTCTCTCTGCCTGACTCTCCGCCTACTTGTGATTTCTCTCTCTGTCAAATAAATAAATAAAATCTTAAAAAAAAAAAAGGAAAATCAACCTTTAAAAAAATAATAATAATAATAATATTGCTTAAATAATTTAATAATATGCATAGATACCTTTATTTCATTAAATTAATATTTTGGTTAATTAATTTCTATCTATCAAACAAATAGTTTTTTAGGAATAATAAAATTAAAGAAACCAAAATAAAAAGCTCAGCAGGTGAGCTTATTTGGCAGAATGGAGGAGACAGAGGAAAGAAGCAGTGAGCTGAAGATAGAACAATAAAGAAAATTGACAGAAAAATATAAACATATATGACACACAGCTAAAGCAGTGTTGAGAGGAAAATTTATAACACTAAAAACTAATACATTAGGTAAGAGGAAAAGTCTTAATCCAATAATCTAAGCTCCTACCTAAAGAATCCAGAAAAGAAAAAGGTAAAATAAATTCAAAGGAAATAATAAATTGAGTAGAAATTGTTAACATTAATAGCAAAAAAGCAAAAGAAAAAAAGGAATGAAATGAAGATCTGTTTTCTTTGAAAACATCAGTAAATTGACAAATTTCTAACAATGTGAATGAGAGAAAAGAGAGACATGAATTACCAACATTAGGAATGAAAGAAGATATACCAATATAGACACTATGTCAAAGGGTAATAAGAAAACAGTAGGAACATCTCTACATACATAAATCTGATGACTTATAACCCCCCTAAAAACACTTCCTCCAAAGACACAAACTAGCATAACTTACCCAAAAAGAAATAGGTAATTTGAATACCCCATTACTATTAAGAAAGGTGAAGTTATTTTAAAACTCTCTAAAATGGGGCATCTGGGTGGCTCAGTGGATTAAGCCTCTTCCTTCAGCTCAGGTCATGATCTCAGGGACTTGAGATTGAGCCCTGCATTGGGCTTTCTGCTCAGCATGGAGCCTACTCCCCCTCTCTCTCTGCCTGCCTCTCTGCCTACTTGTGATGTCTCTCTGTCAAATAAATAAATAGAATCTTAATAATAAAAAAAACCCACAACTCTCTAAAAAGAACTCTTCGGGCCCAGTAGTTTAACTGTATAATTCTACCAAAAATTTAAAGAATTAATGTCAGTTCCACATAATCTCTTTCAGAAAATAGATTGAAAGGGGATTTTTCTCAGTGAATTCTGTGAGGTTAATGTTATTGCATAGGTGAGAAAATAGGAGTAGATAAATATACCAAAACATATCACAACCAGATAAAGACTGTGCAAAACAAAAAACTACAAACCAATGTCTTTGAATTTACACACAGAAGTTCTTAAATAAAACAAGCAGAATTTAGCAATATGTAAAAAGAATTATTACCATCACCAAGTGGGGATTATTCCAGCAATACCAAGCTCATTCAATATTCAAAAATCAATCAGTGTAATCTATCACATTAACTAATGAAAGAAGATAAATCACATGATCATACTAATCAGTGCAGAAAAAGATTTTGACCAATTCAACATTCATTTATAAGAAAAACTTTCAGAAAAAATGGAAATCAAGGAAAACTACTTCAACTTGATAAAGAGTACTTTTTTATTTTTATTTTTTAATTTTTTTAAAGATTTTATTTATTCATTTGAGAGAGACAGTGAGAAAGAGCATGAGAAGGGAGAAAGTCAGAGGGAGAAGCAGACTCTCCAAGGAGCAGGGAGCCCGATATGGGACTCGATCCCAGGACTCTGGGATCATGACCTGAGCTGAAGGCAGTCACTTAACCAACTGAGCCACCCAGGCGCCCAAGAGTACTTATTTAAAAAAAAAAAAAAATCCTACAAGAGCACCTGGATGGCTCAGTCAGTTAAATGGCTGCCTTTGGCTCAGGTCATGATCTCAGAGTCCTGGGATCAATCCCCACATCAGGCTTCCTGCTCAGTGGAGAGCCAACTTCTCTCTCTCCCTCCACTGTTCCCCGTCCTTGTGCTCCCTGCCTGTGTCAGATAAATAAATAAAATATATTTTTTAAACATCCTACAACTAGCATTACATTTACTGATAGAAGATTGAATGCTTTGCCCCTAAGATTGGTAACAAGGTAAGCCTATCTGGTCCCATCACTTATTCAACATAGCACTAAGAGTTATAAACCAATACAAAAAGGCAATAAAAGAAATGTATATTAGGAAAGATCCAATGAAAAGTTAATGTATAATTTCATGAATAAGTTCATGTATAACTTCTTTAAGAAGTAAAATATATAGGTATAAACCCAACAATGGGCATGCAGGATTTGTATGCTGAAAACTACACAACATCAATGAAAAGAACCAAAAAGATCTAAACAAATAAAAAGACACACCATGTTCATGGATGAGAAGTCTCAATACAACAAAGATGTCAATTCTTTCTAAATTGATATATAGATTTAACACAACTCTTATCAGATTTCTAGCAACATTTTTTTATAGATATCAACAAGATTATCCTAAAGATTACCTAGAAAACCAAAGGAATTAGAATAGCTCAAACAATTTTGGAAAAGAAGAATAAAGTGAGAGAAATAGATCTACCAATTTCAAGACTTATTGTGTTATGTAATCAAGACTATGTGAACCACATATTCCTTATCCATTCATCCATTGAAGGGCATCTTGGCTCTTTCCACAGTTTGGCAACCGTGGCCATTGCTGCTATAAACATTGGGGTACAGATGGCCCTTCTTCATCTGTATCTTATTTGTGGAGCATAACAAATAGCATGGAGGACAAGGGGAGATGGAGAGGAGAAGGGGGTTGAGGGAAATTGGAAGGGGAGGTGAACCATGAGAGACTATGGACTCTGAAAAACAATCTGAGGGGTTTGGGCAGGGGGTGGGAGGTTGGGGGATCCAGGTGGTGGGTATTGGAGAGGGCACAGATTGCATGGAGCACTGGGTGTGGTGCAAAAATAATGAATACTGTTACGCTGAAAAAATAAAAAATTTTAAAAAAAGACTATGTGGTATTGGCATTGAAGTAGATACACAGATAAGTGAAAGAGAATAGAGAACCCAGAAACAGATCCACATAAATATGGCCACCTGATATTTTATAAAAATGCAAAGATAATTTAATGCAAGATAGTTTTTTCAACTCTCTAGTATTGGAGAAATTGGATAAGTCATAAACAAACAAAAATAATCTTGACCTAAGTTTCACAGCTTATACAAAAATTCACTCAAAATAGATCATAGACTTAAGTGTAAAACATAAAATGACATGTATACCAAAAAAAGGAGGAGAACATCTTTAAGAACTAGGACTAGGCAAAAATTGTCCTTAAACTCGACACTAAATCAAAATCTATAAAAAGAAAATTGATAAATTAGGTTTCATCCAAATGTAAAATCTTCATTTTGCAAGACTGTTAAAAGGGTCAAAAGTCAAGATATAGACAAGGAGAAAATATTTGCAAACTACATATCCAAAAAGACTATTATCTAGAATACATAAAAAACTACCAAAACTCAACATTAAAAACACAAACAGGACTGTTAAAAAATGAGCAAAAGACATAAAGGGCCACTTAATCAAAGAGGATATACAAATGGCAAAAGAAAAGCCATGTGAAAAGATTTTCAATAAAAGTAGCTATTGGGAAAATAGAATCACAATGAGATATAATCTATCATGGGTTTACCTATCAGAATGCCTAAAGCTAAATAGTAACAACACCAGAGGCACGTGGATGGCTCAGTTGGTGAAGCATCTGATTCCTTCATTGTGGCTCAGGTCATGATCTCAGAATAATGAGATTGAGCCCTGTGCCAAGCTCCACCCTCAGCACAAAGTCTGCTGGGGATTCTCCCTCTTCCTCTGCTCCTCCTCCCTGTTTGCCCATGGTCTCTCCTTCTCCCTTTCTCTTTTTCTCCCTCATGCCCACTGAATAAATAAATAAACAAACAAACAAATAAAATCTTTTTAAAAAATTGTAACAACACCAAGTGCTGGTGTGGATGTGGAGAAACTGTATTACTCATACATTGTTGGTGGGAAGGTAAAATGCTATAGCCATTGGAAAGCAGTTTAGCAGTTTCTTTAAAAACAAAACATGCAACTATAATGTGACTGAGCAGTTAACATTCCTAGGTATTTATCCTAGAGAAATGAAGACTTATGTTCACACAAAAGCCTGTACACATATGTTTACAGTAATTTTATTTAAAATAGCTAAAAATGGAAACCCAGATGATGTCCTTCAGTGTAAATTATGAAACAAAGGTGATACATCAGTACTATGGAAAACTACTCAGCAATTAAAAAGTAAATGATCTTTCTTTTATTGATGTGTTGTATCACATTGACTGATTTGCGGATGTTGAACCAACCTTGCAGCCCTGGTATAAATCCCACTTGGTCGTGGTGAATAATCCTTTTAATGTACTGTTGAATCCTATTGGCTAGTATTTTGTTGAGTATTTTCGCATCTGTGTTCATCAAGGATATTGGTCTATAGCTCTCTTTTTTGATGGGATCCTTGTCTGGTTTTGGGATCAAGGTGATGCTGGCCTCATAAAATGAGTTTGGAAGTTTTCCTTCCGTGGTGATGCAACATGGGGGCTTAAGTGGGTAGGAGAAGAATAAATGAAACAAGATGGGATTGGGAGGGAGACAAACCATAAGTGACTCTTAATCTCACAAAACAAACTGAGGGTTGCTGGGGGGAGGGGGTTTGGGAGAAGGGGGTGGGATTATGGACATTGGGGAGGGTATGTGCTTTGGTGAGTGCTGTGAAGTGTGCAAACCTGGTGATTCACAGACCTGTACCCCTGGGGATAAAAATATATGTTTATAAAAAATAAAAAATTTTAAAAAAAAGTAAATGATCTACTAATACACACAATCTTCATGAATCTCCAGAGAATTATGCTGAATGGAAAAAAAAAAAAAGCTTATTCCCAAAGGTGATATGCTACATGATTCCACTTTTACAACATTTTTGAAATGATAAAATTACAGAAATGGAGAACACATTGGGGTTTGCCAGGGGTTTAAGGAGGGAGTGGAAGAGGATAAAAGTAGGTATGACTAAATGAAAGCAACATGAGGGATCCTTGTGGTGATAGAAATGTTCTGTATCTTAACTGTCTAAATCAATAATCAGGTTAAATTTTAATGTGAACATCAATTTGAACTTCCTATAACGCCCATGGAGTTCCAGATATAGTCATAAGAAACTCATAATGGACTAGATAGATATTCAAAATGTAGTTATATTTTGATTTTAAGTATCACATGATTATATAACTGCTAATGGAAATGTTCTCTATCTTAATTATTAATGTTAATATCCTGGTTGCAATTTTAAGATATTACCATTGGGGGAAACTAGGTTAAGGGTATATGGGATCCTTCTGTACTATTTCTTACAAATTCGTGTAAATCTACTATTATCTCAAAATAAAAATTTTAAATGATAAAAATAAAAGCATCTTCACAAAAGAATCATTATGTGTTTTCCAAGACAACATAGAGAAAATAGACACTGAACAAATCAGAGTGATGGCTTGCTGGTAGGGAGGGTGAGAATGGGAGTGAAACAGGGAATCACCAAAATCTTAAAAGGCATAGAAGGAAGAAGCAAGATGGTGGAGGAATAGGAAATGGAGATATCACAAGGTCCCAGGAGTTCAGCTAGATAGTTATCAAACACCTGAACACCTACAAACTCAACAGGAGATAGAGAGAAAAAGAGCAACAATTCTAGGAACAGAAAATCAACCACTTTCCAGAAGGTAAGACATGCAGAGAAGTGAATCTGAAGTGATCAGAAGATAGACCCTGGGGGTGGGGGGAGGAAGGGTAGGCTCCTGGCAAGTGAGAGAGCACTGGAGTACAAAATTGGAACTTCTAGAAGTCTGCTCCACTGAGAGATGTTGCTCTAGAGGCTCAATGGGGGGTGGAGCCCTCATGGGGACCCATGGGGTCACAGAAAGATGGGGATGTCTGAGTGTGGCAGAGCTCCCAGGTATCAGAATAGGAAAGCTGGCTGCAGAGAGAGTGATGAGGAGGGGGCTCTCAGTTTGGGATTACCTTAAGCCATGATCCAAGGCACAGCTGGGCCACTGTTCTTCAAGCAGGGACCCCAAAAGCAGCAGATCCAGGGAGACGCCCTCCTTCCTCCTCCAGGAGGAGTGGCATGGGAGCACATTGCAGGATTCTTCTGGGTTTAGAGACTCCAAACACGACCATGCACCAGAGATAGAAACACTAGGTTATAGGCCAGGTGAGCTCGGAGTACGGCCGGAGACTAGGGAGATGGAAGGGATGACTGCTTTTCCCAGAGGGCACATTGAGGAGCAGGGCCCTGAGCTCTTGGTGAAGCATCTGATTCCTTCATTGTGGCTCAGGATTGGGAAGCCACCATTTTCATTCCTGTCCTCCAAAGCGGTAGGGAAAGTGTTCAGGAAACCAAAGTTACCAAGACCAAAGCCAAGCAGATTACTTGAAAGGGTAGTGCAATTCCAGCTCTGGCAAGGACATTTGAGAATCACTGCAACAGGCCCCTCCCCCAGAAGATCAGCAAGAACATCCAACCAAGGCCAAGTTTACCAAACAATGAGAACTGAGGAACTCCGAAGCTAGGTGAAAGCAATACATAGAATTCAAGGTTGGGTTTCCACCCCCCCCCATCATCTTTTAGTCTATCAAAGTTAATTTTTTTTAATTTTATTTTTTTCTTATTTGGTTTTTCCCCCTTTTCCTATTTTAACATTTTTTTAACCATTTTATCATTATCAATACCTTTTTAAAAACCTTTCTTCATTCTCATTGTTATACTCATATTTTATCTCTTCATTGTATTTAACCTTATTTCTTACATACATATAGGGTTTTTTTTTTAATTTTGGGATATACTTTCTTCAAATAGATCAAAATATACTATACCCTAAATCTAGCACATAGCTTTGTTCTAGTCTCCACCTGATCACATTCTTTCTTCTTTTTTTTTTCAACCAACTTCTTATCAATTCCTTTTTTAGAATCCTTTTTAATTAACATCTTTATAGTCATATTCCATCCCTTCATCATGTTTATCCTTATTTTTGTATATATATAAGTTTTCCTTTCTTCAAAAATTTTGGGAGGTAGTTTCTTCTAAAGACCAAAATACACCCAAAATCATGTGTGTGTGCTCTGTTATATTCAACAGTCTTATGTATGTATGTATGTATGTGTGCACGCATGCATGCACACATGTATATGTATGTGTGTATATGTATACATACATGTATGTGTGTACATATATGTATATATATATAACACATATATATTTCTTCTTCTTCTTCTTCTTCTTCTTCTTCTTCTTCTTCCTCTTCCTCTTCTCTTCCCCTTTCTTTTTTCCCCAGTTTCAGGTCTCTTCTGATTTGGTCAGTGTATATTTTCCTGGGATCATTGCTATCCTTTTAGTATTTTGTTCTCTCACTCATCTATCCTTATCTGGATAAAATGACAAGGTGGAAAAATTCACCACAAAACAAACAAACAAACAAACAAACAAAAAACAAGAGGCATTACTGATGGCTAGGGACCTAATCAATATGGACATTAGTAATATGTCAGAACTAGAGTTCAGAATAATGATTATCAAGGTGCTAGCTGAACTCGAATAAAGCATGGAAGATATTAGAGAAGACTTTTCTGGAGAAATAAAATCCCATGCCAGAGAAATAAAAGAACCAAAATCTAACCAAGCTGAAATTTAAAAAAAAACTATTAATGAGATATAATTAAAAATGGAGGTTCCTACTGGTAGGATAAAGGAGGCAGAAGAGAGAATTAGTGATATAGAAGACCAAATGTTAGAGAATAAAGAAGCTGAACAAAAGAGAGATTGACAACTACTGGACAAAAGGGGAGAATTTGAGAGATAAGTGATACCAGAAGATGAAACAATATTAGAATAATTGGGATCCCAGAAGAAGAAGAAAAAGAGAGAGGGGAAGAAGGTATATTGGAGCAAATTATAGCAGAGAATTTGCCTAATTTGGCAAAGGGAACAAGCATCAAAATCCAGGAGGCACAGAGAACCTCCCTCAAAATCAATAAAAATAGGTCCACACCCTGTCATCTAATAGTAAAACGTACAAGTCTCAGTGACAAAGAGAAAATCCTGAAAGCAGCTGGGGACAAGAGGTCTGTAACATACAATGGTAGAAATATTAGATTGGAAACAGACTTATCCACAGACACCTGGCAGGCCAGAAAGGACTGACATGATATATTCAGAGTACTAAATGAGAAAAACATGCAGCCAAGAATACTATATCCAGCTAGGTTGTCATTGAAAATAGAAGGAGAGATTAAAAAAAAAAAACTTCCAGGACAAACAAAAACTAAAAGAATTTGCAAACAACAGATCAGCCCTGCAGGAAATATTGAAAGGGGTCCTCTAAGAAGAGAGAGACTAAAAGTAACAGACCAGAAAGGAACAGAGACAATATACAGTAAAAGTCATCTTACAGGCAATACAATGACACTAAATTCATATCTTTCAATAGTTACCCTGAATGTAAATGGGCTAAACTCCCCAATCAAAAGACACAGGATATCAGAATGGATTTAAAAACAAGACATATTGATATGCTGTCTACAAGAAACTCATTTTAGACCCAAAGACACCTCCAGATTTAAAGTGGAGGGATGGAAAACAATTTACCATGCTAATGGACATCAAAAGAAAGCCAGGGCGGCAATCCTTATATCAGATAAATTAGATTTTAAGCCAAAGACTATAATAAGAGATGAGGAAGGACACTACTTCATACTCAAAGGGTCTGTCCAACAAGATCTAACAATTTTTAATAGCTATGCCCCTAACATGGGAGCAGCCAATTATATAAACTGATTAATAGCAAGATCAAAGAAACACATTGACAATAATACAATAATAATAGGATACTTAAACACCTCCCTTACTGAAATGGACAGATCATCTAAGCAAAGGATCAACAAGGAATTAAAGGCTTTAAATGACACACTGGACCATATAGACATCGCAGATACATTCAGAACATTCCATCCCAAAGCAACAGAATACACATTCTTCTCTACTGCACATGGAACATTCTCCAGAACAGATCACATCCTGGGTCACAAATCAGGTCTCAACCAGTACAAAAGATTGGGATCATTCCCTGCATATTTTCAGACCAGGATTTTCTGAAACTAGAACTCAATCAGAAGAGGAAAGTTGGAAAGGCTCAAATACATGGAGGCTAAAGAGCATCTTATTGAAGAATGAAGGGGTCAAACAGTAAATTAAAGAAGAATGTTAAAAATTCATGGAAACAAATGAAAGTGAAAACACAACTGTTCAAAATCTTCAGGACACAGCAAAGGCAGTCCTCAGGGGAAAGTATATAGCAATACAATCCTTTCTCAAGAAACAAGAAAGATTTCAAGTACACAACCTAAACCTACACAAAAGGAGCTGGAGAAAGAACAGCAAAGAAAGAGTAAACCCAGAGAAGAGAAATAGTAAAGATCAGAGTAGAAATCAATGAAATAGATTTCAATAGAAATCAATCGAAACCAAAAGAACAGTAAAAGAAATCAACGAAACTAGGAACTGATTCTTTGAAGGAATTAATAAGATTGATGAACCCCTGGCCAGACTTATCAAAAAGAAAAGAGAAAGGACCCAAATAAATAAAATCATGAATGAAAGAGATCACAACCAACACCAAAGAAATACAATTACAAGAACATATTATACACCAGAAAATTTCATAATCTAGAAGAAATGGATGCATTCCTAAAGACATATAAACTACCAACCATACCAGACAGAAATAGAAAACCTGAACAGACCCATAACCAATAAGGACATTGAAGCAGTCATCAAAAATCTCCCAAAAAACAAGAGCTCAGGGCCAGACTGCTTCCCATGGGAATTCTACCAAACATTTAAAGAAGAATTAATACCTACTCTCCAGAAACTGTTCCAAAAAAAAACAGAAACAGAAGGAAAACTTCCAAATTTATTTTATGAAGAGAGTATTTCCCTGATTCCAAAACCAGACAACGACCCCATCAAAAAGGAGAATTACAGAAGAATATCTTTGGTGAACACAGATGCAAAAATTCTCACCAAGATACTAGCCCATAAAATCCAACAGTACATTAAAAGGATTATTCACCACAACCAAGTGGGATTTATTCCTGGGCTGCAAGGTTGGTTCAACATCTGCAAATCAATCAATGTGATATAATGCATTAATAAAAGAAAGAACAAGAACAATATGATACTCTCAATAGATACTGAAAAAGCATTTGACAAAGTACAACATCCTCTCTTGACCAAAATTCTTCACAGTGTAGGCATAGAGGCTACCTACCTCAATATCATCAAAGCCATCTATGAAAAACCCACAGTGAATATCATTCTCAATGGGAAAAAACTGAGAGCTTTTCTGTTAAGGTCAGGAACACAGCAGGGATGTCCACTATCACTACTGCTATTCAACATAGTACTAGAAGTCCTAGCCTCAGCAATCAGACAACAAAAGGAAATTAAAGACATCCAAATTGGCAAAGAAGTCAAACTCATTTTTTGCAGATGATATAATACTTTATGTAGAAAACTAAAAGACTCCACTCCAAAACTGCTAGGATTCATACAGGAATTCAGTAAAGTGTTAGGATATAAAATGAATGCACATAAATTAGTTGTATTTCTATACACCAACAGCAAGATAGAAGAAAGGGAAATTAAAGAGACAATTCCATTTATAACTGCACCCAAAAACATAAGATACCTAGGAATAAACCTAACCAAAGGGGCAAAGCATCTATACTCAGAAAACTATAAAGTTATTAGAGAGGGCACAGATTTCATGGAGCACTTGGTGTGGTGCAAAAATAATGAATACTAAAAAAAAAAATGAATACTGTTATGCTGAAAATAAATAAAAAATAAATAAATAAATTTTTTAAAAAAGAAAACTATAAAGTGCTCATGAAAGAAATCGAGGAAGACACAAAGAAATGGAAAAACATTCCATGCTAATGGATTGGAAGAACAAATATTGTGAAAATGCCTATGCTACCTAAAGCAATCTACACATTTAAAGTAATTCCTATCAAAATACCATCATTTTTTTTCAAAGAAATGGAATGAATAATCCTAAAATTTATATGGAGCCAAAAAAGACCCTGAATAGCCAGAGGAAGGTTGAAAAAAGAAAACCAAAGTTGGTGGCATCACAATTCCAGACTTAAAGCTCTATTACAAAGCTGTCATCATCAAGACAGTATGATACTGGCACAAAAACAGACACAGAGATCAATGGAATAGAATAGAGTATCCAGAAATGGACCCTCAACTCTATGGTCAACTAATCTTCAACAAAGCAGGAAAGAATGTCCAAAGGAAAAAAGACAGTCTATTCAACAAGTGGTGTTGGGAAAATTGGACAGCCACATGCAGAAGAATGAAACTGGACCATTTCCTTACACCACACACAAAAATAGACTCGAAATGGATAAAATGCTTCAATGTGAGACAGGAATACATGAAAATACTAGAGGATAACACAGGTAGCAATCTCTTTGACCTCAGCCACAGCAACTACTTCCTAGAAACATTGCCAAAGGCAAGGGAAGCAAGTGCAAAAATGAACTATTGGGACTTCATCAAGATCAAAAGTTTTTGCACAACAAAGGAAACACTCAATAAAACCAAAAGACAATTGACATAATGGGAGAAAATATTTGCAAATGACATATCAGATGAAGGCTAGTATCCAAAATCTATAAAGAAATTATCAAAGTCAACATCCAAGGAAAAAATATTCCAATCAAGAAATGGGCAGATGACATGGACAGACATTTCTGTAAAGAAGACATACATAACCAAGATGCCCTTCAACGGATGAATGGATAAGGAAGATGTGGTCCATATATACTATGGAGTATTATGCCTCCATCAGAAAGGACGAATACCCAACTTTTGTAGCAACATGAACGGGACTGGAAGAGATTATGCTGAGTGAAATAAGTCAAGCAGAGAGAGTCAATTATCATATGGTTTCACTTATTTGTGGAGCATAACAAAAAGAATGGAGGACATGGGGAGTTAGAGAGAAGGGGGTTGGGGTAAATTGGAAGGGGAGGTGAATCATGAGAGACTATGGACTCTGAAAAACAATCTGAGGGGTTTGAAGTGGCGGGGGGGGGGGAGGTCGGGGTACCAGGTGGTGGGTATTATAGAGGGCACGGATTGCATGGAGCACTGGTGTGGTGAAAAAATAATGATACTGTTATGCTGAAAATAAATAAATGAAAAAAATGGAAGAAAAAAAAAAAGAAGACATACAGATGGCCAACAGACACATGCAAAAGTGCTCCACATCACTTGGCATCTGAGGAATACAAGTCAAAACCACAGTGAGATGCCACCTCACACCAGTCAGAATGGTTAAAATTCACAAGTCAGGGAATGACAGATGTTGGCGAGGATGCGAAGAAAGGGAAACCTTTCTACATTGTTGGTGGGAATGCCAGCTGGTGCAGACACTCTGGAAAACAGTATGGAGGTTCCTCAAAAAGTTGAATATAGGGCTACCCTATGACCCAGCAATGGCACTACTGGGTATTTACCCTAAAGATACAAGTGTAGCGATCTGAAGGGGCACATGCACCTGAATGTTTAGAGCAGCAATGTCTGTAATAGCCAAACTATGGAAAAAACTTAGACGTCCATCAACAGATGAATGGACAAAGAAGATGTGATATATATATACAATGGAATACTATGCAGTCATCAAAAGAAACAAAATCTTGCCATTTGCAATGACATGGATGGAACTAGAGGGTATTGTGCTGAGCAAAATAATTCAATCAAGAAAGACAATTATCATATGATCTCTCTGATAGGAGGAATTTGAGAGGCAAGGTGGGGAGGTCATTGGGGGTAGGGGGGGAAAAAATTAAACAAGATGGAATCAGGAGGGAGACAAACCTTAAGAGACTCTTAATCTCATGAAACAAACTGGGGGCTGCTGGGGGGTGGGAGAGTAGGAATAGGGTGGCTTCATTATGGACATTGGGGAGAGTATGCACTATTGTGAGTGCTATGAAATGTGTAAGCCTATTGATTCACAGACCTGTACCCCTGGGGCAAATAATACATTATATGTTAATTTAAAAAAGATATATCCCCCCCCAAAAAAATCTTAAAATGGGAACACAGACAATAACCTCTCAGAGTAATTATTGATAGATATGCATTTAGTTGCATTGGATTACCTGTAAAGTCATTATTCCTGTAGATTTTCTCTGTTCCTTTCTAGCCTTTGTTGCTTTTGGTCTCTTTCCTACTCACAGTGTCCCTTTAATATTTCTTGCAGAACTGGCTTGGTGCTCATGAACTCCTTTAGTTTTTGCTTGTCTTGGAAGTTCTTTATCTCCCCTTCTGTTCTGAATGACAGCCTTGCTGGATAATGTATCCTTGGCTGCATACTTTTCCTATTTACCATGTTGCACATATCATACCACTTTCTTCTGACTTGCCAAGTTTCTGTGAACAAATCTGCGCTAATCTTTTGTGTCTACCCTTGTAGGTTAAAGACCTTTTGTCCCTAGCTGCTTTCAGAATTTTCTCTTTATCTTTGCATTTTGCAGGTTTCACTATGATATGTCTTGGTGTTGGCCTGTTTTTGTTCATCTTGAGGGGAGTTCTCTGTGCCTCTTGGATTGAATATCTGGTTCCTTCCCCCAGATTAGGGACATTCTCATCTATAATTTGTTCAAATAAACGTTCTGCTCCTTCTTCCTGCTTTTCTTTTTCTGGAAACTCTTATGATATGGGTATTATATCACTTTATGGAATCACTGAGTTCCCTAAGTCTAAATTCATAGCTTTCTTTCCCTCTTCTCTTCAGCTTCACTATTTTCCATAAGTTTATCTTCTATATTAGCTATTCACTCCTTTGCCTCTTCCATCCTCATTGTAATTACATCCAGTTTTTCATCTGAGGTGTAGCATTTTTTATTTTGGTCTGACTAGTTTTTAGGTCTTTTATTTCTATAGCAAGGGTTTCCCTAGTGTCTTCTATGATTTTTTCCAAGCCCCACTAGCATTCTTATGACTGTTCTAAATTCTTGCTCACATATATTGCTTATATCTGTTTTGAGAAAATCCTTGGCTGTGGTTTCTTCTTGGTCTTTCTTCTTGGGAGAATTCCTTTGTCTTGTCATTCTCTTTAGGTTTCTGTCTTTTGTGTGTTATGAAAGCTTGTTATATTTGCTGCTCCTGAAAGTAGTGCTACATTAAGAAGGGGTCATATATTGCCCAGGGCCTGGCACTTCAGGAAGTGTTTCTGGTATATACTGTGTGTATTCAGCTGTTGCATTTTGGCTACTCTTTCCCACAGGTTAGTCCTCTGCAGAGTTCCTCCTTGCCTGCAATGCGGAGTATTTGGACCTTTAATTAGGTGTGCTTTGATTTGTTTGTTAAAATAAGCTCGGGGGAGTGGTAGCCTGATTGAAAAAGGGGGAAAGGAAATGAAAAACAAGCAAAAACCTATAAGCCCTGAGCACCTGGGTGGCTCAATAAGTTGTCATCCTTCAGCTCAGGTCATGATCCTAGAGTCCTGGGATCAAGTCTCACATCAGGCTCCCTGCTCAGTGGGGAGTCTGCTTCTCCTTCTACCCTTCACCCCTGCTTGTAATCTTTCTCTCTCTCTCTCTCTGTGTCTCTCTCTCTTTCTCTCTTTCATTCTCTCTCTCTCTCAAATAAATAAATATTTAAAAAACAAAACAAAACAAAAAAACCCTATGAGCCCAATTCCAAAAAGTGGGGGGGGTGGGGGGAGACTGGTCCTATTCACCAGAACTGAAACTGACACTTTGGAGCACTCTGTAGTGAGCAGACTTGATGCATGTCGGGTGTGGGGGTGGCCCGTGTTCATCATCTGGGAGAGAGGCCCACTGTCCTGGCTCACAGTCAGACCTGCCCTATTCAAGATGCCCCTGCGGGGCACAGGAGGGTCGGACTTGGTGTGAGTGGCTTCAGCCTCCACTGGGGGTTGCTCACTGAAGTTTGACTATGTAGGTGGATGGGGGAAAGATGGTGTCACACCCCCTTGTCCCCAGGAAGGGGATGCCAACTGCTGCTCACATCAACTGTTGTTCGGCAAGCCCTCACAGAAAAGTGAATAGGCTCCCCTTTTGTGCCCCAGGTTTCCCTCAAATTCCTGCCCTCAACCAGTCTGTGCCTGGGCTATTGGCATACCCTGAATCACAGTTCTTCTGTGGTTTATCTCTGGCACACAGTTAGGATTCAAAATTCCAAATCTTAAAGGACCAGGCAGGGTTTGGACCCACCCCCCTTCTTCAGAAAGGAGAGCCTCACAGTGCTGTGTCTGGTGCTGTTTTGTTCCCGAAAAGCATTCACAAGGCCACACAAGTATCTGGAGTCTATGGTGAAGCACAATAAAAAGTCTGGAGTCTATGGTGAAGCACAACAAAAAGCTGCAACCAACTTATTTGCCCTTTGTGTGAGCTTCTGTCTCTTTGCTGTTGAATGGCCACTCAATGGCACCCAGTGGGTCTTTTGTCCTTGGAAAATCAATATATATACCCTCTTCCAAAAGTACTTCAAGAAGGGGAACATTCTTCCCCAGAGCAACCCAAGGGATCTCTACACCATGCTGTCTGCTGTCTGTTCCTGGGCCTCCGCCCTCCTTCTCCCCAGAAGAATCACTGACTGCCAGATTGATTCCAATGAATGGTATGGACTTCTAAAACCTCAGAATTTGCACTCCACCATTTGTAAAAACGTGCAATAGTCAGTTCCTCTTGATTCCCCAGTCAATGGTTTTGGGAATGTGTTTTTCTTGTGTGAACAGAAGGTGCTGCTCTCTTTCCCCTTCTTTCTTTCTCTCTCTGTCCTCTCTCTCCTCCAGGGCCCACAACTTCTCTCTCCCTCAATTCACATCAATGCACCTCATATCTGCCACATTGTCTCCCTCTAATTGTGCAGACTGTTCTCTTAATCCTCAGATTAATTTCTTAGGTGTTCAAAATAATTTTATGTTGATTTATCTGTGTTTGAGGGATGAGGCAAGCCCAGGGTACCCCTATGACTCTGCCATCTTTGCAGTTTGTTTCTAATCTTATTATTCTATGTCTTAGTTCTCTTTTAAATTTTCTGTGATGTTTAAAGACAGAAGGAAAGAATTTCCTGCTAAGGGTTTTTAGTAGATATTTTAAGTGAGAAGTTACTGGAAAAATTGCCTGGAAACTTCCAATCTAGAATTCAAGAAAGATTTTTAAGTTTATCAAGGGTTCATCAACCCTTTTCTGAGTGTATAAGGAAACAGAAATTTCTACAAACTCAGGCCCACCTGATCTTTCAGAATGTATTCAATTAACAAGCTTTATTCACAACTGATATATGCCAAAAACTACATTAGACACTGGTGAAAAAAATAATTCAGACACAATCTCTATCCTCAAAGAGCTCAAAATCTAGTTGAGGAGACAAATATACGAAAAATTATAACTCAATGTGGAAAGGAATAAATAAAGATATGAGCAAAATCCAATGTGAATAAATTGAGCAAAGTGTGGATTATAGCTTGTTCTGGTGAACCAAGTAGGAAGTACATTCAAACTGTTCTTTAAAAAGAAATAGGCATTTGAGTGACAGAGATGAAAAGGAAGTACATTCAAAACAGAGAAGTACATGCGAGGCTTGAAGACATGAGGGGAAACAGCATCTTTCTCATTTGAGATTCTAAATCAGAGCTCTAGTTATGGTTCTTCTGGTCGCAATGCAATCCAGGAAAATGTCTCATCAAGGTTAAGTAGCCAAGACATCAGTGAGGACTGGC
Organism: Mustela nigripes; assembly: GCF_022355385.1. Lineage (NCBI taxonomy): Eukaryota > Metazoa > Chordata > Mammalia > Carnivora > Mustelidae > Mustela > Mustela nigripes. The sequence continues at coordinate 11,367,868 of NC_081560.1, read as the reverse complement.
CACACTCTGCTGCCTGTGCCCACACCCCCCCCCATCATCTTTTTGCTTCCCCAGCTGCTCTTTCATCCTCTTCTCTCTCCTGACCAACTTCCTCTGAGTCTCCACAACCTGCTAAATCTGTGATGATAATGACCCTATGCCCCAACGTATCCTGAACTTTCAAGTCAGGCATCCACCACTGCTTTTGTGTTCCCCTTCAAATTTCTGAGAGAGAATATCTAATCAGCCCAGCTCAGTTTTCAGACATGGCTACTGAACACCATAAAAACGTCACCTTGGTGAGCAGTTAACCCAGCATTTCATATCAACAAAGTCTGAAACAGTCTCTTTTCTGATTCCTCTTTCAATGTCAAGGGCCTGGCTGAATATTCTAGATTCATGTTTCCAAAGTGAGGGGTTCCATAATTTAGGTATTCTGCAAACTTGGCTGCATATTACAACTACTTCTAAGACATATTTTAAAATTCTGATGCCAGGACACCATCCGCAGAAATTTGGATATAATTGGTTGGGCTGGGGTGAGGCTCCCCAGGTGATCCCATTGTGCACCCATATCAAGAACCATGAAGACCTGCTTTTAGTGCATTGCAGGAGAACTGATGAGTGGCTCCCTCAGCCAGTTACTAATGGCATCCTTTCAGCTTTGGTCATCAGCCTTAGCCACAGATAGAGAGGCTGCCTGACAACATTCAGAAAACCTTTCATATTATAGGCATATGTTGCCAAAAACAGAAGGCATTGCCTCAAAGGAAGGAAGTGGCTTATTCCCACATACCTGTATTTCTCCCTTCAGAAATGTAGAATTCCACTTAACAGAATAGGGAATGGGCTAATGGAGAAAATGGGACAGTGTATAATAAGCTAAATTCTCACTGCTAACTGGTGGCAACATTAGCCATATGTTTTAGGCAGTGATCCTGATGCAGCTGACTTTGACAAATAGCACCCTTCCTCCACACCACCTCACCTCCATGTGTATTCCTCCCCATTTGGTTCAGAGCCAGTTCCTCCAATATCCAGTGAGGGGCATGTCCTTATCTCACTCAGCCCCTAACAAGGTCATAAGATCAAAAAGACAGTCTTTTTGCCACGTAAATAATCTGTCTGTTTGGAAAAACACCAGAAGGGATATATTCTTGGGGTGCCTCCCTCAGGAGTTTAGAAAAACAGTTTCTTCTTCAATAGCTAGTGGGATGACTCAGTCCTGCTCAGGCTATTTCATGACCAGCAATCACAATGTTAATATTCTGTCCCTAAGATTCATGTCTCCTGAATCATCCAAAAACAACACTGCTGGACTAGCCCAGTGTCGGAAGTGATTTAGCCAAAGGTTTCCTGGCATGGACCAGCAGTTAGATATTTATCCTAAGCTTGGACTGCCAAGGGCATCATATGAAAATGAGGCAAAGCACACAGTTCTGGAGATAAATGTTTGGAGCCCATATGTTGGAGCTCACAGACCCATAGAAAGATACTGAATTATATTAGAAATAACAACACAGTGACACATGTGCAAGCACATAAGACTATGGTTTCCAGCACTGGGCTAACATGAAGTACGATCATATGTAATTTAAACATCATTCCCCACCCAATGCCTATGACTCATTATCAATACTTACACAAATTTATGTCTGAGGAGAATATCGTGAGCAGCTAAATCTACTTCTCCTTTCACACGTCCTTAGATATCACGCTTACATCCAGTAATATGGTGCTTTTGCCTGTAGAGAAGGAAGTGTACTTCCTTTAGGAGATGAGCTAGCCTGTTCCACTGCTCTTCTCCCTACCTAGTGGAAGAGGGGAAGCTCCCCTCTTGGCATTGGAAAAGCCCAAAGGTAAACCCACACAGTGAAGGCAGGAAGAAAGGCTCAGACATTGTGATGATGAGAGTATTTTTTTTCTCAAATTCTCATCTCTGATGTTATAGAAACACCAGTCACTCTGGAAGGCTGAGGATACTAGTTCAACACGCCTCTCTCCTTTTCACCCTTGCCTACTTATTGCTCTACCTGCCAAGGTAAACTTGGCATCTCACTCAACACATTGCTTCCAAGAACTGGTGGTTGTTGCAGTTATGACAGGCATGCTATCCTGTCCTCTGCTTTCACTCCTCTCCAAGGGTGCCCAGAGATCAAGGAAGTTTACCTGAACAGACAGTCACATGTCCATGCCTGCATGTTACCACTGACACATAGCCAAGATAATTCCAGGAATTGGACTTGAACAGTATCCTAAGATAACATTTCTTTTTCCCCAGAGCCTGAGTAAGGTTTTTAATTTGGGAGAGGCTGCCTCAAGTTAGGATTCACTCTGTGTCTTCTACTTTCCACCTTCTACAACTGGTTGCCTACAGTTTACCTGAGGTCCAGACTGGAGGGAGAGATAATCAGGTCTCAGTTCAGCACAACTCTTCACAGTCAGCCCAACCAGTCCTGAATGTAAGAAGTTGTGCCTTCCATAATTCAGGTCTCAAAGTTTTCAATGTTAGAGCTCCTTTTGTTCTCCCAGATCTTCCACTCATATTCATCTATTTCATAAAGGATTTTGAGTTCTATTCTGTGCCAGAAACTGGAGAGAGAAAGGAAAATACAGCACAGAACCTGACCTCAAGGATCTCAAAATATAATGTGAAGCTCTGAGCTCATATTCTAATAAGCATACTTTGGATTATTTTTTCATTATAAGTATTCATTTTCTTTAATCACATCAATCTCATCAATTACTTTTCTTTGTATTCATCAATATTAAAAATTGTTCTTGTAGTTACTTACCTGCGTCACTTTATTCACTATTTGGATAGAATAGTCAGTTTAGAATGAAGAAAAAAGATGCAGAACTTCAGGAAGGAGTTTGGAGTTCTCCAGAACTAAAATGTTTCCATGTACTATATGATACCTGACATGTAAAAATATGTGAAAGGAATTTAAAATAGGTATATAGAAGTTTGTGCATATGGAAAAGCATTGCTTTTATTTTTTTTAAATACAGAATCATAAGAAGGAATAAAATCATACTTAAATCCACAGTGAGTGAAAATTTCATAATAATGATATAGTCACTGATCAGTGATTTAATTAAAATAGTTCTAATTCAGGGGTGGATGAGAAAGAGAAGTGGGATCAGAAAGAGTTAAATCGATATCCATCATCACAGAAAGTGGATAAAAAAATCTAAAGTTGATAAGTCAATCACTAGCAGTATAAACTTATCATTAAGAGGTGTGAAAATAATTACCAGAAAAGTTTCAAGTGGCTTTCCATAAAATAGGACTGGATAAATGGAAGAAAAAAAAGCAGTGGCTTACAGTTTTTCAATACAAGCCTTTCAACATAATTTGCTTTTGCAAAACATGTATATATTTTACTTTGATTTATTTTTATTTTACTTTTTTCTTTTTTTTTTAATTTGTTTGAGAGAGAGAGAGAAAGCACAAGTGGGATGGAGGATTAGAGGGAGAGGGAGAAGCAGACTCCCCATGAGTAGGGAGCCCCATGTGGGGCTCAATCCCAGGACCCTGAGATCATGATCTGAGCTGAAGGCAGATACTTAACTGACTGAGCCACCCAGGCGACCTGTTTTACTTTATTTAAAAAAATATTTTTTGTTATCTTATCTTTCAGGAGACTATTCTAACTATGCTTAACTCTGACATGCTACTGAAGTACAGGGTGTTTATAAGAATCAAAATCTGAGCAATCAGTATTGAGCTCAAGCGACGTAACCAATCATTAGTTCCTGATTAAAGAATCCAAGATCTTATTTGTGGAGTATAACAAATAGCATGGAGGACATAGAGAGTTAGAGAGGAGAAGGGAGTTGGGGAAGTTGGAAGGGGAGGTGAACCATGAGAGACTATGGACTCTAAAAAACAATCTGAGGGGTTTGAATTGATGGGTGGGTGGGAGGTTGGGGTACCAGGTGGTGGGTATTATAGAGGGCATGGATTGCATGGAGCACTGGGTGTGGTGAAAAAATAATGAATACTGTTGTGCCGAAAATAAAAAAAAAAAAAAAAGAATCGATGATCAAGAAAAGATGGAAAATTATATATTATTCCTGCCAAGTTGGTAGAACAAAAAAACCATGATACACAGTAGAATAACAATATCCACAGACTGCCTGTTCCTCACTCAATATATTAGAAACCCAGTTTTGACTAATTTCAAAGTCAAAGAGGGTTTTTTTTAACTTATTTTTTATTTATTTATTTTCTGCATAACAGTATTCATTATTTTTGCACCACACCCAGTGCTCCATGCAATCCGTGCCCTCTATAATACCCAACACCTGGTTCCCCCAACCCCTCACCCCCCCTCCACTTCAAACCCACAGATTGTTTTTCAGAGTCCATAGTTTCTCATGGTTCACCTCCCTTTCCAATTTCCCCCAACTCCCTTCTCCTCTCTAACTCCCCATGTCCTTCATGCTATTTGTTATGCTCCACAAATAAGTGAAACCATATGATAATTGACTCTCTCTGCTTGACTTATTTCACTCAGCATAATCTCTTCCAGTCCCGCCCATGTTGCTACAAAAGTTGAGTATTCATCCTTTCTGATGGAGGCATAATACTCCATAGTGTATATGGACCACATCTTCCTTATCCATTCGTCTGTTGAAGGGCATCTTGGTTCTTTCCACAGTTTGGTGACCGTGCCATTGCTGCTATAAACATTGGGGTACAGATGGCCCTTCTTTTCACTACATCTGTATCTTTGGGGTAAATTTGTTTTATTGTCTTCTTGGCTACATAATATCCCATGATGTTACTATACCATAATTATCCTTTTTCTTTTTTTTTTAATTTTTAATTTTTATAAACATATATCTTTATCCTCAGGGGTACAGGTCTGTGAATCGCCAGGTTTACACACTTCACAGCACTTACCATAGCACATACCCTCCCCAAGGTCCATAACCCCACCCCCCTTCTCTCAACTCCCCTGCCCCCAGCAACCCTCAGTTTGCTTTGTGAGATTAAGAGTCACTTATGGTTTGTCTCCCTCCCAATCCTATCTTGATTCATTTATTCTTCTCCTACCCCCTTAACCACCCATGTTGCATCACCACTTCATCATATCAGGGAGATCATATGAGAATTGTCTTTCTCCACTTGACTTATTTCGCTAAGCATGATACGCTCTTTCCATCCACGTTGTCACAAATGGCAAGATTTCATTTCTTTTGATGGCTGCATAGTATTCCACTGTGTATATATACCACATCTTCTTGATCCATTCATCTGTTGATGGACATCTAGGTTCTTTCCATAGTTTGGCTATTGTGGACATTGCTGCTATAAACATTCGGGTGCACGTGCCCTTTTGGATCACTACGTTTGTATCTTTAGGGTAAATACCCAGTAGTGCAATTGCTGGGTCATAGGGCAGTTCTATTTTCAACATTTTGAGGAACCCCCATGCTGTTTTCCAGAGTGATTGCACCAGCTTGCATTCCCACCAACAGTGTAAGAGGGTTCCCCTTTCTCCGCATCCTCGCCAGCATCTGTCATTTCGTGACTTGTTGATTTTAGCCATTCTGACTGGTGTTAGGTGATATCTCATTGTGGTTTTGATTTGTATTTCCCTAATGCCTAGTGATATGGAGCACTTTTTCATGTGTCTGTTGGCCATCTGGATGTCTTCTTTGCAGAAATGTCTGTTCATGTCCTTTGCCCATTTCTTGATTGGATTATTTGTTCTTTGGGTGTTGAGTTTGCTAAGTTCTTTATAGATTTTGGACACTAGCCCTTTATCTGATATGTCATTTGCAAATATCTTCTCCTATTCTGTCAGTTGTCTTTTGGTTTTGTTAACTGTTTCCTTTGCTGTGCAAAAGCTTTTCACCTTGATAAAATCCCAATCATTCATTTTTGCCCTTGCTTCCCTTGCCTTTGGCAATGTTCCTAGGAAGATGTTGCTGTGGCTGAGGTCAAAGAGGTTGATGCCTGTGTTCTCCTCAAGGATTTTGATGGATTCCTTTCTCACATTGAGGTCCTTCATCCATTTTGAGTCTATTTTCATGTGTGGTGTAAGGAAATGGTCCAATTTCATTTTTCTGCATGTGGCTATCCAATTTTCCCAACACCATTTATTGAAGAGGCTGTCTTTTTTTCCATTGGACATTATTTCCTGCTTTGTCAAAAATTAGTTGACCATAGAGTTGAGGGTCTATTTCTGGGCTTTCTATTCTGTCCCATTGATCTATTTGTCTGTTTTTGTGCCAGTAACATGCTGTCTTGATGATGACAGCTTTGTAATAGAGCAAAGAGGGTTTTCTAAAAACATTTTATTTATTTTTTTAAGATTTTATTTATTTATTTGACAGAGTGAGAGAAAGAACACAAGTAGGCAGAGGGGCAGGCAGAGTGAGATGGAGAAGCAGGCTCCCTGCTGAGCAGGAACCCAATGTGGGGCTCAAGCCCAAGACCCTGGGATCATGACCAGAGCCAAAGGCAGACACTCAACCAAATGAGCCACCCAGACACCTCTCCATCATAGAGTTTAAATGGAATGTCCAGCAACACATCATAGTAGATTTCTGCACCCTGAGTGACTGGTGTGAACCCGAATCAGTCTGTTATGATATGGGCCCAGTTTACTTTTTAATATTTGCTCCCAGTGCTTTCATTCAGAAACCTTATGCTCTATCCACACTAGTCTTCTCACTCTATTCAAGATATGTTATCTTTTTTTTTTCTGTCCCTACAGCCTTTGATCTCTTTATCTATCTTGCAACCTAGATCTGTGCCACTCTCTCCACCTCTCTGAATCCTACCCATTTCTCAATACTCAGCAGATAAACTTCTTATTACACACATGTGACATGCAAAGCACTGCTAGGAACTGTAGAAGTTAGTCCCTTGACAGCTTTGTGTTTCATTAGAACATGAATGCAAGTAGGCAGATAACTATAACAAAAGGTAAAGTGAAGTAGATGCCATAAAAAAAAGTATTTAAAATGTGTATCATGACTTCAATTTAGAAGAATTAGAATATATTTCATGCAGCAGAAACTAATTGAAACACACCTCGAGGAATGCTGGTGACAAGCGAATGAAAGTAGGAACTGTTCAAAGGTACAGTGGAAGGTTAGAAGTATGAGCAAAGCTCAATTAGCAGAGCATCTTAAAGGATCGGTGAAAAGCCCACAAAGAAGTAGGGTCTATTTTGGAGTAGTAGGAAGTGAATCTATAAATGCACGTTGGTGACATGGTAGAAGGCCTTGAATGTCAGGGTGGAATTTTTGCTTACCCCAGTCGGTAAGACAGCTGTGTAGGTTTTGAGAAACGAAGTGGCCCAGAGTACTCCTTTATAAGGATTAATTTAGCAGTAGTTTTTAAGATAATTTAAATTGGAGGAAATAGAACACAGAGACAGCAATTAGATGCTATTCTAGTTAATTATAGTAAAAATTTTTGAGGATATGAACTACTGTGGTCAAGAAGGAAATAAAGAAGGATGGGTAGGGATATGGTAGAGGAACACCTCTGAGTCACTTGATGGCTGGTCGGCCCATCTTTCCATTTGTCTTGCTCCATATAAAGAAGATTACTTTTCATACCTGATGGACTGGGAAATGGCGGTAGCAATGGGAAGAAAATGATTATTTGAGTAGCATATGTTTTAGATACACTAGTAGCATGTCCAGATGGAAGTGAATAACAGGCAACTAGAATGAGAATCAGGAGCTGGACATTGAAATACTTCAGCACCAAAGTAATACTTGAAGCAGGAGGAGATGTGTAAACAGAGAATTTATCCATAAATAATAACTTTTAGAAGCCTTTGTTTATGGGGGTGGGGGAAAGAGACAGATAAGAGGAGAAGGGCCTTATAACAAAATGATCCCTCTCTTTTTGCTATGGCATTTTTTGTTATTTGTTTGGTTTTTTTAAATTAAATTTATTTATTTTCAGCATAACAGTATTCATTATTTTTTCACCACACCCAGTGCTTCATGCAATCCGTGCCCTCTATAATACCCACCACCTGGTACCCCAACCTCCCACCCCCCCACCACTTCAAACCCCTCAGATTGTTTTTCAGAGTCCATAGTCTCTCATGATATTTGTTTGTTTGTGTTTCACTGATTTATTTCATAGAGAGAAAAAAGTAAAAAGGTGGGTCAATTTTGCCATCTTGAGCAAAGATTCCAATGGAGATTTAAAGGATTGTATCTCAAAGGAAGAGAGTGATTCTGGAGTGGATTACTGAAGTACTTGCTTGGAACTGTCCTATTCCCAGCCCAGTCCAGGCCTCCGGAAATTATTCTGAATCCTGAAGAAAATGATGATCTGGAAGAAGGGGAATGCGGGTGGTCACCATCTGATTTACCAAGAACCAAGGGGCTTTCCAGCACACAAGACTTTCAAGTGTCGAAATAGAAAGTTCTAGGCAAACCAGGGTAAGTTGGACCCACCCAAAGGTGATGGAATGAAGAAAGTGGGCAGAAATGCAATAGGTCTCATCTTGGTTATTTCTTGAAGTTCTCTCAAAATGTGTCCAGGGCTGGGAAGAAGAAATTTATAGGTAAAGTTAGTACAACCCAGATGACTGAAGCTCCTGGTTCACTGTAGGGGATGTGGGGAGTTTGAGGGGGGGTGTTTCTATCAACAACTATTCACCAATAGAACCAGAGCCCCAAGACCTAAACAGAAAGTGTCTAGGGTCCAATCTTTGCAGATACCACAAAGTAGAAGAGAGGATAAGAGTGGAAGGGCAGGACTTGGATCAGTGCTAGGCTGGCAAACAGAAAGTCAGCAACAATTTTTTCACATAACTGAAGTGGTTTATTTGGCAAGCAAGTGAAGGCAGGTGGATTAAATCAGCCTCTGATACAAGGACATTATTTAGGCTATAAAACCAGGAAGAACAGCCCATGTCCTGTCCTGGCAACATATTCATGACAAGTGCAATTTTGCAGATCCTGTTGACTTTCCTGGAAGCAGAATCTGTCTAAAAGGGTACCTGGAAAGGTTAAGAGGACGTGTTGGGAAGCCCTGTCAAGTGCCCTAAAGACACTCACAAACACACTCTTCCTCCTTTCCATCCCTTCAGAAACCCCAGAAGATTCAGGACCAGTATAAGCATCCTCCTGTGCTCGGCTGAGCTACCAGGTTAGATACTGGTCCTGAATTTTAGGAGAAGAGGCTGACCACAAAGATGAAACTGTAATTTTAAATTGTGAGGGGCAGACAATAGAATGAGAAGGGGGTGGCTTTTGCAAATAGAGAAACCTAGACATTGATTTAGTCTGGTCACTTACTACCTGCAAATTAACTTCTAATGTTGGTTTAATAGACAGTATCACACAAGGTGACCCTCTGGCTTAGAATCTTATCCAGGAATAGAAGCCCTCTTCCTCATCCTTCCTCAGGACCTAAATTCTAACTGGATGTTGTAGCTCTGATTCCAAAGCCAGGCAGGCTTGTCTTCTCCATTTGCTCACAGACTTCCATCTCAAAAACACATCAGTGGCTTCCATCTCATTGTAAAAAGGGGGCTGGAGCTTCTTTTTTTCTAATTCTGGAGGGACATGAAGCTATCTCTACCTCTGAGATATTCTGTTCCAAAGTCCTCTCTCTGCCAGTATTAGATAATTGAGTCAGAAATGTTCCCCTCCCCTAATCCCAGAGACTCAGCCCTGTGATGAAAACCAGCTACAGTCCCTCCTTCCTCCAACCATTCCCAGCTATCTCTCAGTCCTCACCTCTGTCCCCTATTTTCACTTTGTTCTATACACAATGAGTTCATCAGGAACCATGGAAGACCCCAGGGAAAAACGCTCTCAGTAGAGGAGCAGCATAGTTCTGGAAATGTTTGAAGAATCCTTTAAAAATGTAAGTTTGCAGGGGCATCTGAGTGGCTCAGTAGGTTGAGCATCTGCCTTCCGCTCAGGTCGTGATGCCAGGGTCCTGGGACTGGCTGGCATCAGGCTTCCTGCTTGGCAGGCAGCTTCTCCCTCTCCTTCTTTTGCTTTCTCTTGCTATATCTGTCTGTCTCTCTCAAATAAATAAATAAATAAATTTTTTAAAATGTAAGCTTACAGCATAAATCTGTGGAAGGGAAATAACTCCCAGGGCTTCCAAAAAGGAGTTTAGAATTAGAGAACTTTATTTCTCCATTTCCTCTCTTTCTCCTGGCCCTCTGGCCTCTTTTTTGCTGAGGAGAAATGGATGAGAACTGATTACAGAACCATCTGATTTGTGGGTTTCTAGAGAGTTAGACCTTTGCTCCGAAATTAGTGACCCAAGATGCCTGAAAACAGCCATGCTCTAGAAGGGTATTAGGAGGAAGGGGTGGGCGTGACATAAATAAAGCCCGTGCCGAAGGTGCCAAGCCAGCCCCGTGAACAAGATTAATGGAAGGGTCTGTTCTGTTGGGCTGGACTGGCTGGAAAGGCAGGAAAATTATGGCTTTCCTGAGTATTCCACATTTGCACTGGACAATCTCTCTTAGGCCTCAATGCCTTTTCACTGCTGTCCTCCTTTAGCGTGAATAAATGTGGGAAGACTGCTTCCCAGCCAAGGTGGATCTGAGCTGCTTTCAGCAACCACCACCAGGAGATGTTAAAAAGCTGCCAGGTTACACTGAAATGTAAAGACTTGCCTATTCTTTCTCCTAAACTGAGAAAAATGTTTTCCAAGTTTCCAAGAAATTTAAATTTTGAAAAGAGTTTCTTCACTCATTTATTCTTTTGACAAATGTTTATTGATCATCTACTGTTTGAGAGTTACTGCTCTATGCCTTCTGGATAAAGCAGGAAATGGGTGATAGGAATTCTTTGGCCCTTAGGATGGACATCCTATTGGAAGGACAGACAAATCATAAAGAAATATATAGTAAAATATAACTTATAGCTGGGATATAAGTGCTATGGAGAAAAATGAAACAAGACAAAAGGATGAAAAGAGTTTGAGGGTGATCACTTAAAAAGGAAGAGCTTCTTGAAAAGGAAGCATTTGAGCAGAGTAACCTGACATTCATGTGTGTACAGAAGAGGTTGCCAAGCAGAGGGAACTACAAGTACAACTCCTGAGGCAAAAGTTTGCTTTGGTGTGTTTAAACAAGAGCAAGAAGACCAAGGCAAGTAGAGCAGAATAGGGAGAAAAACAATAATAGAAACTGAAATCAGAAAATTTTACAGGGTTTCCTAGACCATGACTGGGGAGGGGCAATGAATTTATTCTACATATAATGGAAAGCTACTAGGAAGGGCTTTGTTTTGTTTTGGAGGCGGAGTACAAAAGCTGTTTTATTTTTTTAAAGGATCACACTGTCACTGCTATCTGTAGAATAGATTATGTAAGGGCATAAGCCGAAGCAAGAACAGTTAGGAAATGTTGCAGTACTCCTGGTGACAGGTGTATGGGACCTGACTAAGGGGGTGGAACTGGGGATGGGAAATGTGATGGCATTATAGATACTTTTATGGTAAGACTATAGGATTTGCTTGGGAGATTGGGTGTGGGATGCAAGAGAGACTCCATAGTTTTGATTTAGCATCTGGGTACTTGGGGATGCCATTTACTAAAATGTGTACAATGTTGTGGGAGAAGTTTGGGAATGTGGATAATCAAAAATTTTGACCTGGATGTGTTAAATCTGTGATGCTTTATGAAATCCCATGAAGATTTTATGCAGGCTGTTAAATGAACATGTCTGGAATTCAGGGGAAATGTCAGGGTGGAGATACAATTTGGGAGTCATTACCAGAGAAAAGCCATTATGATAGATGATCCTAGCGAGTGAGGGTCATCCAACAGTTAGAGCCTTGAGGACCAGGAGGAGCTTTAAAAGGAGACACGATTATTATATTCAAACAAAGAATAAAAGTCAGAACACAATCCATGACACAATATAATGTAACAGGAAAAAAGATGCTATTTCTAGTTTGAGTTGATCACTCTTAGTGTTGGTAAGAATGTGGGGTAATTGGCAATGTCACACATTGCTCGAGAAAGTGCCATTTTGGAAAAAGCTGTTTGAAACAAGAATTTTTTTAACCTAGTAATTCCACTTCCAGGATTAATGATTTACTTATTCTTTTATTCACCTACTATTTATTGAGACTCTTTCTCTGCAGGCTGCGTTCTAGACACTGAGAACAGTAATGAAATAAATAAATACACACACACACACACACACACACACACACACATCCACCCTCACAGGGCTTATAGTCAAGTGAGGATTTCATTACAGTATTCTTTGAAAAAGTTCTAACTGAAGATAACAAAATGTTTAAATAAGGGATTGGTTAAGTAAATAATTTCTGTTCATACAATATATGTTAGGTATCCTTTAAAATATGAAGAAGAAATCTAATTATAGTGGCAAATATTTATAGGCTACTATGAAGTAAATGATGATATTGTAAACAAGATATACAGTATGGATTCATTTGTAAGTCATATGTCCCATGTGTGTCCACACATATACAGGAGCATACAAGTGCCAGGACCATTCACTGAAATACTGGCTTGAGAGTTTTTGTTGTTGCTATTGGTACTATAGGAATGAGTGGGAGATATTTTTCCCTCCCCATCCTAATATATTTTGGTGCGCAGAGCCTAAGCTCCACAGTTTACATTATTTCATAGGGATCTGACAGATCAGGGTGTAACAGCGGATGTATAGGCCCAAAGGAGGCTGGTGTAAGGAAATAGGAATCTAAGTTCGTGATCAGAATGGAACTTTTCCAACTCTAGAAGATAGGGCTGTTCCAGATGTATTTGATTTTGACAAATAAAAATATTCTCTCGTGTTTTTATGAAAATTATAAATTTATAATTTTATAAACCTTATCAATGTATACTTTGGTCAATAAAAATAAGAAAGAAATATTTGAAAGCTGTACTACAGTGATAACAGTGGTAAAATTATGATTGATTTTTATTTTCTTCCATTACATTTTTTTCTACAGTGAGCATTTATAATTTTGTATTTCAAGTACAGTGAGACCACAGAAGAGGTGGTGTCACCTTGCATAAGGGAAACCTCTTTGGAGAAAATGGGACTTGAGCATCAAAGTCCTATGGAAAGAAATAGGGATGAGTGAATACTCCAGGGGCAGGCAACACATTCACAGATGCAGTAGGTCACAAGGGATATGTTCAGGACATTATAAAAGTTTTGTTTGTTTGTAACACACATTCTGTATATGCCATATGCACAGCCTGTTTCTAACATCCAAGGTTGTTGCCTGAGGGTGGGGTCTATGTGCAAGATAGTGGGGGAAGGCATATAAAAATGCTTCCCTTGGGGGCGCCTGGGTGGCTCAGTGGGTTAAAGCCTCTGCCTTCAGCTCAGGTCATGATCCCAGGGTCCTGGGATCAAGCCCTGAATCGGGCTCTCTGGTTAGTGGGAAGCCTGCTTCCTCCTCTCTCTCTCTCTCTCTGCCTGCTTCTCTGCCTACTTGTGATCTCTGTCTGTCAAATAAATAAATAAATAAAATCTTTTAAAAAAAATGCTTCCCTTATTACCCTCCCTAAATTTCTCCGTCTTGTTACTATATGGTTTCATTCCTTCAAAATCATGCAATAATAAGGTTCAACTATTTCCTTAACAAACAATATACTTATTTAAAATATAAGTAAAATCATTTAAATTTTAAAATGCCAAAGCCCTGCATACCCAGAGATTTTGATTTGGTATTTCTAAGATGGGGTTATTATTTTTCTTTTTGCTTTTTGTCTGCTCAAGCAGTTCTTCTTTACATAGGGATTTGAGAACCCATGCTCTACTCCTCATTAGAGCTTCAGTCTGAATTCATAACTAAAAACTCTTTAAAATCCACTTCAGTGCAGTATTACAATATCTTTAGGCTTGTTTTAAAGCATGTTGTAAAATGTTCATCTTCCTGGCTATCTTTTTAGTCTTCAGGTTTCACTTAAACCACTGCTTCCTAAGAACGTGGCTTTCAATCCTAATCTATATATTTTAGGATCTCTATATCATTGATGGTATCTCAGAATCTCCTACAGGGCTTTATAAAAATACCAAATTCCTATGTCATTTTATCAAATTCCTGAATCAAAATCTTTGGGTATGGAGCCCAGCAATCTGTTTTCTTTTTATAGCTATACCAGAGATTTGGATGCACCAGTCCAACACTTCCCTTCTAGCAATAGAGTTCACCAGCTTCTCCTTTGGTCTACCACAAGTCTGCCAGACTTAGGTTCTTCTGGGCCCTAGCCATTCAGACTTCTTCCTTCCTGCTCTGACCTATTTATACCTCATCCTTGTGCTCTAGTCTCTTCCACTTAGGTACTCTCCAGGTTCCCAGCCCCATGGATATAATGTAGCTCTGAAGTTCATTCATGAAGGAATGAACAAGATACCTTTGTTTAACTTAAAGTGAGGAATACAGTTTTTTCAACCTTGGGCACTAAAACCTCTGTTAACTGGTTGATTGAAGATTTTCCTATAGAAGAACATCTTTAGTAACATCAACTTTGAAGTACCGTATGCCTTGGAGATGATGAAAAAAACAAAAATTTGAGAGGAAAGTGGACACTGACAAATGATACATGTGGGACATGTTAGTGAGTCACAAAAACATAGCATCTCTGGTAAGGAGCAGCACGAGGCTTGTGTTAATTCTTCTGACTCCTGCATCACTAATCCAACAGCAACAGCACATGAATGGGAGCTATCATTACCCCAAGGGCAGGTCAAGATTTTAAATCATCCTGAACTGAAATGCAACATGTGGCAGTTTAAATCCCTTCTTAATAACTCAAGAGGGAACAGGTAACATATTCAATCCATGGATTGAGACAGTACCTTATTCTCACACAGTGCCAGACATGGAGACAAGAAAGGTCAATGTCATGCTCAGGAAGATGGAAATCCTTGAAGCAAACCAGTGCCTGGACTTAGTCAATAACCAGGCGGAATGTATTAGTCTGTGAGGGTCAGGTGCATTGAGAATGACAGTTTACTCTCTTCTAAGAAATCTGCAACAAAAAATCTTCCAGATTCTTATAAAATGTTTATAAAAGCACATATTTTGCTGACAAATAAGCAAATAGTCTCAATTTCAATATTAAGGCACATTGCTACATTATTCAGGCCTAGAAACTCCTTCCCAGCTGGGATTCTATAACACCAGCTCCTATTAAATATTTGACCAAACACCCAAATTTGAGAAAGGCTCCAAAAAGCCTTTTGCCGTAGTAACTATTCTGGTTCCAATTTCAGATAAATTACCCCCATATATATTTCATTATGAAACTTAGGGTACATCCATGTGATGAAACTACATGCTTCCATCAAAAATAGTACTGCCATTTTTTAAAAGAAATTAGTAGAGAATCACACTGCTAGTTAGAGGCAGAACTAGGCTTTAAATTCAAGTCTATCTGATTTTAAGACCTGTGTTCTTGACTACTCTGCAAATTTGCCTACTTCCAAATGAGTAAGAACTTATAACAACATGGAAAAGACTTATTTAGGTATTTTTTCATATTGGGTATATGTAAATGTGAAATAAGTTTATGATAATGGCCTCATTATCATTAGTCCTTAGGTAAATACAAATGTAAACTACAGTAAGATTCAATTGCACACATTCAATTGCAATTGCAACAAAAGAGACAAAATAGAGTGTTGGTGAGGATGTGGAGCAACTGGACCTTATACGCATTGCTGGTGAGATGAATATTGGAAGATCAAAATTCAACATATCAACTTACAGGATGCAGTTAAAGCTTTGCTTTGAAACAAATTTATAGCTTAAATATGTATATTACAAAAGAAGAAAATGAAAATCAATCAAGCATACATCCCAAGAAATTAGAAAAAAATAGCAAACATAAAGTAGTAAGAAATTGATGAAAAAGATAAAAACATAAACTAAAAATAATCTGTAGTGTTGAGTTTTTTAAGACTAACAAAGTTGATAAATACCTGGCAAGATTAACTTTTTAAAATATTTATTTATTTTATTCAAGAGAGAGAGAGAGTGCAAGCACAGGGAGGAGGGGCAGAGGGAGAGAGAAATTTAAGCAGACTTCACAGTGAGCACAGAGCCTAATAAGAGACTCCGATCCCACAACCCTGAGATCACAAGCTGAGCCAAAACCAAGACTTTTTAGACTTTTAAAATACTCACGAAATATACAAGCTGTTTTTTTTTTAATATTTTATTTATTTATTTGACAGACAGAGGTCACAAGTAGGTGGAGCGGGAGGCAGAGAGAGAGGAGGAAGCAGGCTCCCTGCTGAGCAGAGAGTCCGAGGCGGGGCTCGATCCCAGGATCCTGGGATCATGACCTGAGCCGAAGGCAGAGGCTTAACCCACTGAGCCACCCAGGCGCCCCCACAAGCTGGTTTTTGAATACACATGAACTGCAAAGTGCCAAGAATAGGGCAAGATAAGAAAATCCTGAGGACAAATCAGTTGGAAAGAATTACTCAGGTGGATGTCATGAGTGACTTTTTTTTGTTTGTTTGTGTTGAAATGTTGGGGTTTTTTTCCCTTGAATATATTTTGTTATTTATTTATTTTAAGTAAATGTTCGATTTTTTTAAAATTCTTTTCAGTGTGGTTTTTAACACTTTTTAAGTAGGCTTCAACATGGGACTCAAACTCACAACCCAGCAATCAAGAGTCACACACTATACCAACTGAGCCAGTCAGATGACTCATGAGTAATTTTTCTAACACTGTAGTCATTTAAAAAGTGTGAAATTGACATTATGAAAACAAATAGAACAATGATAAAATATGTATACCTGGATGCCTGGGTGGCTTAGTCAGTTAAGCAACTGATTCTTAAATTTTTACTTAGATCATGATCTCAGCATTGTGAGATCAAGTCCCACTTTGGGCTCTGAGCTAGGTATTTATCCTGCTTAAGATTCTCTCTCTTGTACTTCCTCTGCCACTTCTCCCTCTCTAAAATAAAAATATTAATTTGCAATGAAGTCTCAAAACTATGGAAAAAATATGTTTTTTTCAACAACAGTATAGAGATCATTGAATATCCACGTGGAAAAAATTTAATTTTATTCCCTTCTCATATTGAACACAAAAAGCCATCCATAAGTAGAGAGTAGATCTAAATATCTAATGAAAAACAACAAAAAAAAACCTTCTAGAAGGTAAAATGAGTATTTTCATGAACTTGGAGTAGAGAAAACATTAACCATAAAGGAAAATATGGGAACATGTAAACATTAAAATTATGAACTTCCGTTCATCAAAAGACATCATTAAAAGAATAAAGGCAATATATATAATCAATAAGAAAATACAAACAATCCAGTTGAAAAATGGGCAAGGCCCTTGTATATAGGTACCTTACAAAAAGGAATATACAATATCCAGAAAATATATGGTAATCACAAAAAAAATCAAAGTAAAATCACAATAAGTTCCACTGCACATCCATTAGAATAGCCAGTAAGATTAAAATGATTAACAATATCCAATATTGTTGAGGTTGTAGTGAAAGGGAAATTCTTACACCCTGCTGATGTGCTATGGTATAACAACTTTGGGAAACATTTTGGTATTATCTACTAATAACAAACATGTGCAATTAAATCTCTGTTGATTCTCCTTCCCTTAAGTGTAAAATGCTGTTACATTAGGAGACAACAAACTGCTTAAAAACTTAGACTCTGGGAGCACCTGAATGGCTCAATCAGCTGAACATCTGGCTCCTGATTTTGGCTCAGGTCATGGTCTTGGGGTCATGAGATCGGGTCCTACATGAGGCTCCATGTTCAATGTGCAGTTGGCTTAAAATTCTCCCTCTCCCTCTTCCTTAGCTGTTCCCCCTGCTCACACTCTCTCTCTAAAGTAAATTTTGTAAAAACTCTTAAAAAATAAAACCATACTCTAGTATCAGACTACTTGATTTTGAACCCTATCTCTGCCAGTTACTAACTTTGCAACCTTCAGCAATTTACTTTTTCTTTCTAGACCTCAAACTCTTCATCCTTAAAATGAGAGTAATTGTTAAGTTATATGATCATTTGGGGGCACTTGGATGGTTCAGTTGGTTGTGTAAGTGTCTGTCTTGATTTCAGCTCAGGTCGTGATCTCAGGGTCTTGAGACCAAGCCCCAAATAAGGCTCCATGCCAGGCATGGAGACTGTTTGAGATTCTCTCTCTGCCATTCCCTCTGCCCCTCTATGCCACAAAAAAAAAAAAAAAAAAAAAACCCAAAAACCTATATGATAATTTTAAGGAATAGGTGAATTAATATGTTAAGCACTTAGAATAGTATCTGACTTATTGTAAGCACTGTATAAATATTTGTTCTTATTGTTGTTTTTGGCATTTGAAGAAACTACATACAATAACTCTAGGTTATGTGATTCTCATGAAAATAGGAGACACAAGGAGCCGAGCTCTACTTCTGAGGTCTTGTGCAGTTGGAGGGAGGTGAGATGTCAAAAGTACTCAGTGTAAGGATGCCTGGGTGGCTCAGTGGGTTAAGCATCTGCCTTCAGCTCAGGTCATGATCTCAAGGACCTGGGATCAAGCCCTGCATTGGGTTCCCTGTTCAGCAGGGAGACTGCTTCTTCCTCTCCCTCTGCTGCTCCCCCTACTTGTGGGCTTGCTCACTCTCTCTCTCTCTCTGTCAAATAAATAAATAAATAAAATCTTTAAAAATAAATTAAAAACTTAAATTTTTTAAAAAGTACCCAGTGTATAAAAACTATTGATTCTGGGAGAAACACCATGGTGAAGGGTATAGCATACTAACAAGAGACACAGGAGAAATCTCTAGCAGCTACATTTAAGAGGAAAATGTGGGGAGAAGAAAGACATTAAAAAAGTGGAATACAATGTATAAAACTTCTCCATATCCCCATAAGTATAACTAGAAAGAGCTTTAATATTATTTAAAACTTCTAAATCACATTTTATCACTTTTTTTTTTTTTTGCTTGGATGCTTTGTAAAATCTATGGACAGACAGCAACATGTCTAGCAACTGCCAGCTCCATTTAGGTTAGACCTGTAAAATACTTAGTAGTCTCCAATAAACAGAAACTAATACTATAATTCTGATCACAGTCTATTAAATGTGCTATTTTGACTGCTCCCCATTATATTCTAATTCACTTCTGTATGCTCATCACTTAAACCTCTCTGTAAAGGTAGGTGCTCAATCAAAATTTGTAGAATAGATTATCTGAAAGAACTAGGTAGATGATGGGTAAAGCGATGAGTTCATAAAAGAAAGGATGAATGCTGAGATTGTTCACATCAACTTTATGGGGAAACATCCTATAATGATCAGTCATGGAAGATAAATGTTTGCTTATAGTAGGCCTTGCATTTTTCTACTTTGGAACTATTAGTGTTTGGGCATGCCTCATTGGGTCCTTGTCCTCACTAATAGGCAGTGAAGTAGTTAAAAGCTCAGGTACTAGAGGCAGACTGCTTGCATTCAAATTCTGGTTTATCCAAAGAGGCATGCATGGCAAAGTGAGTGATGTGAAGCCTCAGGGCCCCTGACTTACAACCTCTTCCAAAGTCCTATATCTGTTTTACATATTTGAAAATTTGCATTTCACTTCTGAAAGAGGTTACCACTACTGTAAAACAAAACTCAGGGACTCCACAAAACATGGATCCAAACTTGGCTCTACCACTTACTGGCTATGGGACTTGGGCTTAGCATATTTATCTGCTGTGTGCCTCCATTTCTCCATGTGTAAATGAAATAAAGCTGGCAATCTACACCACAGCATTTTTTTGAAAATCGAGTAAGTATGTGTAAAATGTTCAGCACAGTGTCATGCACATAGTATGTATTCACTGTACTTTGGCTTCTTTAACTCCCTTTTTGGTCATTCCTTACCTTCCTCTTTGGTGAGCCCTGTCAGGTCTAGGTCACCTTCTTGTTTGCAAATATAGCCTGCGGCAGGCTTCTCTTTAATCCTTAATCCCTTCCCTTTGTACCTGTACATTCCCTTCTATGGGCCTCTTCCGTTGTTTTTAATCTGATTTTATCTATTTGTTTTTGGAAACCTACTAAACCTGTTCATTACTTAAAGGACATAGCAATTTCGGTTTCATTTTCTCCCCCTGGAAGCCATCTGCTAGATTAGTTTTCCAAACAACAGCATGGAGAAGAAAATATTATCCTCAAACTTTTGTCATAAATAACATTCTGAAAATTTTCCAACATACCATCTATAGAACTGCCGCAGTTACTTAGATCCTATCTTCTCTCTGAAATTTTGATCTTTTCAGATATATTCAACTCCATGAATACTGACATCTATGAGTCAACTGTTGAACAGACTTAGGACACATGGATTTTTGCAGGTGGACTTGCCTAGTTCCTAAAACCAAGCTAAAACCAAGGTTTGCTTGATACTGTTCACCTCCATCCAGATCTTTAATGCAGTGTGGGTAGCAATTGAAAAAATTATGTTGCAGTGATTTATTGGCTTATTAGCCCTTAAGCCATATCAGTTTCTAGAATAAATATCTATTTCTGATTTAGCCGACAATTGTTTAACCAATATATGCAAGCATTTATATCAGGCTAAAATACCCAGGAGTCCTATAATCAAATATACATGATGGAATGAATGGTTAAAAATATGGTTATTCCTACTAGCCTGTAAAGCATCCTCACTGTGTTCCATTATTCTATGGATATCACTTTCCATGATATCCCTGACCAATATGTGACCATCACTTAAAAAACAATTATTTTTAAATATTTATTTAAATATATATGTAAATATCACCATGCAATGCCTCTCAAAATTATGTTCCATAGGCAATAATTCGTCTTATATGTCAGGAATCTATTGCCTACTGAAGCAACACTGAGGCATCTTGAAGCTCAGCAAAAATTATGTCAAGAATTTAGTACAACATGTCCAGCTGCCTTAACTTCTCTACTCCCCACCTGCCCTTTCCATCTAAACTGTTTGCTATATCATGGGTTTAGGACATGATTTCACCCCCAAGTTTCAAATACACTTATAGCCAATATGGGTTCCAACCTTTTCAACATTTATGGTCCCTTCTCAAACACCAGCTAAATTAGGATTATCAAATAGAACCAAAAACTATGTGTTTGTGTGTGTGTGTGTGTGTGTGTGTGTGTGTTCATGTTATAGCCCCTGAAGTTAAGGACTCAGCAATCACACACATATTTGTGCTACCCAGTTTTATGGTCTTAATTTCCCAGCATTCAGAGCAGCCCATCTTCTGTCATAATTGGTGCTGGCCCCTAGGAGAATCCTAATCACACTAGCAGCCCTGTGAAATTTTCTGAAGAACATCTCCTCTTAAACTTACTCTCAGGGGATCAAGCAAATGTGTCCTAGAGTTGTGAACTGAAATCTACCACAGCTGGGTTCTCTACCTCTAGAGACTAGAGAAGCAAACTGTTCTTAAGGCTACATACAGAAGGCATATGATTGTGAGGGAAAAGAAAACATTTCTGTAAGCTAGGAAAGAACTGCTATGTCTTTTGAGGTCTTGGCTATTCTGAGAAACTCTGGTATATTAAGTAAATGAGGAGGGATAATCTAACTCCTCACCTAGACTTGAACACTATAGCTGAATGTTGACTTTTTCAATGGAAAAACAAACTTTAGCTCAACAAGGAAAGAGCATAAGTGGGAAGGATAAAATGGGTAATTGACCACATACATCCGCTTGGCAACTCTCCCGCTTCCTTGATCTGCATATAAGGAGTATGCTGGCCACCTGGGACAGTACTTCTCTAGGACATCATATTCTGTCTCCTCCACCATGCACCTTCTCCAGCTCCTGTTGAGACCCGGCCCTGGCATCTTGGTCCTTGTTCTCTGTCTACACTTGGGAACCAACAAAGCTCAGGAAGACACGTGAGCCAAGTCTTTTTCCTCCTCACAAAAATTCCTTCAGGGAGGGCTTCTATCCTAGCCTGGAAATCTATCCCTGAAAACTTTTCAACTTCCCAGATCTCTAGTCCCAGGGATGCTTATAAACCCCAGGTCAGGTCCCACTTCTCTCCTCTTAGGAAGTCTTATCAGCTCCCCTCTATTTCCACTGGATGCTTCTGGTTGTCCATGGAAATATGGCACTCAGTGTGCATAAAGGCTTTTATTAACAGTCAGTCTTCCTCTGTGGCTCTGATCTACATCCTATCTATAGTCTACACCTTTGTTAGATTTCTGCTCAGTAAACTTTATGTTCTCACAACTTGTCTCCTAGAACAGTAGGTTTAGCAGGTCTGTGATACACAATTTTGGCAGGACTGGTGAAAGGATCAGAAGCCTTGATCATTGATCCTTGACCCCAGAGCCTGAAGTTGAGCTAGCCCAGAAGCTTAGACATTCTTCCTATTCTGAAGCCCAAAGACAAAAGCAAGGACACACCCACCCACGACCCACAGTAGGCCCTAGGAGCACAGATTCAGTAGTCAAATCACTGAGGGTACATTTTTGAAGGAAGCAGGAAAATCAGGCAAATGAAGTAGGAAATGCAGCCAGGGTCTAGGAGAAGCAGGGCCACTCAGCAAATCTAGAGGGTTTTCTTCACAGGAATATGGTTTTGAGTGCTGGGTTTTTGAATTGTGATTCTGATGATACATTCTGTGGCATGACCAGATATACTGTCCTGAAGTAAACCATTCAGAGTTTTAACAAGTTGCTAGTGGAGGCCATTGTCCTAAGAAACACTGAGTAGGGGCAGGTTCAGATACAGATGTCACCCCATGTAGCCCTGAGATGGGACAGCAAAACACTGAAATAAGCTATACTAATTAGAGTGATCAGCCATCCCCATTTGTCCAGGAATTTCTCGGAGTTAGCACTGAAAGACCCTCATCCCAGGAAGTTCCTCACTACCAGGCAAGCTGATCTGATCACTCACTCTGACTAAGATGGTCATTTTATCAATCCCAAATTCATTTACAGATGAGAGAAATTTTGGAGACACTTAATTCTTCACACCCTTTTCTGTGCACTTAGCACTAGAGCAACTGGTAGAAGAAATGGAATATCTCCAAAATCTGAGATGCTTTACTCTAGGAAAAGGGGACCCTGAAGCATTGTAGCAAAAAAACCTGAATTTCCTCCTGTCCCACCCAAAACCTAAAGAGCTCAACCAAGAGTTTCTAGGAGAGAGAAAGTAAGTCTCCTAGTCCAGAACCCAGACATCCCTGATGGAAAAATCCTTGACTTCCCTCGGCCTCCATTTTCTTTTCCCATCAGATTGTGGTATGTGGCTTGAAAGTAGGGTATCATCTAAAGTTCCCAAATATGGCCATGTGTCCAAATTCACTGCAGACCTAAAGAAAAACAAATTCCTAGGCCCAGGAACTAAAGAAGGAGGATCTCAAGGATGACTCTAAAAATACTTCCAGTGCATTAAGATGTTTATGGTTTAGTATGATTCTGTTGATATGGAATATTCTACTAACGATAGCTTGAGCCCTCCCACATAGTGGACAATCAACAGAACCTGGAGGATTTTACTAAGAAATTACATGTAATATTGTACTTTTATTCTCTTTGAACTTATTTTTTGTCAGTGGAAAGAACAACGATGCTCAGTTTTAAATAAAGCATCAAAGTTGCTTTATTAAACAAAAGGGAGTCTGTAGAAAACAACCAAACCAAACAAGGATCAAAGATTCCCAAGGGTTGTGATGCTCAGCAAATGATTCATATGCCATCATCCCCTTCCCTTGCACCTTCCCTGTTCCTTCCCTCTGTTCTGCTCATTGTGCCCCTCTCTCGTGGACAGATCTCTGATTTCTGCCCTGCTTCTCTCTTCCCAAAACTAGTCGAGAAGTGATAAAAATGCAATTGGACATGCCCTCAAATGCAAAAGAAAATGAAGAAGTCACTATGAAATTTAAAGTTGCAACAGAATTAAGAGAATGTATGGTGGTAAGTAGAGACCTGGGGAAGTAAACTCATAAAACTCTGACTCCTTAGGTATGAGTACAATTAGATTAATCTCTCACTTTACCATTGCATATTATACCTAATAAAATGCTGAATAGCAATCCTCATGCTCCCAATTCTCATATGTGTTATGCTACTTGAGCCTCAGAACAATCATCAGACCTTGGGGCAGATTACTATTCTCATTTTACAGATGAAGGAACCAGATGCAGACAGGTGTAGGAAGAATGAGAAGGAAAGAAGGAATGAGTAGTGAGAAAAGCACAGCTAAATGGAAGAAGAGAGGAAAAGTGTAACGGCTGGGGGAGAAGAGGTAAGAGCTCCTCTAAGGTCCTAGACATGATTATTTGAGACGAGGGGTGGGATAGGGGGTTCTTACAAGAAAAACTGCAACCTCATCCAGTGGATTGAGGCAGGTGAACAGAAGAGCTATGTTGCAGAGAACACACAGGGTCTGATTCCCTCCTCTGCAGTAAGCTCTAAGAAGAAGCTGTGTTCATTGCCCCTCCCTCTGCCCTTTTGCTCTACCATCGGAAGTTCACTCTTGTTCCAGCCTCCTCTCCCCAACAAAGAACCCACACTCTCCGCCCTATTTCCTCCAGTTGTGGGAGGGAGTTCCAATCCCTTCACTAGATCAGAGTTCTCAAAAGGAAATGCCATGTTAAGACTCACCTGTGCATTATCGCTCCTGTTTGGCTGCTCTGGGCCATCAGGAAAAGAGGTCTGTGCAGGTTTAACCCACAGAGGCTTTTCCCCAGGAGAATGTGTCTTCTCCTCCCTGCTGGCAGACTTCTCACATGTTGTCACACACAAACAATCTGCCCCTTGATAGCTACCACTGTTCTAGGCCCCACTGACTCCTCCCAGAAGGGCACTCTCTCAGGCAGCACAAGCATTTTCCTATGACAGAAGTTTCCTAACTCAAATTATTTTTATGTATGATGATTAAATCAGAAACAAAATTGGGAGCATGAACACTGTTATTCATTAGAATACATTCTAGAAATGGCCCCATACCTGTAAGAGAAAGACTTCTGATCACTGAGCAAAGAACAACACAACTGCTTTGTCAAATTTGTCTGTTTACAGTTCAAGAATATGAACCTTGTACGTTAATAGCAGGTAGGAGGGAAACCACATCATAATTTTTCAATTTTGTCTTATCATAACCACAGATGATAAAAGGAATGAGAATGTGTGCATAAAAGTCTTATGATAATGGTAGTTTCTGTTGATGATAGATAATGAAGTCTGTTTCTACCCCTGAGAAATTGTTTAATCACATGTGAAATACTTTTGTGCTACTGTAACTTTAAGGACTATGTTTTAAGGACAATGCTAATACAATAAAATAAGGCAATATTTTTAAAACCTACCCAAGTACAAGGAATCTCATAAAATAAACAATATTGTAAGTTAGAAAGAATTTATGGGGAATTTTCTTAGTTCTGACCAACCAATTTTTATTTGTAGCTTCTAATATTAAAAATATGTATGGTTACAAAAACATCATATTTTTACATTTTTAGGAATATATTATTTTTATATGTGTAAAGATCCTAGTATCTAATCTCAATTTTCTAACAATTATAATACTTTTGCAAATAAATTTATTTTTGATCAAGTGAAGTATTAGAATCACAGATTTAGATGAAGTCCCAAAAGTTCATTTTCAATTTTGTTTCCTTTGCCTTTGGAGACATATCTTGAAAGAAGTTGCTGTGGCTGATATCGAAAAGATTACTGCCTATGTTCTCCTCTAGGATTCTGATGGATTCTTATCTCACATTGAGGTCTTTTATCCATTTTGAGTTTATCTTTGTGTACAGTGTAAGAGAATGGTCGAGTTTCATTCTTCTACATATAGCTGTCCAGTTTTCCCAGCACCATTTATTGAAGAGACGGTCTTTTTTACACTGTATATTTTTTCCTGTTTTGTCGAAGATTATTTGACCATAGAGTTGAGGGTCCATAGGAGTATTATGCCTTCATCAAAAAGGACGAATACCCAACTTTTGTAGCAACATGGACGGGACAGGAAGAGATTATGCTGAGTGAAATAAGTCAAGCAGAGAGAGTCAATTATCATATGGTTTCACTTATTTGTGGAGCAAAACAAATAGCATGGAGGACATGGGGAGATAGAGAGAAGGGAGGTGAACCATGAGAGACTATGGACTCTGAAAAACAATCTGAGGGTTTTGAAGGGGCGGGGGTAAAAGGTCGGGGTACCAGGTGGTGGGTATTATAGAGGGCATGGATTGCATGGAGCACTGGGTGTGGTGCAAAAATAATGAATACTGTTATGCTGAAAATAAATAAAAAATAAATTTAAAAAAAAAGAATCACAGATTTAAAATTAAAATCAATTAGGCACACCTGGGTGGTTCAGTTGGTTAAGCATCTGCCTTTGGTTCAGGCCATTATCTTGGGGTCCTGGGATCAAGCCCTGGGTCAGGCTCCCTGCTCAGCAGGAAGTCTGCCTCTCTCTCTCCCTCTGCCCCTCCCCTTGCACCTGCACACAATCTCTCTCTCTCTCTCAAATAAATAAATAAAATCTTTTTTAAAAATTTTGTATTTGTGGGGTGCCTGGGTGGCTCAGTGGTTAAGGACTCTGCCTTCAGCTCAGGTCATGATCCCAGGGTCCTGGGATAGAGCCCTGCATTGGGCTCTCTGTTCAGCAGGAAGCCTGCTTCCTCCTCTCTCTCCACCTGCCTCTCTGCCTACTTATGATCTCTGCCTGTCAAATAAAATCTTAAAAAAAAAAATTTTTTTTTGTATTTGTAATTGAAAGAGAACTTGTGACAAACCACAAGGCTTAAACATTTGTGGTATGGACCATTTTGCTGGTCTCATGAAGTCTAGGGAACTCTCATCAGAAAATTGCTTTTAAAAGTGTTCCCAAAAATGCATTGGATTACAACAAAAACTACCATATGGAAAAATAGTGATAGCATTATCATGCCCAGCATAGAGCCTACTTAAAAATTTAAAAAAAAAAAAACTTTTGAAACAGTACTATTTATATTTCTTTATCAACATATTAGCCAAGAAGTCAATACATTTAAAATATAGACAAGTTAAATTTTATTTTGTAAAAACTATATGGGACAGCTCTTGTTGCTCAGCTTGAATAAGTAGCTTCAGCTGTGCACTGGCTTTTGACAAGAAGTGGATTCCAATAGATTGGGATTTTTGTTTGAATATTCGAGTGTTGAAAACTCTTGTTTATTAAGATAAACTGTTGTAAATGCCATAAAAAGGTAAACCAGGCAAGAGTAGTTTTCTTGAAAGAAATACCAGGATCTTCAAAGTATTCTGAGTAAAATTCCAATGGTGAGAACACTTGAATTAGCTGTTTGGAGCTGATGGACTATTCGGTACATGGTTTCCAGTTACCTGGGCAAGCTTCAGGAGACAGGCAGATGGCCCCAGCCAGGACCATGCAACCCTGTGTTCAAGGTAGTGATGACTGCAGGCAATATTTTGAGATATATAAACATGTAAATTAATACTAACATACCTATGTTTCTCTTCATGATAAAATCATACACACTGCTAATGCCACTGAGGATCATTGCTAAAATAACAGAAGGAATACTCAATTTCAGTGAGATGTTGATAAAATAAAGATGAAATTTCTTTCCATCTGAGTTCACTGGACCCGCTGGGTCTCTGAACTCTAGGATAACACCCCGTGCTGAACACTAACCAGACAAAAGCTTCCTGATGCTGCTGAAACTTATGTATCTCAAGTTGTAAAGCCCTCTCAAATTAAAAAAGGAAATTTACCATCAAGATTTCATTTGTTTATCTTACAGCCAAGTTTGGTAAGTAACTGTTTTCCTCTCACAACCAAGAAAAGAAAGACAGAGATATGTCACTGCAATCATCAAAAGTCACAGTTTGAGAGGAACATGGTTCTGGCAACAAGACCTGGTTTTGGCCTCCACACCCAAGAGCTAAGCTGTGGTCACAAACCAGTTCCTGAAAGCCCTAGTTGGGAAACCAAAGCAAACTTGCTCTTTAGATGAAGGCTGCCCCAGAATGAGTTCTGCTTGCCCTGTCAACTCACTAATTCTTCCTTTCAGAGCACAGACCCACAGTGGTGCTAAAGCAGGAATTTGAAGATATGTTGACAGAAAACCTTCTGACTTAAACTTTAGTTCCCAAAATGATACTATAAAAGTGGACTCCACAGTGCCTCTGATCTACATCCATCCCTGCTATTTGTACACAAATGATGTTGTCCTCATCTTTCTTTGTGCTCTCTTGCCTTTTTCTCCCTTTTTTCTGCTCCCCAGACTAACACAGGGTCCTCTCTGCCCACCTCTTCCTCCACAGATTAAAACTTACCTCCAAGGCAGCCACCCAATGGATGGTCCTTTTAACTATGTTTACACTGCTTGTCTCTGTGAGGATTATCCAAGAACTTTCTTCTGGGACTTTACAGTCAATAGTAAGTATAGGGGCCATCCAAGGAAAGAACTATCCACTAGGGCAAGGGAAACCGTAAAGAGAAATGTGACTTCGGATGTGGGGCAGAATGTCAGGACAGAAGGGTGGAGAGAAAGGAGGGAAGAAGAGGAGACAGGGGATGGGGACTATGCCCATGTCTGAAAGTTGAGGGGTTGTATGAGAAAAGCCCAAGGGAGATACACTTGCAAATGATTTAGGGAAACTGGGCCCTAGTAGGGAGGTGCCTAAAACTAGTAGAAAACCCAGGAAATGGGGTTAGAGTGTTATCAGAGAAGATCTTTGTCCTTTTCTCTTTCAGGAACTATGGCAATAGCAACAGTGGTCCACATTATTGAACAAGAAGGTATCTGCCCTAATATATCAGTGGTGCCCAATGAAAATAAATATTATTATACCATTAGGAAAATACAGACAGTCTGATCATGCTGGAAGCCCTTGTCTAACTGCCCCCCAGGGTGATTCCTTTAAGAAAAATTGGCTGGAGTATCTGTTGTGGTCTATAAAATAAACTTCTCACAAACTTCTCTGTGTTCTGTTGTGTTTTCCCTTCCAAATCTATCCCAGAGGAGCCTCAGAGCACCCAGAATTTCTAGAACTTTGTTCTCTCAAAAAAATGTTACTGAGGAGTTTATGGGTTCTCATTGTCCATTGGTAGGAAGAATGAGAGATGAAGACATAGAGATGACTCACAGAATCTGAAATTCTCTGGACTCCTAAATATTATGCCCCTTCCCTGTACCCATGCCCTGTGTTTCCTTACTGTAAGGAAAAACTCAGAAAGCTAGGTAATGTCAGGTGTTAGTGGAAAATGAAGGGCTATGGGAGCAATTAAGCACTGCTGGTGGCCTCTTTTGGAGAGCCATCTGACATTACATAATCATATTGATTCTGCAGATACCATATGACCCATCACCTCTACAACTAGAAATGATGGTAAGAGACCCTGGGCTCCTAGGCCAATATATTCTAGCTATCAAAGAGAAAGCACCACTGAATAACCATTGTTCTAAAGTATATGCCACATCTTGAACATCACCATAACCCTAAATGGTGTGATCTCCGAGCTATCTCTTTATCTGCTCATTTATGAGATTTTCCCCCACATGTTGTAGGTTACCAGTAGTTTCCTGATGATGCCATTAATGGCAAGCTGGTAGATTCTTTGATCATGTGCCCATTGCAACTCTTTCATTAAAAAAAAAAAAAAAGATTCCCGTAATCTGAAGAGATATTAGATGAGATTCCATGTCTAGAAATCAGATACACTTTAAGCCGTCAGATGGCAGTGCTGGCCAAAACACTTGCAGACAAGAAGGATACATCCATATCTAGAATATATATCAGCCTCAGTAGAGATGAACTATTGCCCCCTCAAGAGACAAAGGGTCCAATGAACCAATGTATTCTCCAAATGGTCTTCCCGCTGTTGAGGTCTCAGCATTTGTCTCTGGGCTGAAAGGCTGGCAGCCACAACATCTAAATCACTTATGGTGAGAGGCACATGCACAATGTCGATGATCATTGCCTCACTGGCCATCACATAAGCAGTAAAGTAGCTAAGAACAGAAGCTGCCTTATAACCATTAAACCAGTAATCCTACCCAAATAATTAATTGTTTAAAGTCTCCTCTGTGTCATATTCTTTCTTATGAGCATTAACATGAGACACAAAAAACCACATACTTTGTAACTTATATCCCTTGGTTCATCCAGATAGCCAACTCATTCATGAACCACACCTGGGTGTTTTATCTCTAAAACCCAGTTATAAGAACTCCTCCACCCATGAAGCTGCAGGCCAATCTTAAGGAAGAGTGTTAGTGCAGTGGGAGTAGCTGACATGAGATAGGAACCACAATTTTTCTGTAACTTAAGACCTCTGGACCTACTTGGATCCAATTGCAACTATGCTATTTCCATTGTATGATGAATTGCTGCTGTACCCACCCAAATTTATAATTTGTGGATCAGCCAATACCTAAGTCATCATGGGAAACTCTGGTCCCATAGTTACTTGGTGTTTTATGGTCAAGTTTTAGGTCTTTATAGTACCCATGTGCTCCTTGAAAAAAAAAAAAAAAAAAGGTTCTATGCTACAAATGATATGGCTGTACTTCAGAATCCTATTGGTCTACTCTGAAACTCTCCTCCTAGGTCTCACCAGAGACTATAGTCAGTGTCTTTAATCTACCATAGGAAAGATGAAACACATAGCATATAGGATATGCCAAGTAATACGGCCAAAATAAAGGGGACTTGGTTTGTTCAGACTGCCATAACAAAATGCCATAGTCTGCGTGGCTCAAACAACAGAAATTTGTTTTTCTCACAGATCTGGAGGCAAGAGGGCTAAGATCAAGGTGTCAGCATGGGTTCTTGTGAGGGCCCTCTCCCTGGCTTGCAGATAGGTACCTTCTCACTGTGTTCTCAGGTGGTGAAGAAAGAGGTCTGATGTCTTTCTCTTCTTATAAAGACATAGTTCTGTCTTAACAGGACTCCATATTTATGACTTCATTTAACCTGAATCACCTCCTTAAAGGCTCTATCTCCAATACAGTCATGAGCAGAAGGGTGAGGAGGGTTACGGCATCAACGTATGAATCTTGGAAGGGACACAATTCAGTCACAGTAAATAAACTTTTTTCTCATGCCAAAGTTTGAGCCTGCTACAAAAACCCTTTTTTGCTCTGATACCACTCAAAACTGGTGTCTTTTTGAGTCACCTAATAATGTGACTGAATGTGTCATTCACAGGTATAAATACTGCCTCCAAAATCTAAAGTCTTCCAAGTATTATGCTTCTTTTATAGTGGTATTTTATTCAAGGTGCAAAAACTATCTGGAAAAAAATATTCTAGGGGCACCTGGGTGGCTCAGTCAGTTAAGCATTCAACTCTTGATTTCAGCTCAGGTCATGATCTCAGGGTCATGAGATCAAGTCCTGCACTGGGCCTGCTTGGGATTCTCTCTCTCCCTCTTTGGAAAAAAAAAATTCTAGCATGCCCCAGACCACTGAACCCCTAAAAACTTCACTGGTGGGGTAGTCACCTAAATATGTGCATTGTTTAGGTATCTTACTAGAATTTTGACAGCACCTGCTACTTCTTGCTCAGCAGATCCAATTAATACAATATCATCAAGATGTGGACCTGTAGTCTGTTCAATGTCAGGATGATCAAGGTACCCATATTATAACAGGCATTAGGAAAACTAATATAGTATGATGGCAAAACCATGAATATGTATGACTGACTGCCCAACCAGGCAAATATAAACTGCTCTTGATCTTTTTATTTGATGAGAAAAAAAGGAGCACTAATCATATCAGTAGCCACATAAAAAGTGCCAGAGACTATACTTATATTTCTAGTGAACATATCACATCTGACATGGAAGAGGTCAAGAGAATTTTTTGTGTATCAGTTCATTTTGCTTGTTTACAGTAGCCAACCATGGCCCATTTTCATACATTTGACTTTGCATGAGCCAGACTACTGAAGTAATAGAGGTATAATTCTGATCACCACCCACCATCTTTTAATTTTTTTAGGGTGGCACTTTCCTCTACCATCCCACTAGAATGAATTGTGACTTAACTTTCTTAGCTTGGGGATGAAATTTCACCAGATCCCGCTTAACTGTTCCAATCACAACAGTGCTTACTTCACAGGTCAGGGAACCTATGTAAAGGTTCTGCAACAGTTTATTATATTCATCAAATTATACATTTAGGGACCAGAAAAGTGACCACAGCATAAGAAAAAAATGTACTCACTGTGAGATGAACTTTGACCAGGACCTTACTTATCTCCTGACTTCCATAGGTCTCATTATACCATGGAGGCATGATAGCATTTTGGTGTTACTCTCAGCTTAGAACCAGCATCCAACATCCTCAAAAGAGTGGTAGTTCCTCATTCTCCAGATGTAATTATTCTGGTGAATGACCAGAAGTTTCTTTGAAGAAAGACTGAGGTAATATATACTACAAACACATGTTGTGGTGTTACAGGTCACTTCCTCAAGGGGACCCAGTCTCTCTTTGAATCAGTAGGCTCTGAGAGCTCATTCTTGTCTGGAAACTAGGAGAAGGATAATGATTTGCCATTATGTTTGCCAACATCAGCCTTCTGCTTATTCAGTTGAACTTTTTGTATATATAAGTTAAACAATCCCCTGTTGTCTTTCCACACATCCTTCTTCTATAAACATCATGGCCTATCCGCCATCACCAAATATACCTGTTGGTGAAAGTTCCCATTATAATTTTGGCCTTGCTGCCAGTTATTTTAAGTATGACACCCTTGCCTCCAACAGTGAAGTGCCAATTCCAGGCCTCTGCTAGTTCAGAATCTTATAAATCCCACTGATACACAGAAATGTAGATCTATAGCAGCATTTTCTACTCTACCCCAACCTAGAGAGGACTCTCACCAATGAACTTGTTAAAAATTCCAGTGCCCCACCTTCCCAGTAGCATTCCTTACTGCTTTACCAATGGGTATGTCTTTGGGGATTTCTCAAGTAGTAAAGTCAGCTAATTGATTCTCTGGCCTTGAATAATAACTCCACTCTGGCATGCTCTCTTCCATTAGTCTATTGAATTCCTAAATACTATGACCAGAGTTTGAGCATAACCACATTATTTTCCTCAGGCCACCACAATTCCAAACTCTAAGGGGCCACCCCAGCAGAATATCAGACTTATTCCAGATATTCTTTGCCAGGTACTTAAATTCTGAGTCTTGGCATAGAGCCTCTCAGTAAGCACCTTCCAAAATTCCAAATCCCAATGATCCCTACCCCTAACATTCATCCTTTTGTGTAATTCCTTTCCTTTGAGAGCAAGCAGGGGTCATGACTTCCTTCTACTCAGTGGAAAATAGCAAAGTTGATGAGATGTCACTTATCTAGTCAAGCCTTGGGAATCAACAAAAGCTTAACAGGAGACAAAACAGTGAGAGCAACCTGCAGGTTGGTGCTATTGCAGCTCTGGAAAATACATGGTCTCACCCAGCTCAAGCCCCAGGCAGCTCCAGACTGGCCCACTAACAATAGGAGGACTAAACAGGCAAAGAAATCCATTGCAGACAACTGGTCTATAGGCAAAAGTGGCTCAGCCACAATGAGAGTGGGTGCATACACTTGTAGGTGCACCCTACAAATGAGAATAGGGTGCATACAATACACAGGAAAGAAGCTGAAGAGCCAGATTCTGGTAAACAGGGGACATTGCACCACAGGGCACTACAGGACCTCTTTTTCATAAAGCCACTACTTTCAAGAGCAGGAAAGATAGCTGACTTTATTAACACATAGAAACACACACAGAGTATTAGACAAAATGAGGAGACAGAGGAGCATGTCCCAAATGAAAGAATGGGACAAAAACACAACAAGGGAGCTCAACAAAATGGAGATAAGTAATATGCCAGAGAGAGAATTTAAAGTAATGGTCATAGGGGTCCTGGGTGGCACAGTTGGTTAAGCATCTGACTCTTGGTTTCTGCTCAGGCCGTGATCTCGGGGTCATGAAACATCAGGCTCCACACTGAGCTCAGAGTCTGCTTAAGACTCTCTCTCCTTCTCCCTTTGCCCCCCTCCCTGCAATAAATAAATAACCCTTTTAAAAAAAAATAAAATAAAGTGGGCACCTGGGTGGCTCAGTGGGTTAAAGCCTCTGCTTTCAGCTTGGGTCATGATCCAAGGGTCCTGGGATCGAGCCTGCATCGGGCTCTCTGCTCAACAGGGAGCCTGCTTCCTCCTCTCTCTCTGCCTGCCTCTCTGCCTACTTGTGATCTCTGTCTGTCAAATAAATAAATAAAATCTTTGAAAAAAATAAAATAAAATAAAGGTCATGAACACACTCACTGGACTCAAGAAAAGAGTGGAGGACCTCAGTAAGACCCTTAACAAAGAGATAGAAAACATAAAAAAGAACCAATCAGAAACAAAGAACACAATAACTGAAATTAAAAATACATCAGATGGAAAAAATAGGCTAAAGGAAGCAGAAGAACCAATCAGTAGTGGAGGATAGAGTAATGGAAACCAACCAAGCTGAACAGCAGAAAAAGAATAATAAAAAAAAAAAAATAGATTAAGAGAACTCAACAACATCATCAATATCAACTTTCAAGTTATAGGGATCTTGGGAGGAAAAGAGAGAGTAAAGAGAGTAGGAAATTTATTTGAAGAAATGATAGCTGAAAGCTTCCAGGATCTGAGTACAGAAACAGAAATCCAGATCCAAGAGGCACAGAGAGCCCCCAGCAAAATCAAACAAATGAGGTCAACACCAAGACACAGTAATTAAAATGACAGAAAGTAGTGATAAACAGAGAAGTGTCAAACCACCAAGAGGGAAAACACACACACACACACACACACACATAGTTATATATAAGGGAAACCCCATAAGGCTATCAGCTGAATTTTCAGCAGACACTTTGCAGACTAGAAGAGAGTGGCATGATATATTCAAAACACTAAAAGGAAAAGATGCAGCCAAAAGTACTCTATCCAGCAAGGCTATCATTCAGAATAAATAAGAGATAAGAGTTTCCCAGAAAAACAAAAGTTGAAGGAATTCATGACCACTAAACCAGTCCTACAAGAAATGTTAAAGGGGACTCTTTAAGTGGAAAGGAAAGACCATAAGCAGGAGTAAGAAAAATGTGATAAAATTAAGTATATGTATAAAAATCGGGAATCACAAAATAAAAGGATCTAAAGCATAACACCATATAACTAAAATGTGAAGGAGGAATTAATGAGGAATAAAACTTTAGTGATTTTAGCATGGGTTCAAATTTAAGTGACCATCAGCTTAGTATAGACTGCTATGTGCATAATATGTTATATATAAACCTAAAGGTAACCACAAATCAAAAAATACATATATATGCAAAAAATAAAGAGAAAGGAATCCAAGTATATCATTAAAGAAAGCTAGCAAACCATGAGAGAAGACAGCAAGAGAAGAAAAGAACAGAAAACTACAAAAACAAACATAAAACAAGTAACAAAATGGCAATGAGTACATACCTATCAATAATTACTTTTAATGTAAATGGACTAATCACCTCAATCAAAAGATATAGGGAGATGCAATGGCTAAAAAGGCATGACTCTTCTATATGCTGCCTGCAAGAGTCTTATTTCAGAGCTATAGACACATCCACATTGGAAGTGAATGGATAGAAAAGCATTTATCACGCAAATGGAAGTTAAAAGAGAGCTAGGATAGCAACACTTGGACAAAAATAAACCTTCAAAGAAAGACTGAGACAAGAGACAAAGAAGGACACTACATAATCATAAACGGAACAATCCAGCGAGAAGATACAATTGTAAATATTTATGCGCCCAACATGAGAATACCCAACTACATAAAGTAGGTAATAACATAAAGGAAGTAATCAATAGCAATATAATAGTAGGAGACTTTAACACTCCAGTTACATCAATGGATAGATCCTCCAAAAAGAAAATCAACATGGAAACAGTGTCTGTGAATGACACATTGGACCAGATAGATTAAACAGATTTATTCAGAACATTCTATCCTAAAGCAGAATACACATTCTTTTCAAGTGTACATGGAACATTCACCAGAATAAGTCATACATTAAGCCACAAAATAAGTTTTAACAAATTCAAAAAATCAAAGTGCCTCTTTGCATCTTATCTTTCACAACACTATGAAACTAGAGATCAACCACAAGAAAAAATCTAGAAAGAACACAAATACATGAAGGTTACACAACATGCTACTAAACAATGAATGGGTCAATGAAGAAATCAAAGAGGAAATAAAAAAAATACATAGAGACAAATGAAAATGAAAACAAACAGTCCAAAATCTTTTGGATATAGCAAAACCTGTTCTAAGAGGGAAGTTTTTAGCAATACAGGCATAGCTCAAGAAACAAGAAAAATCTCAAATAAACAACTTAACCTTACACCTAAAGGAGATAGGGAAAGAAAAACAAACAAAACCCCAAACCCGTAGTAGAAAGGAAATAATAAAGATGAGGGCAATATAAATAGAATAGAAACTAAAAAAAAAAAGGCAGTAGAACAGGTCAATGAAATCAGGAGCTGGTTCTTTGAAAAGAGCCCCTTTAGCCATACTCATCAAATAAAAAGGGGGGAGACTCAAATAAAATCAGAAATGAAAGAGGAGAAACAGCAACCAACACCACAGAAATACAAAGGATTGTAATAATTTTACGAAAAATTATATCCCAACAAATTGAACAACTTATAAGAAATGGATAAATCCCTGGAAACGTAAACTCCCAAAACTGAATCAGGAAGAAATAGAAAACTTTAACAGACCAATTACCAGCAACAAAATTGAATCAGTAATCAAAGAATCCCCCCAAAAAAAACAAAAGTCCAGGACCAGAAGTCTTCACAGGTGAATTCTACCAAACATTTTAAAAGAGCTAATAATGGTTCCTCTCAAACTATTCCAAAAATAGAAGAGGAAGGAAAACTTCCAAACTTATTCAATGAGGCTAGCATTACCCTGACACCAGAACCAGATAAAGACATTACAAAAGAGAGAGAGAGAGAGAGAGAGAGAGAACGTCAGGCCAATATCTCTGACAAACAAAAATGCAAAAATCCTCAACAAAATATTAGCAAACTGAAGCCAACAACAATACATTAAAAAAAAAATCATTCACCATGATCAAGTGGGATTTATTCCCAGTATGTAAGAGTGGTTCAATATTTGCAAATCAACCAGTGTGATACATCACATCAACAAGGGATAAAAACTCTATGATCATTTCAATAGATGCAGAAAAAGCATTTGACAAAGTAAAATATCCATTCATGATAGAAACTATCAACAAAATATGTTTAGAGGGAACATACCTCAATATAAAAAAAAACATTTCAACATAATGTGAAAAACCCACAGCTAACATCACACTCAATGATGAAAAACTAAGAGATTTTTATTCATCACTTAGATTCAACATAGTACTGGAAGTCCTAGATACAGCAGTCAGACAAGAAAAAGAAAAAAAAAGTCATTCAAATTGGGAAGAAAGAAATAAAACTTTCATGAAGTGCAGATGGCAGAATACCATATATAGAAAACCCTAAAGACTCCACCAAAAAACTACTAAACTGATACATTAATTTAATAAGTCTGCAGGATACAAAAACAATATACAGAAACCTACTGTATTTATTTATTTGACAGAGAGAGAGATCACCAATAGGCAGAAAGGCAGACGGTGGGGAAGCAAGCTTCCTGCTGAGCAGAGAGCCTGATGTGGGGCTCGACCCCAGGACCCTGAGATCATGACCTGAGCTGAAGGCAGAGGCTCTAACCCACTGAGCCACCCAGGCACCCCTCCTACTGTATTTCTATACACTAATAATGAGGTAGCAGAAAGAAAAATTAAGGGAAAAATCCCATTTACAACTACACCAAAAGTAGTAAAATATCTAGGAATAAACTTAAAGGATGTAAAAGACCTCTACTCTGAAAACTATAAAACCCAGATGAAAGAAATTGAAGATGACACAAACAAATAGAAATATATTCCATGCTCATGGGCTGGGAGAACCAATATTGTTAAAATGTCCATACTACACAAAGCAATCTACAGATTTAATACAATCTATATCAAAATACCAATGACATTTTCACAGAAATACAAAAATAATCCTAAAATTTGTACAGAATCACAATCGTCCTTGAATAGCCAAATCAATCTTGAAAAAGAAAAACAAATCTAAAGATATCACAATTCCAGATTTCAAGATATACTACAAAGCTATAATCAAAACAGTATGGTAGTGGCATTAAAACAGATACATAAATCAATAGAACAGACAAGAGAGTCCAGAAAAACAGCCAAACATGATTATGTGGTCCACTAACCTTTGACAAAGGAAGCAAGAATACACAATGAGAAAAAACCATTCTCTTCAACAAATGGTATTGGGAAAACTGGATGGTTGCATGCAAAAGAATGACACTGGACTACTCTCTTACACCATACATAAAAATAAACTCAGAATGGATTCAAAGCTAAAGGTGGGACCTAAAACCACAATAATCCTCCAAGAGAGCAAGGCAGTAATTTCTCTGACATCAGCTTAGCAACACATTTTAGATACATCTCCTGAGGCAAGGGAAGCAAAAGCACAAAAATGAACTATTGGAACTACATCAAAATAAAAACCTGCTGCACAACAAAGGAAACTACTGACAAAACAAAAAGACAACCTTCTGAAGATATTTACAAATGACATATCTGATAAGGGGTTAGTATTCAAAATATATAAAGAACTTATAAAACTCAACAACAAACATAAATAATAATACAATTAACAAATGGAAAGAAGACATGAACAGACATTTCTCCAAAGAAGACATACAGGTGGCCAAAGACACATGAAAAGATACTCAATATCACTCAACATAGAGAAATGCAAATCAAATTAGATATCACCTCACACCTGTCAGAGTGGCTAAAATTAAAAAAAGAAAAAACACAAGAAACAACAAGTGTTGGCAAGAATGTGGAGAAAAAGAAACCCTCGTGCAGTGTTGATGGGAATGCAATCTGGTGCAGCCACTGTGGAAAACAGTATGAAGGGTCCTCAGAAACTTAATAGAATTACCATATGATCCAGTAGTTCCACTACTGGATATTTATCCAAATAATATGAAAACACTAATTCAAAAAGATATGTGGACTCTTATATTTATTGCAACATTAATTATAATAGCCAAGTTATGGAAGCAACCCAGTGTCCATCAACGGATGAGAGGATAAAGAAGTGATATATACAGTGGAATATTGCTCAAGTATAAAAAAGAATGAAATTTTGCCATTTGCAAAACATGGATGGATCTGGAGGGTTCATTAAATTACTGGCCATTGATTGCTTCAACCATCAGCCTCTCTCCCCTCCCTAAAGATGGGATGGAAGAGGGAGACTAAAAGATTCAACCTTCTAATCACCTGGTTTCAGTTCTCCTAGCAACCAATCCTCATCCTTAGTTGTTTTCCAAAGGACACCTCAGCAACCTAATAAAAGATACCTTTATCACTCTCATCTCAAGAAAGTCTAAGTGTTTGAGGAGCTGTGAGCCAGAAATGTGGATGGACCAAGACCAAATATACATTAGAAATATATTTTGGTCATCCGAGTGAACAAATATATGTTTCTTATAAATCATAGTATCATAATCTGTATCTATATGCTGATGGGCTTCTTTCAAAAATATGGAAGGCCACTCTGCCCACAAACATGGTAAGTTGGAAGGGCTGGGCAGGGATGCTCCCCCCCTGAGGGAGCAGGGTTTTGAGCAACCCCCAACCAATGATATGGAAATTGACATGGATATACCTGAGCTCTTATGTCCCTGGAGTGCAGTACTTGAGTCATGTGCTTTAACCACCTGCCAGAGATTCCCCTCGGGATTAAGGTTGCCTTCTACTATGACAACTGGCTTAATGATGTACCCTATATTTACTACATTCCTCTGAGTATACCAATACACACACTCCCCCACTGCGTTCCCCCAAATTTTCCACAAAGCTGAAAAACACTTCCATTCAAATGTTTACCTTAAAGTTGTCCCTGGAGGAACATAAACTAAGATGAAGTTTTCAAGGTATTTAAGAATATTAACTGCTGAGGAGACATGTCTGGAGCACTAAGAGCAACTCTCACAGAAAGAAAGGGAAGAGAAAGAACACTATTGCATCATACCGGATAGCAATGGCATAAAATAGTTCCAAAACATTTTGATATGTCTCATTTGGTATAGCCATTTTAGCTAAGGTCATATTTTAATAGGACCTAACAACAAAATCAAAACAAAACATTAAAATTTTAGTCATGTGTTAGGGTCAGAAATGGGATGAGGGATAAGAGGGGATATTATTTTGCAAGAAAACTACATAAACCAAGAAGCCAAATGGTTACCCAAAATATACACTTTGGAAAGGGCCACAAATCATGGAACCAAAGTACCCACAATACCAACAATATCAGCAGTAGGCAGGAATACTAGTTCTGGATTGGAAAACCAGAGGACCAGGAAAAGTTGATTTAAACACTGAAGAATGGCTTGACAGAAAGAGGTGATCAGGAAGAGAGGAGAGATTCCTTGGTTCAAGACAAAACTCCAAAGCCAAACGGTAAAACAGATATAGACACTAATTATCAGGCATAAAGTTTCAGTTAAGCGAGATAAATGAGCTCCAGAGTTCTACTGTTCCAACTGTACCTATAGTCAACAATACTGTACTGCACACTTTAAAATCTGTTAAGTTTGATCTCATGTTAAATGTTCTTGCAACAGGAAATTCAATTATTTCTAAAAGAAATCAAATGACAATCTAATATTAAACTAACAGAACAGTCTTTAAAACAGGCAAATTTTTTTAGAGGCAGAAATGGAACAATAAGAAATAAATAGGAAAAGTAACCATTTAGAGATCTTGCAAAGGAAAAATATACTCGTTGAAGTTTTTTAGGATTCAAAGAAAATAAATAAACTGTGAAATGGACCCAATAAATAAAATGTTTTAAATTAGAAGATAGTGTTGAAGAATTCATCTAGAGCTAAAGAAGAGGTCTATGAGCATATTAGTTTGTGCTTTTGCTAAAACACCCTGTACAATTTATCATTTTCCCCATACTTAATTTATTTTTAATTTTTTGGCATTAAAACATGCCAGGGTGGGTTTGGTACTTTCAGTCTGTACTCCAACTTCTGCCCAGGTCTTCTCTAGTAGAATGTGAGATGCTCCACTAAAAACCCAGCTGGCTTTTCCCTACACTTTCCAGAAATAGTGGTACAAATAAGCTCTTTTAAGGGACAGTGTTCAGGGAACTTACTGCAAAAATAAAGTGTCCTCATTAGTGAGTGATTTGGGACCCTTATCTCCTTCCAGCCTCAGATGGTAGTAAAAAAGGAAAAACACTGATGCTTTTGCTGACTGCACCCACTAGCAGTCCACAGCTCATGAGAAAGGCATGAAGCCTGCAGGCCACAAGCTGGTGAGAGCAATGAACAAAGTGAGAAATTACAGCTTAGGTGAAAAGTGTATAAAAAATAGAGCCCGAGCCCACCCATAGGGCATGCAGAGAGTGCTCTGAATATTCCTGACATACATAATGAAAATGTAATTTGTCATTTTTTATGTGCAGTATAAATATACAACTACTTGTTTTATTACTTGACCCTTTTATGATATACCTTTTGGCATAAATGAGCTAAAAAATAAGTGTTTGGTAACTAAAAATTAAATACTGAATTTTCGTTTCTCAAGAAAGTTGATGATGAATATGCTTGTTGTCATTTACCATCTATTGTGCAGGCTATAATACTATCACAGACCACATGAAAACCCTTGACCTAAATCTGCTATAGGAGTATCAATATCTAATTCAAAAGTCAGTTGTTATTTTTAAAAGACTAGAACTAAAGATGACAGTGATGAACATCTAAGGAAGGTGCATTTCATTCATATCTCTCAGTAGAGCATGATCTTTAATTTTGGTCAAATACCTTTAGGTTGGGGTACCAGGTGGTGGGTATTATAGAGGGCACGGATTGCATGGAGCACTGGGTGTGGTGAAAAAATAATTAATACTGTTTTTCTGAAAATAAATAAATTAATTTTAAAAATATCTTTAGCTAGATTAAATAAGAAAAAAAAAGAGAAGATCAAATAAAATCAGAAATGAATGAGGAGATATTGCAACTCTTACCACAGAAGTAAAGAGAATCTTAAGAGACTATCTAAGAGACTAAGACTATCTATATTAAGAGATTATCTAAGAGAATATGAATGAAATTGAATGAACTAGAAGAAAATGGATAAATTCCTAGAACCATATAATATATTAAGACTGAGTTATAACAAAATAGAAAATCTGAACCAAATCAATAATAAGTAAGGAGATTGAATAGGTAATCAAAAATCTCACACTACGGAGTATTATGCCTCCATCAGAAAGGATGAATACCCAACTTTTGTAGCAACATGGGCAGGACTGGCAGAGATTATGCTGAGTGAAATAAGTCAAGCAGAGAGAGTCAATTATCATATGGTTTCACTTATTTGTGGAGGATAACAAATAGAATGGAGGATATGGGGAGTTAGAGAGGAGAAGGGAGTTGGGGGAAATTGGAAGGGGAGGTGAACCGTGAGAGACTATAGACTCTGAAAAACAATCTGAGGGGTTTGAAGTGGCGGGGGGCGGTGGGAGGTTAGGGTACCAGGTGGTGGGTATTATAGAGGACATGGATTGCATGGAGCACTGGGTGTGGTGAAAAAATAATGAATGCTGTTGTGCTGAAAATAAACTAAAAAAAAAAAAAAAAATCTCTCAGCAAAGAGAAGTCTAGGACCCAATGGCTTCACTGGTGAATCCTATCATATAAAGAATTAACACCAATCCTTCTCAAACTCTTCAAAAAAATTAAGAGGAGGATATATTTCTAAACTCATTTTATGAGGCTAGCATTAGTCTAATAAAGCCAGAAAAAGACACTATAAGAAAAGAAAACCATAGGCCAATATCTCTTATGAACATAGATACAAAAATCCTCAACAAAATACTAGCAAACCAAATTCAATAGCATATTAAAAGAATCATACACTATAAACAAATGGACTTATCCCTGGGATGCAAAGGTAATTCAACATAGGCAAATCAATCACTATGCTATACCACATTAACCGAATAAAGGATTCAAATCATATGATTATCTCCATAGATGCAGGAAAGGCATTGGACCAAGTTCAACACTTTTTCCTGATAGAAACACTCAACAAACTGTATATAGAAAGAATGGATCTCTACATAACAAAGGTCATAAGTGACAAGCCCACAACTAACATCATAACCAATGGTAAAAAATGGAAAGTTTTTCCTCTCAGATCAAGAACAATACAAAAACTCTCCACTCTCACAACTTCTATTCAGCATAGTACTGGTAGCCCTAGCCACAGTAAATCAGGCAAGAAATAAAATGCATCCAAATCAAAAAGGAAGAAGCAAAACACCAATATTTACATTTTCAAGTTTTTTGTGCATATACCAAAAAGGAATTTGAAAGCCATTTCAAATGTTGGGTCCATTAGCAGAAGAAAACGTATCGCATGGAGCACTGGGTGTGGTGCACAAACAATGAATTCTGGAACACTGAAAATAAATTTTAAAAAACAAATAAATTTTTTTTAAAAAAATTAAAAAGAGATTAAGAGTCACTTATGGTTTGTCTCCCTCCCAATCCCATCTTGTTTCATTTATTCTTCTCCTACCCACTTAAGCCCCCATGTTGCCTCACCACTTCCTCATATCAGGGAGATCATATGATAGTTGTCTTTCTCTGCTTGACTTATTTCACTAAGCATGATACGCTCTAGTTCCATCCATGTTGTCGCAAATGGCAAGATTTCATTTCTTTTCATGGCTGCATAATATTCCATTGTGTATAGGGTTGCTGGGGGGAGGGGGTTTGGGAGAAGAGGGTGGGATTATGGACATTGGGGAGGGTATGTGCTTTGGTGAGTGCTGTGAAGTGTGTAAACCTGTACCCCTGGGGATAAAAATATATGTTTATAAAAAATAAAAAATTAATTTAAAAAAATTAAAAAGAAAAGAAATATGCTCAAAGTCATATAATTAACAAGTAACAGAAGCAAGATTCAAATTCAACTTTCCCTGGGAAATAAACTTGTGTTTATTCTAAATATATATACATATACATGTATATATATTTATTTATTTATGTATATATGTATTTATGTATATATGTATATATACATATATATAACCTTAGCTTTATATCAGATTTATCAGAGTCTTTTAAATAGAAAAATCAGTTGATTCAAATAATAGTTAGATTGTGTTCACCCAATTCATGAATTAAAAGTAAAGCTTTTGGAAGTTCTTTTTGTTTGCAGATGAAGTAGCTGACATTATGGTGTGTGCTACTGAAATTCATTTAAAAAGCTAAACATTGAAAATAATAATTATTTGTTTGGTAGTTCATAAAATGAACAGAAATGTTAGTGGAGCACCATGTTGCCTTAAAAACAAATATTCTCAGGGTACCTGGGTGGCTCAGTCAGTTGGGCATCTGACTCTTGATTTTGGCTCAGGTCATGAGCTCAAGATTCTGGGCTGAGCCCCACCTCAGCCTCCTTGATCAGCAGGGATTCTCTCTCTCTCTCTCTCTCTCTCTCTCTCTCCCTCTGCCCTTCCCCACCTTGCTTTCTCTCAAATAAATAAATAAATCTTTAAAATATATATTCTCACTAAATTAAGAAATCTGTAAAATAGAAAGGAATTGGAATTGTTTGTGGTACAAGCATAATTCAAATAGCATTCAAACAAGTGGAGCTACTTTACCAATCAAAATAGAAGCTGTAAGTGACAAGCATTGCAAATATTTTTATATAAACACAGTAACTGACCTACAAAACTTGTATGATAAATCTGATAGTGGATATCAAAAAATACTTCAGCACGGCAATGCACATTTTCTCCCATTGCTTCTTCTCACTAGTCATACTTCAGATATGTTCAAATC
Organism: Mustela nigripes; assembly: GCF_022355385.1. Classification (NCBI taxonomy): domain Eukaryota; kingdom Metazoa; phylum Chordata; class Mammalia; order Carnivora; family Mustelidae; genus Mustela; species Mustela nigripes. Next base: position 11,322,896 of record NC_081560.1, on the reverse strand, counting down.
TTTGAAGAACTGTTTTATAAACGAACCTAAGTGGCCTACAATTATATTGAATGTTTTAATAAACAATTCCTGTACATTTTAATTACAATAGCCTGCCCTTATCCTCATTTTCACTTTCTGTGGTTTCATTTATACAGTTTTTGGCAACCAAAGTCCTTCTGACATGTTGTCAGAAAGTCAATAGTAGCCTAACACTATGTCACAATCCTATGTCATTCATCTCACTTCCAACTCCTCATGTAGGCCTTTTATCCTCTCACAGCACAAGAAGAAAAAGGGTGATTGTAGTGCAAGAAGATATTCTGAGAAAAGAGACCAGATTCATATAAATTTATTACAGTACATTGTTATAATTGTTCTATTTGATTACAAGTTATTAGTGGTGATCTCCTGCTGTGACTAATTTATAAATCACACTTTATTTTTTTAAAGATTTATTTATTTATTTGACAGATAAAGACACAGCACGGGGAGTGAGAGAGGGAGAAGCAGGTTTCCCACTGAGCAAGGAGCCTGATGCAGGGCTCCATCCCAGGATGCTGGGATCATGACCTGAGCTGAAGACAGATGCTTAACCGACTGAGCTACCCAGACACCCCTAAATTAGACTTTATTATATGTCTATATGTAAAGGAAAAAATCATAGCATATTCAGTGTTTGGTACTATCTGCAGTGCCAGGCATCCACTGAAGGTCTTGAAACATATACCCCACTGATAAGGGGGGACTACTTTACATTTCATGTAGACTCAGAGAGAAATGTATAATCCAATTTTTAAGAAAATGGAGCTGGACATCTCCTTACACCACACACGAAAATAGATTCAAAATAGATGAAGGACCTCAATGTGAGTAGGAATCCATCAAAATCCTTGATAAAAAACAGTTTTTTAAACTTTCAGCAAATTACAATGATTGAAAACAACCCATACGCAGAAAAACATTGACATTTATCCCTACATAAGTAAGGATAGAAAGAAAAAGACACAGAACAACAACAACCAAAAAAAAAAAAAAAAGAGTGTTCAATGGTACAGAAGGGTTAATTTTAAAATTTAAAAATTGTGTTTTATTTCCATAGTTTGGCTCTCGGAGACATTGTTGCTAGAAACATTCAGGTGCACGTGCCCCTTCAGATCACTACATTTGTATCTTTAGGGTAACTACCCAGTAGCACAATTCCTGGTTCATAGGGTAGCTCTACTTTCAACTTTTTGAGGAATCTCCATGTTGTTTTCCAGAGTGACTGTACCAGCTTGCATTCCCACCACGAGTGTGGGAGGGTTCCCTTTTCTCTGCATCCTTGCCAACAGCTGTCATTCCCTGATTTGGAATTTTAGCCATTCTGACTGGTGTGAGGTGGTATCTCATTGTGGTTTTGATTTGTATTTCCCTGATGCCGAGTGATGTGGAGCACTTTTTCATGTGTCCGTTGGCAATCTGGATGTCTTCTTTGCAGAAATGTCTGTCCATGCCGTCTGCCCATTTCTTGATTGTATTATTTGTTCTTTGGGTGTTGAGTTTGCTAAGCTCTTTATAGATTTTTGGATACTAGCCCTTTATCTGACATGTCGTTTGCAAATATCTTCTCCCATTCTGTCAGTTGTCTTTTGGTTTTGTTAACTGTTTCCTTTGCTGTGCAAAACTTTTGATCTTGATTAAGTCCCAATAGTTCATTTGTGCCCTTACTTCCCTTGCCTTTGGTGATGTTCCTAGGAAGAAGTTGCTGAAGAGGTTGCTGCCTGTGTTCTCCTCAAGGATTTTGTTGGATTCCTTTCTCACACTGAGGTCCTTCATCCATTTTGAGTCTACTTTCATGTGTGGTGTGAGGAAATGGTCCAATTTCATTTTTCTGCATGTGGCTGTCCAATTTTCCCAATACCATTTGTTGAAGAGGCTGTCTTTTTCCCATTGAACATTCTTTCCTGCTTTGTCGAAGATTAGTTGACCATAGAGTTGAGGGTCTATTTCTGGGCTCTCTATTCTGTTCCATTGATCTATGTGTCTGTTTTTGTGCCAGTACCATACTCTCTTGATGATGACAGCTTTTTAATAGAGCTTGAAGTCTGGAATTGAGATGCCACCAACTTTGGCTTTCTTTTTCAATATTCTTTTGGCAATTCAAAGTCTTTTCTGGTTCCATATAAATTTTAGGATTATTTGTTCCATTTATTTGAAAAAAATGGAAGGGATTTTGATAGGGATAGCATTAAATGTGTAGATTTTAGGTAGCATAGGCATTTTCACAGTATTTGTTCTTCTAGTCACTGAGCATGGAACACTGGGTGTGGTGCATAAACAATGAATTCTGTTATATTTTTCCATTTGTTTGTGTCTTCCTCAATTTCTTTCATGAATACTTTATAGTTTTCTGAGTACAGATTCTTTGCCTCTTTGGTTAGGTTTATTCCTAGGTATCTTATGGTTTTGGGTGCAATTGTAAATGGGATCAGATCCTTAATTTCTCTTTATTCTGTCTTGTTGTAGTTGTATAGAAATGCAACTGATTTCTGTGCATTGATTTTATATCCTGACACTTTACTGAATTCCTGTACAAGTTCTAACAGATTTGGAGTGGAGTATTTTGGGTTTTCCACATAAAGTATCATATCATCTGAAAAGAGTGATAGTTTGACTTCTTCTTTGCCAATTTGGATGCCTTTAATTTCGTTTTGTTGTCTGATTGCTGAGCTAGGACTTCTAGTACTATGTTGAATAGCGATGGTGATAACAGACATCCCTGCCATGTTCCTGACCTTAGTAGAAAAGCTTTCAGTTTTTCTCTATTGTGAATGATATTCGCTGTGTGTTTTTCATAAATAGCTTTGATGATATTGAGGTATGTACCCTCTATGCCTACACTATGAAGAGTTTTGGTCAAAAAAGTATGCTGTACTTTGTCAAATGTTTTCTCAGCATCTATTGAGAGTATCATGTGGTTCTTTTTATTTCTTTTATTAATGTATTGTATCACATTGATTGATTTGTAGATGTTGAACCAACCTTGCAGCCCTGGAATGAATCCCACTTGGTTGTGGTGAATAATCCTTTTAATGTACTGTTGGATCCTATTGGCTAGTATTTTAATGAGAATTTTCACTTCTGTGTTCATCAAGGACATTGGTCTGTAATTCTCTCTCTCTCTTTTTAAGATTCTATTCATTTATTTGACAGACAGAGATCACAAGCAGGCAAAGAGGCGGGCAGAGAGAGGAGGAATCAGGCTCCATGCTGAGCAGAGAGCCCAACGTGGGGCTCAATCCCAGGACCCTGGAATCATGACCTGAGCCGAAGGCAGAGGCCTTAACCCACTGAGCCACCCAGGCTCCCCTATAATTCTCTTTTTGATGGGATCTTTGTCTGGTTTTGGGATCAGGGTAATAGTGGCCTTATAAAATGAGTTTGGAAGTTTTCCTTTCATTTCTATTTTTTGGAACAGTTTTAGGAAACTAGGAGTTAATTCTTCTTTAAATGTTTGGTAGAATTCCCCTGGGAAAACATTTGGCCCTGGGCTCTTGTTTGTTGGGAGATTTGTGATGATTGTTTCAATCTCCTTACTGGTTATGGGTCTGTTCAGGTTTTCTATTTCTTCCTGGTTCAGTTGTGGTAGTTTATATGTCTCTAGGAATGCATCCATTTCTTCCAGGTTGTCAAATTTGCTGGCATATTGTTGCTCATAATATGTTCTTATAATTGTCTGTATTTCTTTGGTGTTGGTTGTGATCTCTCCTATTTCATTCATGATTTTATTTTGGGGAGTCCTTTCTCTTTTCCTTTTGATAAGTCTGGCCAGGAGTTTATCAATGTTATTAATTCTTTCAAAGAACCAGTTCCTAGTTTCGTTGATTTGTTCTATTATTTTTTTAGTTTCTATTTCATTGATTTCTACTATGATCTTTATTATTTCTTTTCTCCTGCTGGGTTTAGACTTTCTTTGTTATTCTTTCTCCAGCTCCTGTAGGTGTAGGGTTTGGTTGTGTATTTGAGACCTTTCTTATTTCTTGAGAAAGGCCTGTATCACTATATATTTTCCTCTCGGGACTGCTTTTGCTGTGTGCCATAGATTTTGAACCATTGTGTTTTCATTACCATTTGTTTCCATTAATTTTTTCAATTCTCCTTTAATTTCCTGGTTGACCCATTCATTTTGTAGAAGGATGCTCTTTAGCTTCCATGTATTGGGTTCTTTCCAAATTTCTTTTTGTGATTGAGCTCTAGCTTCAGAGCATTGTGGTCTGAAAATATGCAAGGAATGATCCCAATCTTTTGGTACTTGTTGAGACCTGATTTGTGGCCCAGGATGTGATAGATCCTGGAGAATATTCCATGTGCAGTAGAGAAGAATGTGTATTCTGTTGCTTTGGGATGGACTGTTCTGAATATATCTGTGATGTCCATCTGGTCCATCGTGTCATTTAAGGCCTTTATTTCCTTGTTGATCTTTTGCTTGGATGATCTGTCCATTTCAGTGAGTGGGGTGTTAAAGTCCCCTACTATTATTGTATTATTGTCAATATGTTTCTTTGATTTTGTTATTAATTGGTTTATAGAGTTGGCTGCTCCCATGTTAGGGGCATGGGTATTTAAAACTGTTAGATCTTCTTGTTGGACTGACCCTTTGAGTATGATATAGTGTCCTTCCTCATCTCTCATTATAGTCTTTGGCTTAAAATCTAATTTATCTGATATAAGGTTTGCCACCCCAGCTTTCTTTTGATGTCCATTAGCATGGTAAATTGTTTTCCATCCCTCCACTTTAAATCTGGAGGTGTCTTTGGGTCTAAAATGAATTTCTTGTAGATAGCATATTGATGAGTTTTGTTTTTTATCCTTTCTTATACCCTGTGTCTTTTGATTGGGGCATTTAGCCCATTTACATTCAGGGTAACTAACTATTGAAAGATATGAATTTAGTGCCATTGTATTGCCTGTAAGGTGAATGTTACTGTATATCATCTCTGTTCCTTTCTGGTCTACTACTTTTAGGCTCTCTCTTTGCTTAGAGGACCCTTTTTAATACCCTTTTTAATACTTCCTGTAGAGCTGGTTTTGTTTACAAATTTAAAAATTATTTTAGGTTTTTTCTTTGGTTTTTTTTTTTTTTTTTTTTGTCCTGGAAGCTTTTTTTCTCTCCTTCTATTTTCAATGATAGCCTAGCTAGATATAGTATTCTTGGCTGCATGTTTTTCTCATTTAGTGCTCTGAATATATCATGCCAGTTCTTTCTGGCCTGCCAGGTCTCTGTGGATAAGTCTGCTGCCAATCTAATATTTTTACCATTGTATGTTACAGACTTCTTATCCCAAGCTGTTTCAGGATTTTCTATTTGACACTAAGACTTATAAATTTTACTATTAGATGATGGGGCATGAACCTTTCTTATTGATTTTGAGAGGGGTTCCCTGTGCCTCCTGGATTTCGATGTTTGTTCCTTTTGCTGTATTAGGGAAATTCTCTAGAGCCCCTCCTGAATGTCAAGTGACAAATTTTAAAACAACAACAATGGGGCGCCTGGGTGGCTCAGTGGGTTAAGCCTCTGCCTCTGGCTCGGGTCATGATCTTAGGGTCCTGGGATTGAGCCCCACATCAGGCTCTCTGCTCAGTGGGGAGCCTGCTTCCCCCTCTCTCTCTGCCTGCCTCTCTGCCTACTTGTGATCTCTCTCTGTCAAATAAATAAATAAAATCTTTAAAAAAAAAAAAAGTAAAACAACAATAATAATAGTACAAATTAGACACATAGTAGAAAAATACAGGAAATTTAAAAATATAATCTTAAAACTATCAGAGATACAATGAAAAAGGATAATAATAAAGAATGACAATGTATTTCTCATCAACAATAATAAATACCAGAAATAAGAAGCTAACAAATCAAAATATTCAAAGTGCTAAGAGAAAATAGCTGTCAACGTAGAATTTTTTACCTACTCAAATTCTTATTAACATAAGAGCAAAATAAAAATATACTCAGGCATCCAAAAGCTAAAAGAACCTCACTCATATGGAAATAATCTTCCAAAGATTCATAGAAAGCTGCTAAAAGTCTTTACCAAGAAATACATGACCAAATCAAAGGGAAGCATTAACTTAGAGGAAATAGTATGTCAGAATATGGAAACTTCAGAAGACAATTAAAAATTCCCTCATGCATGTATCAAGAGCAGAGCATTATTAAAGGAACACTAGAGGGGAGAAGGTCCATATGAAAGTTTAAAATATGATAGTAGAAATTAAAACATTCAGTGGAATGACTGGAAAACAAAGTCAAAGATGAGCACCTGGGTGGCTCAGTAGGTTAAGTGTCGGCCCTCAGCTCAGGTCATGATCCCAGGGTACTGGGATCAAGCCCCACATCAGGCTCTCTGCTCAGTGGGGAGCCTGCTTCCCCCTCTCTGCCTGGCTCCCTGCCTACTTGTGATCTCCCTCTCTGTGTCAAATAAATAAATAAAATCTTAAAAAAAAAAAAGTCAAAGAAATCTCTCAAAAATTAGAACAAAACACTAAAGAGATAAAAAATGTTAAGGTCTGACAATGAATATGAGGAATTCAGAAAAGAAAGAAGAGAGAAAAAAAGTAAAGGGAATCATTAAATTAATGACCAATATAGGGGTGCTTAGGTGGCTCAGCAGGTTAAAACTTCTGCCTTTGGCTCAGGTCATGGTCCCAGGGTCTTGGGATCAAGCCCTGCATCGGGTTCTCTGCTCTGCAGGAAGCCTGCTTCCCCCACCTCTCTCTCTGCCTCTCTGCCTACTTGTGATCTCTGTCTGCAAAATAAATAAATAAAATATTTTTAAAAAATCCATGACCGATATATTGCCCAAGTTGGAAGATATTGTTTTCCAGATTGAAATCCCATTTTAGTGGGTAAAACAGACATCCAGCAAAAGACATTATCATGAAAATTCAAAGCAAAGGTATTTCCTAACTCCAGAGAAAGGTATGTAATTTACTTTCACAGAAACAAAATAAGGGGAAATAAGATGTGGTGGGGAAAGGAAATAGGACTTTTTTTTCTAATAAATAAAACAAAAAGTACATAGAAGTATTTGACTTAACTGCATTATTTTTTTCTGTGTCAAGGTAACCCTTTACAAGATCAGTAACTGAGGTGAGCTATACCAGGAACAAAGAGAGACTGATTTACTTTTATTTATTTTTAAAGATTCATTTTTTTTATTTCAGAGAGAGAGAGAAAGGGAGTTTGTGAGCAGGGTGAGGGGCAGAGGAAAAGAAGAAAGAGAATCTCCAGCAGACTCCCCATGGAGCACAGAGCCCAATCGTGGCCCAATCCTACAACCCTAAAATCACAATCCCCACTAAAATCCACCAAAGCTTAACTCCAGAAGCTTAACCAACTGTCCCACCCAGATGCCCCAAATAGACCACCCATACTGGACACTAACCATGGTCGTATTCACACAAGCTCTTTGTTTAACCATTGCAGTCATCTTGATTATTTAATACTCAGGTTGCCTCAGAGTCCTACTTAACATCCAACATGCTATGCCATGGAGTGCAAATACCTTTTACAACTGTAATATACCAATAAGCCTTTATCTTTAGAGTTTCTTGAGGTAGGATCCTGTGTTTCACTTCTGTACTCCAAGTGCCTGGTATACAATATGTGCTCAAAAAAAATGTATTAGTGTGCTCATGTTTTACCCACTCAAAAAATTTCATTAAAAGGAAATCATAAGGGACGTTACAAAATAGAAACATATGACAATAGAAGTACTACATATCAAATTTGAAGGGCTTCCGTAACATGGTACTAGCAGTATATGTATACACTTCTTTCTTTAAAAAAAAAAAAAATTAAGAAAAATTGAAAATCATTTTGTTAGGTGTTCAACTCAAGAATCAAAAACAGTGACAAAACAAAAGGAAGATGTAAAGTTATATTAAAGTGAGTGAAGAATTTAATTCAATAGAATTAAAGGAATAATGAAAGATAAACAAAACCCATAACTGAATCTTCAGGGAAGGGGGTGGGAAATCTAGTAAAATAGCAAGTGTCTAATTAGAAAACAATGAGAAAAGACACAGAAATATTAGAAAAAGAAGAAAAAATGCAGTAACTATGGAATAAATAATGGAGATCTACTCCAAACTCATATGTGTAATATTATGCTAAAGAATTTTGAAAACGTACATGAAATAGAAATTTTTCTAGAAAAAAGAAATAATTAAAATTAGTCTCCCTTCCCAAAACTGACAAACTAATTAACGAACTAACTATTTTTAAAAATTGAATTTGTAATCAAATGTCCACCCTGCTGCCCCGCCAAAATAGAATTCCTCTTTATCCAATATAATAGAACTTTCAATCAGACACTATTATGTACAAAAAGATTGCATTTCCAAGCCTCCTTTGTGGGCAAATGCTGCAGTATGACTACAGTCAGCATTTTGTAGTTTATGGGAGTCCTACTTTAGGGTCACTTCATTGTCTTTCATCATCTTCTTTTGCCCTTCTTCCACACCACCTCCCTGACTTCAGGTGTCATCAGCTGGTGAGGCTGAGGTGTGGACCTCAAAGACATGGAGCAATAAGCTCAAAGAACCTATCCCTGGGGCGCCTGGGTGGCTCAGTGGGTTAAGCCTCTGCCTTTGGCTGGGGTCATGATCTCAGGGTCCTGGGATTGAGTTCCACATTGGGGGGGGGGTCTCTGCTCTGCAGGGAGCCTGCTTCCCTCACTCTCTCTCTCTGCCTGCCTTTCTGCCTACTTGTGATCTCTTTCTGTTAAATAAACAAATAAAACGTTAAATGAAAAAAAAAAAAAAACTATCCCTGAGGACTCAGTTAAGTGAAGTTACCATGTCAGTCACAGATTACTTATTTCCAGACTAAACTCTTCCCTTGTGTAAACACTGTTGTTGCTATTGTTGCTACTATGTGAAAAATGTCTTTAGACTGCTTTTAAAAACAGTAAAATATCAAAAAGGATTTTTAAGAACAAATATGAGCCAAGTATAACATACAATAAAGGATTTGTTGTTGTTGTTGTTGTTGTTATGTATAGTTGACATACAATGTTATATTAGTTTCAGGGGTCCAACATAGAGATTTGTCTAGTCTGTACATTACTTAATCCTCACCATGAAAAGAGCAGTCACCACCTGTCACCATACAACATAATTACAATATTAGTGACTATATTCCCTATGCTGTACTTTTCATCACTGTGACTTATTTATTTTGTTACTGGAAGTTTATACCTTTTAATTCCCTTCATCTAATTTACCCAACCCCCTACCTTCTTCCTTCTGGCAAACACCAGTTTGTTCTCTACATTTATGAGAAAACTAAAGGGGTTTTATTTAGGGCAAAATGTTTATTATTCTTTCATTGCTTTTACAAATAATTTCAAAATAAAATGTGCAGAAATTAGATAAATGCAAAATACCTAATACAATAGTCATCGCTAAGTTACAAGATTGAGTATTTTTTATTTTTATTTAAAATATTCTGTATTTTTCATACATAAAAATTATTAATATCAAAACTATAACTGACCACATAGTATATTTTCATTGAATCCCTGTAAGTAAAGAGAGTCATAAGCATTCACACTGGGAAGAAAAGAAGCTCAGGGTTTACTACATGATGAAAGATAATTGTGCCATGAACAAAATAAAACAATCTTAACAACAAAATTAACCATGGGGATCTCTAGAATATAATAAATGTGAAATGCAAACCTTGATTATATTATCACATCATCAAGGACAGATTACTTTTTGCCTCTGGATTTAGGATGAAGAAGGCATTTTTAAGATTTTATTTTTAAGTAACACTCAACATGGGGCTCAAACCACAACCCCAACATCAAGAGCTGCACGCTCCACCAACTGAGCCAGCCAGGCACCCCTGATGAAGACATTTTTTTTTTAAATAAAGAAAGAAGAGAATGTCTGATCTTCACCTCAATCCAAGAAAAGAATGAAAGATGTGGCAGTTTCTGTGGCAGGAAACAGAAACCAAAGGAAGAAAACACTCCTTTGAAATGCCGTGATAGTTACTATGGAAGACAATATCCTCAAAGTTTTGTGTTTTGTTTTGTTTTGTTTCCCCAGAGCCTCCACTTAGAGCAAAACAACTCTGAAAAGTATGAACAAATTTGGAGGATTTACACTATACAATTTCAAAGTTTATTAAACAGTTATAATCATTGGTAGAGTGCATTATTCACAAAAGGGTAGGTACATAGACCAGTGGAACAGAAGAGACAGTTGAAAAGTAGACCCACACAAATACAGACAACCAATTTTTTACTATGATGCCAATTGTTTACTATAATTGCCAAGGCAATTCGATGAAGAAAGGATATTTCTATCAACAAACAATTCTGGAGCAATTGTTATTCATATGCAAAACAAAATAAAATACCTTGACACATTCCTCTCCTCTTATACAAAAGTTAAATTGAAATGGATCATGGATGGACCTAAATATGAAAGACCAAATGATACAACTTCTCAAAGAAAATAAGAGAAAGTTTTTGTGGCCTTGAGTCTGGCAAAGTTGAAGAAAAATTGATAAAGTAAAACTTATCAAAATATCAAACTTTCATTCTGTAAAAGATATTGTTAAGAGGATGAAAAGAAGCTATGGACTAAGAGAAAATATTTGCAAAGCATTTAGGTCATAAAGGACTTTTAACTACAATATATAAAGAATTTTTAAAATTCAGCAATAAGCAAACAACTAGATTTTTAAAAATAGGCAAAAATCTGTAAACACTCTACCAAAGAAAATATACTTTTGTCTAATTAGTATATAAACAATGGTCAATGCCACTAGTCATTAGGCGAATGCAAATCAAAATCACAGTAAAATATGCCACTTCTAAAACATCTTTAAAAAAACCCAAAACAAACCAAAAAAAGCCCTGCACACATAACACCAACAATGCTAGGAGCGAGTTAAGAAGCAACTAGAACTTACATACATCGCTAGTAAAATTAAAAACATGGGGGACCTGGGTGGCTCAGTTGGTTCAGCATCATACTCTTGATTTTGCCTCAGGTCATGATCTCAGAGTCCTGGGATTGAGGCCCACATCAGGCTCTGCACTCAGCAGGGAGTCTGCTTGAAATTCTCTCTCTCCCTCTGCCCCTCTCCCTGCTCACACACTCTGTCTCTCAAATAAATAAATAAATCTTTAAAAAAAGAAGAAAGAAAGAAAGAAAGAAAGAAAGAAAGAAAGAAAGAAAGAAAGAAAGAAAGAAAGAAAGAAAGAGTATAATTACTCTGGAAAATAGTTCAGCAGTTCCTTTAAAAGTTAAGTGCTTGGTTGTGGTACATAAACAATGAATCTTGGAACACTGAAAAAATTAAATTAAATTAAAAAAAAAAAGTTAAGTGCTTACTGTACAACCCAGAAATCCTATTTCTAGGGATTTGCCCAAGTGAAATGAAGATGTTGCATGTGAATGTTTATAGCAATTTATTCATCATTGCCAAAAACTAGAAATGACTCAGATGTCTTTATAAGAGAACAGATAAACAAACTGAAATAACCACACAATGTAATTCTACTCAACAATAAAAGTAGCTGAACTATAAATTAACTTAAATGGTTAAATCTTAACTACATTTTGCAAAATAAAAGAAGCCAAACCCAAAAGGCTAGATACTGTATGAATCCATTTATATGTCCTCTGGAAAAAGCAAAAGTATTGGGACAAAAAACAAATTAGTGGTTGCTAGGGACTTTGGGATTGGGCTGGGGAGACACAGATAACTCTAGGGTTGGGGCAGGATGACTAGAGCATCCCATAATGCTGAAAGTAAGGAAATAAAAATAAAAATGGAATCATAACAAAGACATAAGAGCGTACATGAAAGAGTTTCCAATTACCAAAGCTTGAGAAATTTGAGTAACATTATAAATAATAAATATTAGATTGTAACAGAATATAAAATCCATGAGTATATACTAATGCAAATTAATGTTTGATTAAATAAATGATGGAAAAAACTCTTTTTTACAGAAGAATTCTAATTAATACAAGTAAAAGGAATGAAGAAAATAAAAAATTAGAACAGCACAACAATGTAATAATTGTTGCAGTCAACATCTGCTAATGAATGCTGACATTAGTGAAGAGGGGTTTAAGGAAAAACAAGATATTTGCATAGCTGCAAAGTAACTCCTCCAGAATATTACTGTGAAGGTTTTAAAATATGTCCACAAATTCTTTGAGTTTCCTCCTTCCAGAAAGCAAAGTTTAATTCCTCTCCCCTTGAGTATGGGCTAGATTTCAGTGACTCACTTCAAATGATGAGATTATAAGGGGGGGGTGGTGAATAATCATGGTGGAGAAAACGGGCAGATAGATGTCATTTTTACCAAGGATGCTCAAGTTTCCCGTCACTACTACTAAGACATTGGCATCATGTACCTCCTACAATGAGAAGGGTACTTCACCTTCGGAGTATTCCCCCAAATCCATAACTCCAATGTAATCATGAGAAAACATGAGACAAACCCAAACCGGACTGCTCTACAAAATACCTGGGCCAGTATTCTTCAAAATGGTCATGGTCATGAAAGAAAATGAAAAACCAAGAATCTATTACATATTGAATGAGACTAAAAATACACAATGATTAAATGCATCATGGAATTGTAGATTGGATCTTGGAATAGGAAAAGGACATTAATGGAAAACTGGGAAAAATCCAAATAAAGCCCATAGGTTAGCTACTAGTATTGTTGTAACCGTGCTAACTTCTTAGTTTTGGTCATAGCGCCACGGTCAAGTCAGATGAAAGCATTATGGGCAGCTAGATGAAGGGTATATAGGAATTCTCTATACACAACACATATCTATGTCAAAATTATTTTGAAATAGTAAGTTAAAAATATACCAAATAAACTGAAATTTTTAAAGCCGTTTTCTCTGTCCTTAATGGTTCAAATTTTTCTTCATGAGTTTTCCTTGGTTAAATACACACTTGGATATATTTAGCAAACTGGGTATGTCATTCAGGTTCTAGTAATTCCACTGGCTCTGCTTCTAAAAAATCATCTCTTTGCCTAGAAAGGCCACCTCACCCCACTTCAGACTGCCCCTGGGAGTTCCTATCAACAACATTCTTTTTTCCATTGTAGGAAGAAACCTCACCATAAGCTGTGACAAACAGAGCCTCTTTTTTTTTTTTTAACATTTTATTTATTTATTTGACAGAGAGAGAGATCACAAGTAGGCAGAGAGGCAGGCAGAGAGGTGGGGGGGAAGCAGGCTCCCCGCTGAACAGAGAGCCCGATGCGGGGCTCCATCCCAGGACCCTGAGATCGTGACCTGAGCCGAAGGCAGAGGCTTAACCCACTGAGCCACCCAGGCACCCCTCAGGTAATTTGCTTTGCAAAGAATTTCTGTCTCTTGAAAATTAGCATCTTCTTGCTTTACTATTGTGATATTATGATTTATAATAAGAGATACATTTGGTCTCTGTGCCTTTTTTCTGTCAGAACTCCTAAAACCTTCAGAATTCCCAAATCCATAAGCATTATAAAGGTGTTTTTGGTTGTTGATGAAGTGACTTGAAAACCACACCTAAACTGGGGTGGTTGTCAGGAGAACCAATCATTGACTAGAAGCTTGGAATTTTCGGTCCCACCCCCTTATTTCCAGAAAGGAGAGAGGGGCTAGAGTAGAGACAATCACCAATGGCCAATGATTTAATCAATCCTGCCTATAGAATGAAGCCTCCTTGGGTTCAGAGAGCTTCTAGTGAACATGTGATGTTCACTGGAGAGGGCATGGAAGCTACATACTTTGCCCTCCTCATCTCCTCCACCTGAAAGTTCATTGGTAGCCTTTATCCTATCCTTTATTATAAAGTTTATTATAAAACTGGTAAGCTATTTTCTTGAGTTCTGTGAGCCACTCTGGCAAATTAATGGGACCTGAGGAGAGAATCCATGAGAACCTCTAATTTACAGCTGACAGGTCAGGAGCACAGGTGACAACCGGGATATGTGATTGCCATCTGGTGTGGGGTCAGTCTTATGGGACTGATCCCTTAACCCATGGGATCTGATGCTATCTCCAAGTAGGTAGTGTCCAAATTGAGTTAAATTGTAGGACACTGGCTGGTGTCACAGAATGACCTGGTGTGGGAAAAAACACATACACAAAAAACAAAAACCCACACATATAGTGACCTGAAGTGTCAGAAGTGAAGGGTTCTGTTTAATTAGTAAGGAAAATTTCACAGATAGAATGCTGGGTTGCCTTTTTTTTTAAACTCAATTATTCTTCCTTTAAGTAGTGAAGACATCATAAAAGACTATCAGGAAAACAAATGTTAACAGTCAAGTCAAACCTGAATTTAGTCTTTGGCTTAAAGGATCCACACAAAAGGATCCACAGGTCCAGGAAGTATAAAGTATAAATAATGGGAAAGAACATGGACTCTGGCACCACGTAACTTGTGTTAGAATCGCAACTCTGTCTCTCTCTAGGTGTGTGACTTTGGCATCAGTTTCCACATCTGAAAAGGTAGGTAATAAAGGCACAATCTTAAAAAAAAAAAAAAAAAGTATATTCTTCATTGGGTTGCTGTAAGGCTTAAATGTGATTATAGAAAGTATTTGAAAAGTGCCTAGCACATAATCAGAACTACATGTCTCTATCTCTGTGTCTTTGAATTTATTATTATTATTATTATTATTATTATTATTATTATTATTTTCAATCAGTTCCCTGAGGTCACAAGTAAAATTAGTTAAATGGTGACTTGGTGGGAACCTGGGTCACTCAGTCATTAAGTGTCTGACTGCAGCTCAGGTCATGGTCCCAGGGACCTGGGATTGAGCCCCATGTCGGGCTCCCTATTCAGCTGGGAGTCTGCTTCTCCCTCTCCCTGCGTACCTCCACCCCTCTCATGCTCTCTCTAGCTATCTCTCTCTCTCTCTCAAATAAATACATAAAATATTTTTTAAAAAATGGTGACTTGGTGGGCAAATGTTCAGCTTAAATGGTGCTAGTCAAAGCCATGGCCTTCAATGCCATGTTAGTGGTTTATAAACAAGCATCCTCCCCAGCCCCATAATTGAACCAATACCAACAAGTCCAATGGGCATGGAAGAGGATTAAAAAGCAAATCCTTCCATCATTTGCATCTCCAGATTTAGAGCTAACAATTGTGAGATAAACAAATGGAGTGAATTTGGAAATGATGCATCCAAGACTTACTCCTATGACATAAAGAGTGGGAGCTATCAAAGATCTGCCTAACAAATGCTAGAGAGACATTTTCCTCCAGACACAAAAGAGGGGTAACAACTTAAGATGACCAAAACCTGCAATCCCCCAGAAAATGAACTGTCACCATTTCAGATCTTACCGATTTTAACAATTATAGGCACTGAATGCATCACTGGTATCATTGCAAATGGGTTCATTATGACTGTAAATGCAGCTGAGTGGATTAAAAATAAGGTAATTTCCACCTGTGGCAGAATCCTGTTTTTCTTGAGTGTATCCAGAATAGCTCTCCAAAGCTTCATGATGCTAGAGTTTACCTTCAGCTCAACATTCCCACGTTTTTATAATGAAGACCTTATATATGACATGTTCAAAGTAAGTTTCATGTTCTTAAATCATTGTAGCCTCTGGTTTTCTGCCTGGCTCAGTTTCTTCTACTTCGTGGAGATTGTTGATTTCTCCCACCCCCTTTTCCTCAAGTAGAGAATTTCCAGATGGATGCCCTGGCTTCTGTGGCTTTCAGTGTCTATTTCCCTGGGCTACGGTGGGCTCTTCCCTAAAGACATCTACAGCGTGTATCACAATTCTTCTATCCCTTCCTCCAACTCAAGAAAAAATACTTCACTGAGACCAATATGGTCAACCTGGTTCTTCTCTATAACTTGGGGGTCTTCATTCCTCTGATCATGTTCATCCTTTCAGCCACCCTGCTGATCATGTCTCTCAAGAGACACACCCTACACTTGAAAAGCAATGCCACTGGCTCCAGGGATCCCAGCATGGAGGCTCACATGGGGGCCATCAAAGCTACCAGCTACTTTCTCATTCTCTACATTTTCAATGCAGTTGCTCTATTTCTCTATATGTCCAACATCTTTGACATCAACAGTTACTGGAATATTTTGTGCAGATTTATCATGGCTGCCTACCCTGCTGGACACTCCATTCTGCTGATTCGGGACAACCCTGGGTTGAGAAGAGCTTGGAAGCAGGTTCAATCTCAAGTTCATCTTTACCTAAAAGAGCAGACTCCATGACTGACACCCAAAAAGTACAACAGCACCCAGCCCAACAGCTCTACCTTTCCCCCACCCATACCCCTCTCCTTCTACCCCCTTTCTTTCCCAAACCTGATTCTTTTATCTTCTATGTATTTTTTTAATACAGAAAGCTGATTTTCACTTTTCTCTTTTGCTTCATGTGCACAATCACAGTGATGCTTGACATTCTTTACCTGAGCCTTTCATTTCTACCTCCCCTTGCTTCATCTAAAGCAGTGATTCTATACATTAAATCTCTGGGAGAGATTTTTTAAAGTATCAATGTCTAAGCCTGACCCCTAAATTAAGTCAGAATTTTTGGTGTTAGAACTGAAACAATTCTTTCAAGTTCTCAAGTGATTATTTTCTAAAACAAAAAATTTTTAAGATGGTCATACTGGCTTATAACAAGAGAAAAATTAAGACTACTTTGAAGTGTAAGTTTTCACCTATCAGATTAGCAAAGATCAGAAAGTTTGGTAACACACTATGTGTGATTATGGAGACCAGGCAATCTCATAAGTTGATGGAAATACTAACTGCTGCTTCTTCAAGTACAGTTTAGTAATACTTCTGAAGGAACATACTTTTAATTGGCAATTTTACTTGGGGGAGTTTATCTTATATTTCAGTACATAAAAATGGACAGGTACCAGTTATATATTGCAATATTTTGCATCTAAGATGGCCATATTCATTATTAAATATGGAACCATATTGAGGGTAGCAACCAATGTTGAATCACCAATCTATGATAAAAACTTAACCTACTTTCTCTCCCTATCTGTAATAACCGGGTTAAATTCCTCCTGAAATAGAAACATTATTTCTTTCTCTCTTCAATAAGATGCAGAGACTCTTCTTAAAGGGTCTTGTTTTCTGAACTTCTATGTCTTTGGGACTCTAAGACAAGATAAATAAGGTAAAAGAACAAAATGTAAGGAAGACCTTGAAATTTTGAAATGTTCAATACGGGAGAGAGATGTCAGCACTTGAATCTATTCAGGGCAGGTCTGGACTTTGGGCTGCTTTATTACTGCTTTATTATTTAGGACCTGTAGTGGAAAGAGCCACCCTGAGAGAAGAAAGGGTAAACTACCCTCCCCCATTTCATAACCAGTCTACAGTCTGTAGACATGGACACCTCTAGGGCAGTCTTCACTGGGCCAAGTACTCCTCACATGTACCAGCAAGTAAATATGACTTGCTATTGAAACCATGAAAGTCTTCCAGGAAGGAACATGACTGTTTCAGTTGTGAACATTAGATGTTCATCACTATTTGTCATTTAATCCTTATCAAGTATTTTGTTGTTTTAAAAAAAAATGTTTGATATTCAAAATGATTTCATCCTTCTTTGCACATTAACAAATGGATTCTGGAAAATATACTGGATGCTAAGAAAACTGGTAAACCTGTTTTGTAAACATTCTCAGGAGCTGAAGACATTAAGTCAGTGAGTATCAAAGCATAGTTATCAGGGTCTCTGGGTGGCTTGGTTAATCGACTGCCTTTAGGACAGGTCATGATCCCAGGGTCCTGGCATTGAGCCCTGCATCAAGGACCCTGCTTCTTCCTCTCCCTCTGCTTGCCATTCCCTCTGCTTGTTCTCTCTCTCTCTTTCTCCCTCTGTCAAATAAATAAAATCTTTAAAAACAAACAAACAAACAACAACAACAACAAACAAACAAAAAAAAAAAAACCATAGTTATAGGCAGCTGGAAATAGACCATCAAAGCTATGACTGGTGAGAAAATATTGATGGAAATGATTAGATTACTCACTGAGCAGCTCCCAAAACCCAGTAACAGATAATTGGGGAAATACATATCACATGTCACAATTGTTTGTCACTATTTCTGGTAATGTGGTAAGGTTTATTTTCTTGTGAAATACCCTGATTGCTACAAAGCTGTCTATTAAAAGCATCTTAACTCAATGCCTGGGTTTTGTTTTGGTTTTTTATGAGACTGTCAATATTAACAAAAAACATAATACTGTTACTCATTTCTAAAACTCCACCCAAAGATTACAGAATTAAGAAATTAGAGTTATTTCAAATTTATTTTTAAGTTATTATTATTATCAAAGTAAAATAGCTTTTGTCAAACAGACAAGCAAATAAATCCTGAAAAGGTATTTTGTGAAAAGTAAGTCTCCTGCTCACCCTGATTTCCACTTCCCACAAGCAGCAGTTCTATTGATTTCCGGCTTTAGCTTTTGTGGTGGCTACTTTTATAGCTTCGAATGCAGACACACACACACACACACACACACACACACACACGCATTGTTTAACCCATCTGTAAACAACACCCATTAACTCATCACTGTAAAAGATGAGGACAGAAGTGTCTCTTACATTGTCCTCAACTGTTCCCTTGTCCTCTTCCCAAATTTTGAGAATTGCATTACTACTTTTAGCTCCTATTCTCATTGCTTTTAAATTATTGAGTGATCATCTTACATTTCAATGTTTTGTTCTAATATTTATAATCAATGCCTATCAACTCAGCATTAAATAGTGTTGGTGCTCCTATCCTTCCCTCTACTACTTTTCCCTTTTCTGCCTTTTTTTTTTTTAAAGATTTTTTTTAATTTATTTATCGGGGTGGGGGGGTGGAGAGAGCGAGCACAGGCAGACAGAATGGCAGGCAGAGGCAGAGGGAGAAGCAGGCTCCCAGCCCAGCAAGGAGCCCGATGTGGGACTCGATCCCAGGATGCTGGGATCATGACCTGAGCCGAAGGCAGCTGCTTTTAACCAACCGAGCCACCCACCTTTTCTGCCTTCTAACTTCGAAAAGCAACATGCTCTTTTTACACTGTCATATGCTATTCTGTAACTGTAGTTCAGTCTTCTGTGCTTTACCTTTGAATTTATTTTAAATGTAGAAAAATCGGGCTCCTCGGTGGTTCAGTGGGTTAAGTCTCTGCCTTTAACTCGGGTCATGATCTCAGGGTCCTGGGGTCAAGTCCCTTGTCAGGCCTCTCTCTCTGCCTGCCTACCTGCCTACTTGCGATTTCTCTGTGTCAAATAAATAAATCTTTAAAAAATTTTAAAAAATAAATGTAGAAAAATCAATAAACAGCATTTCTTTCTTTAAAAAAGGTTGTATTCACTTATTTGAGAGAAGGGGAAAGAGAGAGCGGGAAAGCGGGTGAGAAGAAGAGGAGGAAGCAGAATCCCGGCTGAGCAGGGAGCCTGCTACAGGACTCCATCTCAGGACTCTGGGATCATGACTGGAGCCGAAGGCATAGGCCTAACCAACTAAGCCACCCAGGCACCCCAATAAATAGCATTTCTAGTGCTATTACAAAAGCTATTATTGAACTCGGGACCAAAAAGTGCTTTCCATTAAGTTCAATGACACAATCCATAGATCCAAGTAAAAGGAGACTATTTCCAGCATAAAAATCAGATACATTTTATTTTCTGACACTTCATCGTTCACTCAATAACATGCAAGAGTTTAGTTTAGATTTATGATAATCCTGCTCAACTGCCTACCTTTATGTTGTTTAGACCACCCTCATCTCCCAGAGATAGTATATTCCTTACATCTTCTCAAAGGAATTCTGTACTTTAATCATGGTACTCTCGGCTGGATATAATCCACTAAGTAATTTCCTCAGAAAGGTCCTTTGGAAAATGCGAAATGTTTTCCTTTTTTCCTCACTTTTGATTGGTAGTTGATTGAATATATAATTCTAGGTCTAAATAATTTACCTTAAGTAATTAGAAGAAATTTCGTTATCTTTTCACATTTGTCATTACTAACTGGAAGTGTGAAAGCAACCTGTGCCTTTTTCTTTTTTCTTTAGAAGTTTTTAGAATCTTCTTTTAATACTTAGTGATTTACCAGGGTTGCACAATTGCATATAACAGAAATCTGACTAAAGTGACCATATAATGCTTTTTTTTTTTTAACGGACCAAATTTTATTTTTTCACTGTTCCAAGATTCATTGTTTATGCACCACACCCAGTGCTCCATGAAATACGTGCCCTCCATAATACCCACCACCAGGCTCACCTAACGCCCCACCTCCTCCTCTCCAAAACCCTCAGTTTGTTTCTCAGAGTCCACAGTCTCTCTTGGTTTGTCTCCCTGTCAGATCTCCCCCAATTCACTTTTCCTTTCCTTCTCCTAATGTCCTCCATGTTATTCCTTATGCTCCACAAGTAAGTGAAACCATATGATAATTGACTTTCTCTGCTTGACTTATAATGCTATTTTTTAATATAACATGGGTTCTAGAGGCTGAAAAAAATGCTCTAGGAAGTCACCAATGACCCAAGATCTTTCAAGCTTCCTCTCCAGACAAATCATGCTGCTGAAGTTCATATGCATGGTCACAGGATGGCTGCTACACACAGGCATCATTTCTACATTCTAGGCAGAACTGGGTCATACGGACACCCCCACAAGGAAATTTGTAGAAGTTATTTTTTAATTTAAAGTGCACACTTCCACTCTAATCCACCCCAAACAAAATCAGGGTACTAATAATGAGGAAGAGGGAAGAATGATCTTCTCTAAAGATATAAGTTCAATTTTTTTTTAATTTTTTATTTTTTATAAACATATATTTTTATCCCCAGGGGTACAGGTCTGTGAATCACCAGGTTTACACACTTCACAGCACTCACCAAAGCACATACCCTCCCCAATGTCCATAATCCCACCCCCTCCCCCCCAGCAACCCTCAGTTTGTTTTGTGAGATTAAAAGTCACTTATGGTTTGTCTCCCTCCCAATCCCATCTTGATGTCCATCAACAGATGAATGGATCAAGAAGATGTGGTATATATACACAATGGAATACTATGCAGCCATCAAAAGAAATGAAATCTTGCCATTTGCGACAACATGGATGGAACTAGAGCGTATCATGCTTAGTGAAATAAGTCAAGCAGAGAAAGACAACTATCATATGATCTCCCTGATATGAGGAAGTGGCGATGCAACATGGGGGCTTAAGTGGGTACGAGAAGAATAAATGCAAGTTCAATTTTTTTTTAAGTGTTCTTCTTTGATTTTTATTTCTTCAGGGGTCACTTATTTTTAATATTTATCTTGCTCTTTCTCTTTTAGGCTGTGAACTTTGTTCTTATTTCTGATAATCCTTGATTACTAATTCATGAAGGAAAATGAAAGGCTGCCTTTTCAAATAATAAGTAAGAATTATTTCCCAGTAGGACATTCTTTTGAATGGAAAGGCTGATTGGGACCTCCGTTTTGCAACTGGGCCATTCAGTTCATCGGGATTAGCTTCTGATGGTTTTTTGGGGGGGTGGGGATGGCTGAGGTTTTTTTGTTTTCTATGTGTGTGTGTGTGTGTTTTAGGTATGTGGGTAAAAAATCAGACGTTAGCCTAGAAATCTAAATGTCATAATAACAAAAGAATTTACTCTCTGCAGACAACTGTACTGGAAGCCCTAGTTCTTCCTTGGAAATGTGTTCAATTTCTCTAAAAAAGAATTGTCAGTATGGGGGCTGCCAACGGTTCTGTGTGCAGTGGTGGGAAAGGGTTGAAACACTGAAGGAGCTACATGACAGACAGAATTATAGCAATTACAGCAATTGTATATTCTATAATTCAGAAATATAGCAATGACTCTGGTTTTACACCCTGCCTGCCTCACTCCTACTAGCCAAAGCTAGTAGCCAAAGCTAAGAAACATACATCAAGGGACCTCAAGACTATCAGCAAGCTGATCAGCCACCATATTCCCAGAGGTCCACCATATGCATATCCTGAGTATCCTCTATGTCACTTCATCCAAAATATGTTTCCGTTGATAGTTCATATCCAAGAGATGCGACGAAATCTCTAGTCTGCCCTTGGCCATCCCCATACCTCTTTCTTAATTATTATGGGATTATGATATTTTTTTTCTCAATGGAGTCTCAGAAGAATGGAAACTTAAGTGCATTTGTTTGGTCTAATATTTAAAATCAGAACACTTATACATAACATTTTTTTTATTATACCTCTAAGCCTATTTCAAAGTGCCATCTTTGGTTCCCACAATGTTTTATCATGGACAATCTTGAATTGCCCAAATCTTAATTTAGGGTCATAAAAATCCCTGAAACTGATTTTCTACAGGAGATTTCTGAACTGGAACATTAGCTCTATGGATAACAGGCTTATCTTATTTTTGTTTTATGCTAGTGTTTTACTGACCTGTTAAGAGCCCTGCTAATTTTATTATGTGACTGACACTTTGAGAAGTTTATCAGTCCCTCCAATTGATTAAACAGTGCCAGTACCCAATTCCTTTTTCTTAATGATTTGATGGAAAATTTCCAGAAAGCTTAAATTGGTGAAAGCTGATTATTGGGCTAGAAATAAGAGATTTTCATCAATAAACTAAGTGGTCAGTATACTTAAATAAAGGAAAACATCTATATGGACCTCCCTGCACGAACTCCACACAGCTGTGTGCATGTCCTCACCATCATCTTGGGAATTTTTTCATAAGAACAAACACAGAAAAGATAAAAGCAAGATTTAGTCTATCCCAGCCAACTCTAACTTGCCTGCCAAGTAGATAAAAAGATATGGTAGCTGATTCCCTGGGAAGACTTGTGCCTGCATCACCATGGAGACACTACTCCAACCATCAAGTAATGGGATTCTGTACAACAAACATAAATGAACACAAAGATGGAGCTGCTAGCACCAGGAGAGTGAGCAAGAGAAGGGGCAGGCTAAGGAAGAAGAAAGGGCGCCAGGCTGAACATAGGTGTCACAGTGAGAGGAAAGGGGGTTGCAGCAATGACTGTATATGGGAAAGACATGTATATGGGAAAAACTGTATATGGTGACTGGTCACTTGGCTTGGAGAACAGCCCAAACCACCTTCCTTCCACGTTTAAGGAGTAGCCAGGCTCAAAGCAGGAGAGAAAATCTTGAGTGGGCTGAGTGTAACATGAAATGAGTGAGTCTACCCAGAATTATGTTTTTACCCACCAGGTGGATTGGGGAAGGTGGGGGGGGGGGGGCTATGCAGCTATTAAACTAATTACTTTTATTTATTTTTTTAAAGATTGTATTTATTTATTTGACAGAGAGAGAGAGCACAAATGGGGAGGGGGTGTCAGGCAAACAGAGAGGGAGAATCAGGCTCTCCACAGAGAAGGGGGAGCCTGATGTGGGCAGGACTCAATCCCAGGATCCCAGGATCATGACCTGAGCCAAAGGCAGTCACTTAACCAACGGAGACACCCAGTCACCCTAAACATAATTACTTTTTTTAAGATTTTATTTATTTATTTAACAGACAGAGCTCACCAGTAGGCAGAGAGGCAGGCAGAGAGAGAAGAAGGGAAGCAGGCTCCCTGCTGAGCAGAAAGCCCGACGAGGGGCTTGATCCCAGGACCCTGAGATCACGACCTGAGACGAAGGCAGAGGCTTAACCCACTGAGCCACACAGGTGCCCCTAAACATAATTACTTCTAACATACAAGTTGTTCTTCATTCCCTCGGTTTGCAAAGTTTAAAATTCATTCCTACTTTATGTGGGAGCTCACCCAGGATTTTGAAATATCCACAGAGCATATGACTCCACATAAGCCAATTCTAACCCTGGACTGGAATTTGGAGTATAAAAGCATCTCCAGACAAGGCCCAGCACCAGCAAGAGAGGAGACTAGAGACCGAGAGGTGGTGAGAACAGAGGAAAAGGGCTCTAAGGCACCACCACTGGTGTCAGAAACAGGGATGAACTCTAATGAGACTGACTTTAAGAGAGAACAGAATGCTTAAAATGCCCTTGGAGGTCCAAAATGCATTTCTCTCTTTCTCCCTCCATGCTCTCCCTGAACAAGTCCCTACATTCTCATTGTTCAAGTCCCCAAAAAGCCAATGTCTTCCAAATTTGGCCTGTCCCTATCTCACTCCTGAACCCCCAGCCCTCTCTATCTCCAGAGTCCCCTTTCCTTACCCCTTTTTGGTCCAGATTTTTGCTAAACTAATGACTCTGTCTCTAACTATCCTCTGCAAATGAAAGCTCTTTCGGTTTTAAGAACTATTATGGACTGGCATTTATAGCTGAGATTAAAAATAACCTTCACCAGACTGCCTGTATAAGATGTGATTTCCTGAGAACCTGCAGGCCTTGGGAATGCAAATCAGAATCGGATCCAATTGCCACCAACACTTACCAGAGAAAACTGCCATTTGCATCTGCACTCCAGATCCTGGATGGCTACAAATAAATCAGTGGCTCATTCAAACCAGAACCAGGCACAGATTGAAAGCCCTGGGGGAGGTAGATTTGGAAGGAAGAGTGAAAAGGACACAGCTCTGGAAACTGGGACTGATGAGTCCCTATCACTGCCAAAATAGAAGGCTGGGCAGTAAGTTCCCAGGTGTCTAAGCCTAGGCTGACCCTGAATGTTATGGACAGCATTCCTTCTGCTTAGAGAGTGTGGTTTCCAACTGCTAGTCCTCCCGCTGCACCCAAGGATAAGTTCTTACACTTTTGTTAACTACACTCTTTCTAAGGTCATCCTTGCCAGTGGCCTGGATACATTTTCAGGCCTGGAGAAAAACAGAAGTGATTTTACTGGAAACATGGCAATATCATATGATAGTAATACCTACTACGGGCACAAAGTAGAAAAAAGCGTCCAGTTTTATCTTGATTGGGAAACAGATTTTCGTGAAATTACTTCTCTCCATATGGTAACTCCCTTCCCATAAACCTGTATCTGGGTCCCTAAATATCATTTCATATTATATATTATTATGATATGATATATATAATATGATATATATTATACATCATATTCTATCACAAAATATCAATTAAAGGATCAAAATCTGTTTCCCTTAAGATTCTAATCTCTTGGGGCACCTGGGTGGCTCAGTGGGTTAAAGCCTCTGCCTTCGGCTCAGGTCATGGTCCCAGGGTCCTGGGATCAAGCCCCACATCGGGCTCTCTGCTCAGTGGGGAGCCTGCTTCCTCCTCTCTCTCTGCCTGCCTCTCTGCCTACTTGTGATATTCGCAAAAAAAAAAAAAAAGATTCTAATCTCTCAAATTCTGAGCTGGTTTCCTTGAAAGCACTTTATGACCTCTGTCCTGCTGCTTCTCCAGTCTCTATTAAACCTTCCCCATTTAACAATGCCATGAAGGTTGTCTGTATTGGTCTAGAATAAGCTATGCTATGCAGCAGAACACATGACCCTAATGTCTTTGTTTTGGGGGAACACAGTGAAGTAGTTATAGATGAAGGGGCATCATATCTGCAGCTTTCTCTCAAACAGTTCAGAAAAAAGTTACTTCATATATAAATGTATATGTATGTATATATATAGAGAGAGAGAGATAGAGGAAAGAAGCAACGCAGTAAAATGGCAATATTTGGGCAATCTGGGTAAAGGGTATGCAGGAATCCTTTGTGCTCTTCTTACAATTTTTCTAGAAGCCTGAAATTTAGTCAAAATAAAAGTCAAAAGAAAGAAAAATTACCTTAGCAGCACAGTGAACTTTAAAGGAAATATCTATGAAAATATGCTTCATAAAGTGCTGTGTAAATGTTTTTAAACTAAAAGTTATACTATTTAAGGTATCAACTTAAATTCATTTTCCTTAAAAATTTAAAAAGAAAAGTTTCAATGGCTTAAGAAAAAACACATTTAAAAAAAAAAGAAAGAAAACACACATTGATTCCTTGCACATTCAAAACCCTCTGCAGGTCCAAGGACTCCAAGGGTAGCTGTTCTCCACACAGTGTCTCAGGGATCCAGGCCGCATAGAGCTAGTGAGCCACCATCACAGACAAGGCTCCAGGGTTCACCTCAGCAGATGTAACTTGTGAAGTTGTCCCACTTGCTTCTTGGTGCCATAGGGAGGATGTCACACATCACCTTCCACTCATAGCCCACTGGCCAGAGCGAACCATACAGCCCCAGCTGACTGGGAGCAGGCAGGAAATACAGGGAATGTCATGCCAGATTTGTGGAGCGTTCTTGTCTCTGCTCCAGGATCTCCTTGAGCTCCCATTTTCTGCTGAACAAAAAAACACTTTCTCACAAAATGTGAAGAAGAATAGGGCTCAGACTGTGACTGTGTGCTAAGTAAAGTGAAATTAAAAAAAAAAAAAACAAAGATTTGAAGAAAAGGGAGAAGAAAGGTATCTTACCTATCTTACTTTATTCCCTCCTTTCTCTTCTTAATGGCTTCCCAGTGCTCCAACCTAGACTTAGTCACAGAGAGGAGGGAGCTCTGCATTCTTTAGGGATCACCCAGACTATGCCACACTTCCTCAGAAATGTGGTGGCTTACACTTGTCAAGATAGAAAATGTTCCTCTTGATCATGGGGATCAAAGACTTCCGGTCTTGACTGGAGAACAAATGAAGACAGCATTAAGGACAACGAAAGGCAAATAGTAAAGAAGCAGCATTTAAGTGTTTTCAAGATCCACAGATATTGATCAATGCCCACTTTACACCTAGATTCTTCACATTTAATATTCGCAACATCTCTTATTTACACCCATCCAAGTTCCAGTCACCTTAGAACAGACCCATCTGAAAATGACAGTACAGAGCCAAAGGTATTTGTGAAATGAGACCAAAGCAATCTCTCTGGGGATCACAGGATATAGACAACCTCCCCCTCAAAAAAACCAAGTGCAGGGCACAAGGCTAATAATGCCCACCATGCAGCCAGGGGACAATGAGGCTCCAGGGGGAGGATAAAGGGACCTTAAGGCAGGCCAGTAAATGAAGCCAGCATAGGCTCCTTGGGTTTCACTGTGTTTATGCCCCCAGAGACAGGTGTTTGGGCAGTTCTTGGGGAAGATCTGCATTACCAGGGTCCACGAGCTCACAGGTCACAGGAGCGTTTCTCAGCCTCACTCTCAGAATAAGGACAGCTCTACGCCCCCTTCCCCACCAACACACACCTTAAAGATCTGGCACCAAAGTACCTCCTTGCTTCTTCTGTCATAACTCAAAGGTTTAGAGTTCCCTGCACAAAGCTAACCTTCTCCATAATCTTCTGTGCTACTTCTGGAAGCAAATCCATGTGACAGAGCATGGAAGCACACACACAGAAAGGCAAAGCTTCATTTCCTCCCTCCTTCTGTCCTTTGGTCTACTCTTCCTCCATTTTCCCATCCCTCTCTCCTTTCTTTCCCTCTTTCCTTTCCTATTTCTTTCCTTCCCTCCTTCCTTCTTTCTCTCCTTCCCTTTTTGCCTTTCTTCCTCCCTCCCTTCCTTCCACTTTTCCTTCCTCCTACCTTTCCACCTTCCTTCCTTCCCTTCTTCCTTCAACAGATTACTTATGGAGAGCCTCACAGGTGGCCGGGGACAATCTCTTTAATTTAGAAAATGAATCTTTATTACATTCAGCTTAAAAGTAAAAAGCACCTGTACCCAGGTGCATTGCTACAAATACATGGAGAGAGACAGAACCCAGCTTCAGTGGGATACTTCTGCCCACTTCTCTAAGGAAAAATCCAGGGTCTTTTTGTTGCCAGACAATCCTGGGTAAGACTTTGGGCATGAAGACAGCATGAGGGAAGCACATAAATAGCGTCTGACTTCCAGGATGTGCAGTGAACCTGGAGTAGGGTTTTAAAAGTTCACTCCTATTTAGCATCTAGAGAAAGGTGAAATTCTGCTTAAGGACCTGCCCCCTCCCCATCTCTCCTCATGTCAGTCTTAAGTGGGTTCTTTTCTCTGTACCTGCAGCTCTTTTTAGGGGTGGGCCCTCTTCTCCTGCTTCATAGCTCCCTGAGGTCCTGTACTGACATGGAAGACACTAAGTATTACTGAATCAGTTGCATTACTGAATCACCTTCATCACCAGCTCCACTTTATCTTGAGGAGTCTACCCCACTCAAACACATCAGTGACTCTTTTCCTGCACAACACACACACCCAGGGGCACCTGGGTGGCTCAGTAGGTTAAGCATCCACTCTTGGTTTCGGCTCAGGTCATGATCTCAGGGTCTTCACATCAAGCCCCACGTCAGATTCTGTGCTGAGTCTGGAGCCTGCTGGAGATTCATTCTCTTTCCCTCTATCCCTCTCCCCACTTGTGCATGGACACTTATGCACTCTCTCTCTTTCTAAAATAAATAAGTAAATCTTTAAAAAACATACACACACACATTTTTGGTGCTCCATAATCTTCCCCACCCTCCAAAATTTTTCTTACCCCTTGATAAGTATGTCATTCTTGTATTCTTTAAATGGTCATTATAATCATATATAAATAAACCACATATAATTCAAAATCAGAGAATTTTTGTTTTAGCCTGATTGGCACTCAAAGTTTTGAATCTTTGTGTGTGGCCTCCTCCACTGTGTGTCCATGTCTCAGGAGAGAAGGAAGCAGGCTCATCCAACCATGAAGGGAGAAACCTGTGTTTGGGATATTTAATGGTTGTCCTCAAGAAACCCATGAAAGTTTTCCAGTTACAGTTTAGGGTTCAGGCAGGTCTTACACTGACACACTGGGAAGCACTTTAAAGTCTGACTCAGAGCCACGGAGCTGCAAGCTGTATCCCTCTCCATGCAAGGGCCATATGCCCCAGCTCCTCTTGCCAGCACAGATTTGAAACACTGTCTGCTCGATCTTACCCAGACGAACGTTGGTAGTTACCAGCCCAGACCTGACTACCTTTTTCCCACTCCTTTCTCTCCTTCCTCTACCTCTCTCCTTAAATTTCTAGGCAAAAGCAAGATCATCCAACATTCCTGGGAGAGCCATGGGCT
The DNA here is from genome assembly GCF_022355385.1 of Mustela nigripes. Classification (NCBI taxonomy): domain Eukaryota; kingdom Metazoa; phylum Chordata; class Mammalia; order Carnivora; family Mustelidae; genus Mustela; species Mustela nigripes. The sequence continues at coordinate 11,293,893 of NC_081560.1, read as the reverse complement.
TCCCGAGGCCCCCACATCTTTTGGCCTGTGGGTACAGACACATCCAACACTCTGCCACCTCTCCCCCTCTGAGAAAAGGATCCTCTCAGTCATGGGGTGATGCAATAGAATTTTGAAATCCTCTCTCCCCCAAAACCCTCTTGTAGCAGGTTTATCCAATGAGCTGGATTCTATGAGGGACTATGAGCTGTGACCTTTTTCTCTCTCCATCACTGCCTTCGGTTTTACTGATTAACAGACTCTTTTCTAGCCATGAGTGACCTTCCAGGTAGAGCCTGTGGCCTTCCAGACAAGTGGGGAATTAAAATAAGATATAGTAGGTACTTACGTGTTTGTCGAATGAGTAAGATTCCAGTTTTGTTTAGAAACAACAGTCAGTGTCTGTATCTAGACCTCCTAATTTTCTATTTTTAAAAAAGTTCCATCCTACTGTAATCAAAACCATTATCTCCCAAATGATCTCGAGGTCTCTCCCCAGCTAGACCTGAGCACACCTCAGCATTCGGTTCCAGTGATGGGGAGGGGGATGGTGAGATCTCTTTCTCTCACTTTCTTTGCCCACTTGTTCAACTGCTTCTAGCTCGTGGGAGGAGGCAGAGGGAGAAGGAAGTAGAAAGCCCAGGGTCTTCCTTAACTAGTGCTGGCACATCTGGCCACTCAGTGTCATCTGGTTGGCTTAAGCCCAAATACTGACTGTGGCACACAGAATGCCTTCCCCAAAGATGTTCACATCCTAATCTGTGAAACCTGTGAATACATTACCTCCCATGGTAAAAGGGACTTGGCACATGTGATGAAGTTTAGAACTTCCAGATGGGAAGATGAACCTGTACTACCCAGGCGGGCCCAATGTAATCAAAGGGTCTTTATCAGAGGGAGGCAGGAGGGCAAGAGTCAGAGAAGATGTGATGCCATTGCTGGCTGGGAGCAGGGAGTCAGGAACAAGAGCAACATTGAAAAGCTGGCAAGGAAAGGCATTTTCCACCAGAGCTCCCAGAAGGAATGCAGGCCTGCCAACACCTTGATATTAGCCCAGTAAGACCCGGGTTGAACTTCTGACCCCCAGAATTGTGAGATCAGAAATGTGGTTTTTTGTTTTTTTTAATTTATTTTTTATTTATTTTCAGCATAACAGTATTCATTATTTTTGCACCACACCCAGTGCTCCATGCAATCCGTGCCCTCTCCAATACCCACCACCTGGATCCCCCAACCTCCCACCCCCGCCCCTTCAAAACCCTCAGATTGTTTTTCAGAGTCCATAGTCTCTCATGGTTCACCTCCCCTTCCAATTTCCCCCAAATCCCTTCTCCTCTCTAACTCCCCATGTCCTCCATGCTAATTTTTTTTTTCTAAAGATTTTATCTATTCGACAGAGAGATCACAAGTAGGCAGAGAGGCAGGCAGAGAGAGAGGAGGAAGCAGGCTCCCCACGGAGCAGAGAGCCCGATGCGGGGCTCGATCCCAGGACCCTAGGATCATGACCTGAGCCGAAAGCAGAGGCTTTAACCCACTGAGCCACCCAGGCGCCCCCTTCCATGCTATTTTTAAACCATTTTTTGGCAATCTATTGTAGAAGCAATAGGACACTGAGGCTGATGTGTGGTTCTTTGTGGGGTTTCTTTGTGGGGCTCCTTCTCAACTAGGGTCAATTTTTGACAGTACCCTCTCCACGGAACATTTGATAATGTCTGGAGATATTTTAGATATCACGACTGGGGGAATGTCAGTAGCACCTAGGGGGTGGAGGCCAGAGATGCCAACTATCCTACAATGCACAGACAGGCTCCTACAACAAAATATCAGGTCCAAAATGTCAAAGTAGACACTACAAAAGTAGTGTCAATGTTGAAAATCCTGATCTAAAGCAGGCAATGAGCTCTTTGGCCTATTGTAATCTCTCCAGTCCAACAGACACTACCTCCCCCACTTCTAAGAGGGTCCTTTCAATATAGCTTGAGCCTGATTCACTTTTACATTCACACCAGCAATGTATAAGCGTTCCAATTTATCCAAACCTTGTCAACAATTGTAATTGTCTTTAGTTTTGCCATCTTAATGGGTTTGATGAGATGTACTTTGATTTGCATTTCCCTAATGACTAATGGTGCTGAGTGTTTTTTTCATGAGCGTATTGGCCATTTGTGTATCTTCTTTGGAAAAAAGGCTATTCAAATCCTTTGCCCACTTTTTAAATAGGCTTTTTATTGTTGAGTTGTAGCAGTTCTTTCTGGATACTAAACTCTTACCAGATACAGGATTTGCAAATATTTTCTCCCATTACATGACTTGTCTATTTGCTTTCTTGATGGTACCTATTGAAACACAAAAGTTTTTAAATTTTGACAAAGTCCAATTTCTCCATTTTTCGTTGTTTATGCTTTAAGTGTCATATCTGGGAAGCCACTGCATAGTCCAAAGGCACAAAGATTTATACTTCTGTTTTCTTCTAAGAGCTTAATAGCATCAAGTCTTACATTTCAGTCTTTGATCCATTTTGAGTTCATTTTTGTATATGGTATGGGGTAGAAGTCTAACTTCATTCTTTGGCATATAGATATTCAGTTGTAGGTGTTCAGCTTTGAAAGGACTATTCTCCCCGCATTAAATAGTCTTGGCACCCTTGAAAATCAATTCTTTACTTTTTTATGGTAGTTATTATCTGAAATTATATCGTCTGTTTACTTGTTTATTTTCTGCCCTTCCCAAACTCTCTCACTCCCTTTGCCCTCCTCTCCTTCCCATCCCCTGCCCAGCAAAGTTAAACTGCAAAATTCATGAAGACAGGAATTTGTCTGTTTACTATTTCTCTGCAGTGTCGCAGACACAGTAGGTAATTATAGATTTGTCGAATGAATAAGATTCCAGTTTTGTTTAGAAACAATGGTCAGGGGGCGCCTGGGTGGCTCAGTGGGTTAAGCCGCTGCCTTCGGCTCAGGTCATGATCCCAGGGTCCTGGGATCGAATCCCGCATCGGGCTCTCTGCTCAGCAGGGAGCCTGCTTCCCTCTCTCTCTCTCTGCCTGCCTCTCCGTCTACTTGTGATTTCTCTCTGTCAAATAAATAAATAAAATCTTTAAAAAAAAAAAAAAAGAAAGAAACAATGGTCACTGTCTGCATCTAGACCCCCTAAGAGCAGGAACTCATTTAAGGTGGGGAAGAAAAAGGTTGGTGACCACTGGGCCTAAGTGAGCTTTCATCACCCTTTCCTGGATTGGTTAAGAGTCTAATTAGTCAGGTAATTATGCATTAGTAAAGAGAGAGCCTGCTGAGAAGTTAATAGAAATCCAAAGGCAGGGCACCTGGGTGGCTCAGTGGGTTAAAGCCTCTGCCTTGGGCTTGGGTCATGATTCCAGGGTCCTCGGATTGAGCCCCACATTAGGCTCTCTGCTCAGCAGGGAGCCTGCTTCCTCCTCTCTCTCTCTCTCTGCCTTCTTCTCTGCCTACTTGTGATCTCTCTCTGTCAAATAAATAAATAAAATCTTAAAAAAAAAAAAAAAAAGAAAGAAAGAAAGAAAGAAATCCAAAGGCAAGTGTAAAGGGACCACCCAAGAAGCATTACCTGATATTCCAGTAATGAGTGCAGCAGGTGAGTGGCCTTGGGCAATTCTCCTCCCTGCTTAAGGCCTGCATTCTCTCATCCCCAACACCAGCTCTTGAGTCACCTGTAGTATTGGTATTCTGGTATTCTGATGTTCCAGAGTCTTTAGAAATGGGCTCTGTAGGCAACTGCAGTTAGTCGATTTAAGGAATACAGTTTTTATTTGCAACTTATCTTTCAAAAATAAATATTAACCAAAAAAATTGCTTTATAAGAGACAATGTGAGTTTCCTCATGAAAACTGTCTGGCCATGACCATAACTTTGACCCTGAGTATAAAGATTCAGAGGTCTTCCTGAAAGTGGGTGGAGAAAACTCTTAGCAGATTGCCCAAAATAGAAAAAGGTTTTCTAAGTTTTGCTAGATGCTCCTATTTAAAAAGAAAGAACATGCCCGCCCACTAGTGGAAAAATTAAGTAATTGCCCAATTTTCCAAGTATTCCCAGGCTCCACCTTATGGCTGCTAAGCTTTAGAGCCACCACGTATCTGCCCACACAAGACACACTTTAAAGAGGTCACTGAAAACTCCAGGGTCTAAAGAAGCCAGGGACATAAAAGTCTATGGGTAAACATAGAAGAGGGAAGAAAAACACAACAAGTGCCAGGAGCATAATCAAACTTTATTTTTCTGAACTATGATTATGACCATAGCACATAGTGCATGCACGTATGATATTCATGATTGCAACATAAATTCAAAATTGGGGGGGGAAACATAAAACAAATATTTTACTTTTAACATTTTCTTTCACAACTTGTTAACTTTTGTTTTGGAACAAGAAATCTGAGGCTTTTTCTTTAGCCTGTCATGGTTAAATCTTGTACCAAGTTCAGTGCCAACGCAGAATTCATCCTTGACCGGTAGCCTCAACCAGGAGTGATATTTAGTCTTACTTCAAAAACTGAAAAGAGCTGTTCACAAACGTAGGCATTTCCTAAGATTTTTTTAACAATCGTTGCACAATTGTTCAGATAGTTGCAGGAGTTTGATGCTCTGGTGTCCCTGTGCTTACTGTCCCGTTCATGTATCTTACCGTGGATCACCTTCCACACTGCAGGTATGAAGAGATAACAGAGCACTGGGCAGGGGGAGGTCATCTTCACAGAGCTGGAACCAATAAGCTACTTGGCATGCCATCAGCCTTCAGCCTAACAGAATTCTCATCGCGGGGTTCAGACCATCAGTTACAGTGCTAGAACTAATTCTAGACCAGAAAAGAGGACCAAGTAACACTATGCCAGATAACTTTCTCATAATATTTTATAAGTACAGTGGATGCCTTTGCAGGGCATTCAAAGTGTTAGCCAATTATGGGATAACAATCTTCGCTGCTTAGCATAAGCAGAAATTTTATTCCTCAGTGAGGAAGACATGAGCTCATTTCAACAGTTTAACACCTCTCCTTAGCTTCTGTGCTGGCTCAGCCTCCCAACCTATGTGCAGTGAGCAGGCCGCTGTGTTAGGTGTCCGATTCATCCAACGCTGCTTGCGACGCTCCATGCCCCACGCCCCAGGGGAGATCCAGCTTACAGGTAGTAAGCTCTGTGTCTGTGATGGGTTCCACTTATAACTTCTAACAGAAAGCAATTCCTGCTGAATAACGCAAATGAGTAGAGGTAAAGTTGTGTCCTTGCATGACTTGCCAACGGAATTTAAGTTTTACTGCAAGTCCAATATTAGCACCATCTATCCCAGGAAGATCATCTATATTAAATTTTTTGAAAGTTTCCTCTGTTACAAAAATGAATTTCTTAATTACTTCCTAGTGTTGTGCCTGTCATGGACACACTGTGAAATATTTTCAGTCATAGAAAAATTCTTGAGCCCACAGTGAATAAATAGAGCTAATTATTACGTCTAAGTATTACTAAATATGTACCCTCATCAGCTGCAAAAGCAAATGTCACAATGTTTAAGACTTTTTTCACACAATTTTTCCTTTTAATTTCTCAGCCATATTTCTAGTACATTGAGCAACAGTGTTTCTGATTACACTTGTATTTGCACATGCTTATATCTTTTCAGGACCCACAGTTTCCATCACATTCAGAAGACACTCTTTTACAACTTGCACTCTGTGAAGAAGGTCATGTCCTGGCAGATTTTTCACTGAAATACATAACTGCATGTTTCATTAACGACCAAAACAAACCTTGTTGACTCTTCTGTCTCTGTGCAGCTCATTAGGATTTGATCACATCTTTTCCACATCCCTGGCCTTTGTGCTTATGGTGGTTTGCTTCATAATGGCACCGTAACGGCTCTTCTTGTACCTTACTTCCTTTGCCAAATAAGCACATAGGAGTGGTTTTCAGTTTATAAAGTAGAAACCTATGACTCTTTACATCTATGTTCTTTTTCCTCCTTTTCACAGAGATCTGAGAAATATTTGCTTTTCTAATACTTTACAGTAGAAGTGACTTTCACAAGGCAAAAACTCAGTTTTGCAAAATATTGTAACTGAAATTCAACCTCTGGATCTGATCTCCCTCTACCTGATGGAAGGACATGTCCTCAGTCTTATCCAGGAAGTCATTCAGTCACCTCTACAGCCATGCTGAGTGCAGGGTTCCTGTTGTCCCAGAATTGGCCTTAGAGACCATACCATAAACCATGTGGGTAAATACCCCATGCCCATAGTGGTTCTCAACTCTCCCCTGCTCCCACTGGAATTGCAATGGGGAGCTTCAGAGATGCCAACACTTAGCTTTTCTCCAGAACAATTACTCAGAATCTTCGAGGATGGGACATGGGTATGGATGTTTTTTAAAGCTTCACAGTGTTAGGGAACTCTGGTATATACACAAGGTTGAGAAGGCCAGATCTAAAACAGGCAGCCAACGGTGGGGCTAGATATTGACCTGCAAAGCTTATCAAGAGGTGGCAATGCCAGCCCTACTATAACCAGTGGTGGCCCGCCATCTAGAGCTAGACTTATCAAAGTAGGAGGGAAGGGTTACTGGAATAAATAAGGACTGACTCCAGTGCTGCCATGGAGCCCTCTAGGACTCCCACATGCTCCTCATGCTAGTACACAATGCTTGGCCCTCAGAGGTACACATGGCCAGATGGTGTCAGGACAGTAGTCGCAACCATGAGAGAATGCAGTTAGCGCAGCAGCCAGTAAAATAAAGAGATAAAATAAATCTGTCCCCTCTCCCACAGCAGCACCCTAGAAGAAGAAGAGGAAGAGACAGGTGTCCCAGACCCATCCAGTCCCCCTCCGATCTGAGCAGATGGGGTCTTAGCTCAAACTGTGCTTGGGTAAAAGGGAGATGGTAAAGATTCAACCCACACATGAAACCAAACTGGATCAAATATTAATAACCCAAAAAGGCCAAAAAAGATGAAATCTGCCCAAGATGTCACTGTGGGTTGGGAAAGGGAGAGACAGCAGCACAGAGCAGGGTGCTATGATTGAAGGAAAGAATCTTGGTCAGGTTTTATCCTGCTCACTGAGTTCATGCCACCTTAGGAGCCAATTATACTTTAGTGTTTTCTCAGTCATACCAGGTTTAAACACTATGATTACAAGATTTTCTCAGGATTTCTCCTTCCTGTCCTCCAGGAGGTGATATCCATGTTCCACGATCATCAAACAGAAGTGGAGGGAGGTGGGGAATGGGGAGCCTCTTCCTTGGCCATTCCTTTGTCCTTGCACTGGCTTCATCTGAACCCAAGCTGGCAAAGCCTCCTGGCTCAGACCACCACACACCTCCTTAGAATCCACCAACTCCCTCGGCAAATTTCAAAACCCTTTGTGTGAACACAAGGAAGGTTTAGCGACTGTCTCGAGTATGCCTGGGGAGACTCAGGAGCAATCCTGCAGCCCCACTCTGTCTTTGCCACCCCATGCAGCCCCATGGTGTGCCCCACACAAGGCAGGATGTGGAGTCACTTTCATGGAGATGTTTCAACATACTCCAACTCATCCCTGCACTTATCACCCCTCCCCAACTGAGAAAGCTTCCTAGTTTGCATGGCAGTGCCTGAGAGAGAAGTTAGAGGAAATGATTTTCCTAATAACATATTCTTCCAAATATGATCTATGCTACAACAGCACCAAATTTTTTGAACCCAATAGCCAAGAATATGAAGCCTTTGGCCTTTGGTTCACCCAGAGGATTTCCCTAGAATAAAGGAGACTCCATTCTAGCTCCCTGAATGAGAAATGACCACAGACTAAAAAATGAATTGGCCCCACATCCCTATTAATATCACACCTGCTCACCAGACCCCACTGCTCTTGCATATTAAAATAGAGGAAAACATGAATGATCATCAACAGAAGATGGTACCAGAATAGCAGAAATCCGTTATGTGCAAGAACTTTAGGAAGACATTATTTATAAAAACTTACATAAGTTGAAACAAAATACACAAAAAGATGAGTTTGCTGCATTGGAATTCGTGAAAGCTGCTGATAAATACTACTCTCAATTTTTTTTTTAAGGACTTGTTTCTTTATTTTGGAGAGAGAGAGTGAGAGCAGGGGTAGGGGCAGAGGGAAAGGGAGAGAATCTCAAGCAGACTTCCCAATGAGCATGGAGGCCGACTTGGACTTGATCTCACAACCCTGAGATCATGACCTGAACAGAAATCAAAGAATCAAACACAGGGCACGTGGGTGGCTCAGATGGTTAAGCGTCTGTCTTCAACTCAGGTTATGATCTCCAGGTCTTGGGATCAAGCCCCATGTTGGGCTCCCAGCTCAGTGGGCAGTCTGCTTCTTCCTCTCCCTCTGTCTTTCCCCCTGCTTGTGCTCTCTCTCTCTCTCTGTGTGTGTCTCTGTCCCTGTATCTCTCTCAAATGAATAAATACAATCTTTTTAAAAAAAGAAAACAAGTGTCCAATGCTTAACCAACTGAGTCACCCAGGCACCCCAATATGACCGAAGTTGATTCTCACTGGATATGTAGAACTTGTCAAGGAATCTTGTTTCTTCTTTCTGGCTATTATGAGTAAAGCTGCTATGAACACTTGTACAAGGCTTTGTGTTGACATGAGCTTTAATATCTTTTAACATTTTTTTCATAATTTTGCAATATATTGCTTTTTCTGATGTTATTTTTACACAAACATGATTTAATAATAAAAGGAAAGTTTATAATAAAAATATATCTCTGACTTTAATTTGAAATAAAATTAATTTACGGAAGGAAAGGAATTTTCATCATCTCTACACCTCTATTATAGAGGTTGTAACAGCGTGGGTTGGTCCACCATGTTGGAAATCAACACGATGTCCAACTCTTGATTTCTACTCAGGTCCTGATCCTCAGGTTGTGAGATCGAGCCCTATGTTGTTTCTGCACTCAGTGGGAAGGAAGTCTGCTTGAGATTCTCTCTCTCTCTTCCTCTCCCTCTGCCTGCCCCACCCCCACTCATGCTCTTTCTTTTGCTAAAATAAATTTCTTTCTTTCTTTCTTTCTTTCTTTTTTTCTTTTTTTGGGTTATAACAGGGCCATCACACTGGCATGAAGCCTCAGAGTCAAAAGATACTAGGAGTGCAATTGCAGGGTCATAGGGAAGTTCTATTTTTAATTTCTTGAGGAATCTCCACACTGTCCTCCAAAGTGGCTGCACCAACTTGCATTCCCACCAACAGTGTAAGAGGGTTCCGCTTTCTCCACATCCCCTCCAACACATGTTTCCTGTCTGCTAATTTTGGCCATTCTAACTGGTGTAAGGTGATATCCCAATGTGGTTTTAGTTTGAATCTCCCTGAGGGCTAGTGATCATGAACATTTTTTCATGTCTCTGATAGCCATTTGTATGTCTTCATTGGAGAAGTGTCTGTTCATATCTTCTGCCCATTTTTTGATATGATTGTCTGTTTTGTGTGTGTTGAGTTTGAGGAGTTCATTATAGATACTGGATATCAACCTTTTGTCTGTACTGTCATTTGCAAATATCTTCTCCCATTCCATGGGTTGCCTCTTTGTTTTTTTGACTGTTTCCTTTGCTGTGCAGAAGCTTTTGATTTTGATGAAGTCCCAAAAGTTTATTTTCGCTTTTGTTTCCTTTGCCTTTGGAGACATATCTTGAAAGAAGTTGCTGTGGCTGATATCAAAGATATTACTGCCTATGTTCTCCTCTAGGATTCTGATGGATTCCTGTCTCATGGTGAGGTCTTTTACCCATTTTGAGTTTATCTTTGTGTACGGTGTAAGAGAATGGTCGAGTTTCATTCTTCCACATATAGCTGTCCAGTTTTCCCAGCACCATTTATTGAAGGGACTGTCTTTTTTACACTGTATATTTTTTCCTGTTTTGTCGAAGATTAATTGACCATAGAGTTGAACTTCCCTATGACTCTGCAATTGCAATCCTGGGTATTTACCCCAAAGATACAGATGTAGTAAAAAGAAGAGCCATCTGTACCCCAATGTTTATAGCAGCAATGGCCATGGTCACCAAACTGTGGAAAGAACCAAGATGCCCTTCAATGGACGAATGGATAAGGAAAATGTGGTCCATATACACTATGGAGTATTGTGCCTCCATCAGAAAGGATGAATACCCAACATTTGTAGCAACATGGATGGGACTGGAAGAGATTATGCTGAGTGAAATAAGTCAAGCAGAGAGAGTCAATTATCATATGGTTTCACTTATTTGTGGAGCATAACAAATAGCATGT